>NW_020450983.1:1572093-1714006 GCF_003343035.1 Apteryx rowi
CAGCCCGCCGAGCCCCGCCGTCACGGTCACGGCCCCGCCGAGGCCGCTTGCTGCCGGAGCCCGCAGAACCATCGAGGCCCAAAGCCGCAGGGATCCGTACGAAGGACAAGGGGACGCGTTCAGAAATGAATTCCTGAACAGATCGAGCCTTTCGTGGGTAAAGCTGTTTGGAAGTGAATTTAGAAATTCACTTCGAAACAGACTTGCACACAAGGCTCAATTACCACATTTTAAAAGGTTTCTAAAATAATTCAGTGAGTGCCCCTGGAAAGTTTTTTCACCACGTTAATAAAATATTTGCTCCCTCTGTGAGCAAACACCCAGCTTAAACCCCATCCCTGCTTACAGCAGCACCAAATGAAAAAAACACCTGCTAAGAGCCCGCTGTTGGCAACAGCAACTCGGTACGGCTGCTCCTGGGATTGTCACTGCAGACGGTGAATTACACCCCGTGAACAAATTCAACCGAAAACTTCATTTTCAGAAAATCATTTGTGCCACTTACCTTCCTTCGTATAGGGAAATACTTAAAAAGATTGGTTTTGGAATAGCAAACAGGGAATAGTGGTAGAAAGGGCCCCTTCTCCACCCTTGGATGGAGAGGTTGCTACTAAAGAGGAGCAACCAGAACCATCCTCAATTAGGCAATGAAATTCAGGATGTTGGACCCCAGACTAGTGTCAGTAGAATTTAGTTTTAACCTCATTTAATCAGAAGAATTAGTTAATTAGTTTTAACCCCCTCATTTACTAGGAAAAGCAAAAGTAAAACACTTTTCCCCTCGTTCTTTTGTTTAGTCCCTCTTACAGAAAGCTGCATTCCAAGCAACACTTTTATGTCCTCTGATCTTGAAACCAGCAATACCAATGGCAGTGAAAAGCACATTTGGACAGATTCCCCACCGCACGCCGTCGGCGACCTCTGCAGCTGCCCGAGGTTGGGATCAGGGAGGATCYGAGCCATCAGGCAGCCGCAGGCACGGCCGCCCTAACTCCTCTCCTTAAGGAGCAACTTGTTGAAAGTCACAACCTCTTTGACTTGTCTGTCTTATTGAAAATTCAGGTCTTTTATTCAGTCTTAGAGATTTTGAGAATCTATAGATAGATAGAAAACTACTAGATTTATGTCAGAAAGGTATCAAGTACATTGTATCTCACTGAGATTATTCTTCAAACTATTTTAACTTTTCTGTTGTTTTGGTAATAATCATTTAGAACTCATAAAGAAAGTTCCCTGAATAAAATTTAACATGTGTGGCTGGTATAGAAGACTAAAAATTCTCTCTAAACATTTAGAATCTAAAGCTTAAATAAAATAGGGAAAACGCATCCTGACATCCTTAATGTTTTTAGCATAAAAATATAAGTGGGGGCATTTCTTTGCAAGACAAAGTGGAACTTCAAAAAGAAAACAGAGGTGCAAATTACTTTTTTCTTTTACAAATACATACTCCTCTGATTCACTGTATTGCATGGAAATGACTGTAAAATGATTTCTTCATGCAAGTCTTAAACCCCATTCCGTAAACTAATAAGAACTTAGATGAATCATGACAAGGAATACCATATAAACTTTGGACAGACACTAACGTGACCTAAGTTGCGTAGCTGCAGTCTATCATCAGTCTCAGTTATATACCACGTATTAAAATTGCTCAACTTAAATAAGAGATTTATGAAATATAAATTCTATATTCTCATTCTAATTGCAATGTGATACAAGCAATGCAATAAAGGCGGCAACCGTTTTTCCGACATACATAGCTTGTCCATACATGACTTATCTTGCATTAGCTTACATTATTTTGTTATAAATATTATAATTTCTCCACAGGCATTATTTCCTTACCCAAAAATCTCTATTGCCCTCATAGAAAAAACTATGACAGTTTTTCAGTCACCAATATGGGCAAAGCCCCAGCCTGAGTTTAGCACAGACCAGAACACATTCATTTGCAGTGAGGATGCACTGACACCCTCCAAAGCTATTTTATACTGCACTGCAACCCTGACGAACCAACCTGTATAACCTCTACGAGACAGCCATCCTGGTCTGCCAGTTTAAATAAGAGCATGCATGTGCCATTTTACTGTTCCACTGGGCAGAGAATTCACATGCCTAGAGTCACATACCAATTACTGCAGCGGCTATTTACCATACTTCTGCATCTTCTATGTTGAAATCCTCAGTTTCTTTGGTCTCTGGAAAGTGTGACAGGTCTTATCTTTTACTGGAATATCAAATCAAATGAAGGAGTGGATGCACTCCAGGGAGTCGTCCAACACTGTAGCAAAGGAAAGGAGTTATTAAGTAAAACCAACCAAACAACAGAACATCAGGGACAACGAGCTCATCTCTGGCAGAGATGACCAAACCTGCATCACGAGTAATTTACACTGAATGTTTGTAAGCAATAGCATCGTGCTCAGCATGTTTCAGTCAGCAACAAAWACACCTTGGAGAACACCAAGCCAAACAGTTTTGCCCCAGTTATTAAAATAGGCCTTGAGAGATGGAGCACTAAAGATTGCAACTACTAGAAAGAGAACTATCTTGACATTTTCTAGGACCGGGACCTTTCCAAATTATTAATTAAAATGTATTTGTAACAGAAAACAATTTCAACAATTTTTTTTAAGGTACTCTCAGATGCATTTCTTTTGTGCAACTGTTAAATAGGAGCCTCTTCCCTTGCCCCTGGGCTTCTGGTGCGAATCAAACTTGCCACCTGCCAAGCTAATAGGATTTCAGCTACTGAAATCTAGGAGAACAAGACCCAAAGCTTGTAACTCTTGCTTTTTCTCTATGTGCTCCTCCTTAGCTGTACTTTGTACGATGCATCTGCCCTTCCACTGCTGCTCCAAACTCTATTTGGTATTTACTACTTTAGGTCTAAAATTTCCAGTTTTAACATTATGTAAGATTTGACCTCAGTGTCTTTAATCAATTTTCATTTAAATAAGAAACAGCCACTAATTTCTACTTCTCCATGGGCTGTGCAGCCCACATACATCATTCTTTATGCCTTGCCTAGAAAGTTATCAGATGACCCAAAATGAAAGCAGTGAGCTTTTGGCAAATTTTACTGTAATAATTTAGCATATGACCATTCACAGCAGTTCCTCCTGTTCCCCTGCCAGAAGTTACCAGTCTCCTTGAAGTTAACAGAAGGAATCACATACAATAACATCAGCTCATGTAGCATTTTAGCTTCATGGGTGATTTAAGTTTTAGGCAGTGATGGGGATGTTTCTTAAGCAGTCCCAGTCTTGCTGAACAATCCTGCCCTCACACTGCTAAACGTTGTAGCAACACAGCTGTTCCTGTGGTTCCATGGTGAACTGATCAGGCTGAAAAATAGCACGGGGAAAAGAGTTTCAGTCAGATGAATACCTTGATATGGTTCATAAGGTGACCATGTTAAACAGATCTGCACAATCAAGTGAACAAGTAATAAGAGACTGGTTAAATCAGCATTTTCACTGGAGAACTGCACATCAAAACTGTTAGGTTTTGCATTCGAGTGCCTGAGGCMCAAGCATTCCTTCCTTTCTGCCTGGTCTGTGATAGAGAAGTAACCTTTGACGGAAAATGAGGTGGACTTTAGGACAATAAAGTTTTAAGACACTCAACTCTTAAAAGAGTTTATCTGCCAAAACAAGTGTATTGAAAAGTGATATACTTATTTTGTTAAACTTTAACAATTTGCCTGCATTTTTAATCCATCCTAAGTAACTCCTTATTTGGGGTTGTACAATATGCATATACAAGATAAAGAGACATCCAGAGGATGATGGACACAAGGAATTTGTGCTGAAACAGAAATTGTGATGGGGATTGAAAATGATAGAACTATGAACAGCTTTGAAAAAAAAAAAAACAGAGAGAGTCCTATATATATATGTTGGTATGTGTGAATGTACACACACACACACACACGTGTATATATACACACATATATGTGTGTATATGAATGAAGGGAGGAACAGTCATTTGGACCTAGAAAGTCCAGGGCTGAAGACTCTTTAAAAGAACACTGATTTCAAACTTTGGAAATTCACAGAAAGGGTCTAAAAATAGAGAGAGGTAAATGTTCATCAGTGAAGCTTAAGTAGAAGGAAAAGAGAGAAAAGGACACATCTGAAACACAGAAAAAAGCTAGAAAAGGAAGAACGAACCATCTGAATGTAAGCTCAGTAAACTCAGAGGCTTCACCAGCCTACAGTGTTTTCCATTTATACTGCTGAATTAAGATTCACTGGACTGTCAAAATGCTTCAACAGTTTCAATGAAATATATACTGGCAGAAACATCAGGAGTGAATATTAAATGTAATATTAAATGTCTCAGTTATATCCCAAATGAGCGCTGAATCGAAGGCATGCACAGGTTACTTTTACGTAGATCACTTACCTGCATTGGAATCACATTTCTTCTTCCTTCACCCTGTACCCCCATCATGCTAAAAGCTGCTGACTTTGAATTTTGTTGCTATTGTTACTGGCACAGAAACTACATGTTGACTTCTGTTTGCCAGCCTTTATCTTTTCATTACAGTAAATACAGAACTAAGTTTTACTTGAAAAAAAAAACAAAGTTTCAATGAAAAATACCTTCTCTATCCTTTCAAATACTTGTTTGCACTTGGTAACATTTGGACTAATTCAGTTCTCTTTGATTTGTATAGTCTTTCAAAGCAGGAATGAAACAGGAAGTTTTTAAAATTCAGAAAAATAAGAGTAAACACCTCAGAAATCGGCAGCAATAAACTGTTGCTGTACTGGAACTATGGATTCTTTTGTTAATAAACAACAACTACTTACCTTGCAACATCCACTTCTTCGAAATACATATCAGCTACACTCTCAATATTCATGGATCCTCACGCACCTGAATTTGGATTCTTTTGGCCAAGAGTGTGTATTCAGACTGCCCTTATGCCCTTGGTGTCACTGTGTCCCCTTTCCAGAGACAGAAAGAGAAGAACATAACTGTCTCTCAGTAGTAAGGAAGGCTGATTATGGAATACATACGGAGATCACATCTCAATAAAATCCCTTTACTGTAAAAGCAACCATTCCTTCTTTGAGTTTCCTCACTCCTAGGGGTCATCTATATCATAGTTCAAGTGAACTAAACAAAACTCAACAAAGTCACTTAATTTTTTAAAGGGAGTTTCCACGCAAGATTTATTATGCACAAACTGATAAATTTTAAAGTTATCCCTTTGCTTAATTTGTCTTAATTTTCTGTAGTGCTATAGGTTAAGATAGGACAAGTAACAAGGCAGAACTTGCCATACACGATTATTGAAGTCCAAGGACTAGTAATTTGAAGAGAACTTTAGAAATGCAAGCTCGTATCTTGATATCTTCATGTTGAATAATATGACCTGAATGCATATACCAATCCTTTATGGTTGTTCTATACAGAATATTGCTACACAAAGTTGCAGTAATTGGTCATATTAGAGTGTCCTCCAACCTTAACTAGTATTTTGAAACAAGCTAATTCACTGAATAAATTGCGAGATGGAAAGTAACATCTCTCTATGTGTAAATCCAGTGCTGTGGTAGGCAAGAGACAGATCCTAACAAAGTTAATGACTCGCAGCCAAAGACAGTAAAATGAACTGGCATGACTAACGCTCATTATGTTTTAAAAGGGAACAAGTAGAGTTTGAACATACCCTAAGAGACTACTGGTCAAAGAAAACAAAATTCAGCATATGGCAAATCTCTTCTCCTTTGTATTGTAATTAAATATTTACCCTCTCTAAAATAAGAATAAAGACAGTTTGGCAGTTTTGAACTTTAACAGCCTGCTATTATAAAATATTTTGGATGGTGAAATCTAATTATGAAATATAATTTGCTATTTCTCCCTTGAAGAAGCTTAAGCACATTACACTGTATCAGTGTACAGTTTGTCATGCCTCATTTGGAGGCCTTGCTACAAATGATGCAACTATTCCTACTCTGCTCCAGCAGAAATCTGAGCAGTGTTTTGCTCCAGTACAGAAAAAAAGAAAAACACTTCACATTAGGTGTCGGTTATGTCCAGGTACTAGTGACTCCTCCTACTGTTCAGCCATCAGCTGGCTTTGCCCTATGCTAAGAACCACTAGCCCTGAACTTGCTGGAAAGTAACCACCGCCTTTTCCATTGCTTCCTTTTTTTCATCTAACAGGTGACAGAGGCCAGAGAAATTTCAGAGGATCAGTAACCAGTTAAATGCTTTTGATTGCAAAGTGACCAACAGCCTTTGTAACAAAATCCGTATCTTTAACTGAGTAGTAGTTGAAAGCCATCAAAAAACAGCTCAGAGGAGGTGGGCAGTTGCTGTTTCTGGGAATCTCAGAAATCGGGCTTTATGAGGTTTAACRTGTATCTGAAGCTTTCAGTTTGGAGCATACAGAAGTTCCCATATAGTATATATTTGAAAATAAAACAGTGAAAATAAGTAATGTTTCTTGTTTCAATATTTAATCCAAGCAGACACAGACACAATTTATAAAATTATTCTATTGCGTTAAAGTTTTATATAGCATTTAACTCTTATGAATGTTTTTCCTTCAGTGTATCATATATTCATATTTTAAAATATCTTTGCACAGTCCTTTGTGCAACTACATGCTAAAAATCTGCAAATGCACACTTAACACTAAACAGCACAAAAAATACATTCTGTATCCATTCATATGCAAATTTAAAACATTTCACTTGGCAGATAAACACTGAAAAGTTATTTAAAAAAAAATCAGAAACTACAAAAATGCGCACATAAAAGTCTTCCCTTTTGGATTTTTAGTAAAATACTGCTCTGTATAAGATCTAATGAAAAATTCCAGTGCTTACAAAATACTTTATATCTATGAGAAAAACAAATGCTTAAAGTTATACCTGTATGAATTAAATGCAATCACATAGATAAAATATAAAACCAAATAACCGAAATCATAGGGGACATGGCATAGGTCAATGCAGACGTCACATGTACCAGGACATGTAAAACTGTAATTAACTGGGCACCAGGCAGTCAATATCACAGAATATTGAAACTAAAGACAGGGGACTAATACAATATGCAGCAGGTACAGAATTAAGAGTTCAACCAGCTATGTCAACTATATATAGCATTTCTAACAGAAGAGGTGGGGGAGTCAGTCTGAAAATAACAACTGATTAATGAAAAAAGTTGCTGTGTTTACCAGTATTAGTAGTATAGTCCCCTTCACAATTTTGTTCATCTGCATAAATTGGCTATCCAGATATATGGAAATTCTGTAATTTTAAGTTCAGAATTTCAGCAGAGATGACAGTATCTGTACCAATCATCAACTACTTTTATGATGACACAGGAGGTAAAGTTTAAAAGGGACCGAAGCCTGGGAGATTAGGTGATATATGAATGAAATCCAGTCTAATCTCCATCATGGGAATTTCTAAACAGATTTTTTTCTGATGATCAGACAATTCATATGGATAAGGGGGCGGGAGGGCTAAAATCTGTGTCTCATAACTAAATTGCATATAAATGCTTCTAAAATATTGGCATGTCAGCATCATGTTACTGATGACAATATATCACCGAAAAGGTCAGCTTTCCCTTCATGGAATATGGCTTCAAAACCTCTTAAAACTAGACAGCTATAAAGAAAACAACAAAAAAACAATGCATTTTAAGACTGTATATAAACTACTCTACGCAGTTTGTGATAATAAAATGAATTAAAATGTCTTAGCTTTATTTTTACCTTTGTGGTCCTTTTTACAGGGCTTGCTGCTATCCTACAAATACTGCTGAAGCAATAACTGTTTTAGAGAAATGAATTAAAAAAAACCCCAAACTCATCAAATGATAATGTGAGTCTTGATACTAAATCAAGAAGTCAAGGCAAAGAACAAGGTAGGGGGGAACTGAAGTATACAGACTTGCAGGTCCAGCATGAAACCTGTTTGGAGGCAACAAAATGAATCACTAAAGAAGAAAGTGTGCTTTATTACTAAGCTTTCTGAGCTTAGAGGAAAATTATTTTTTCTGGAACAGATTAGAACAAAGAAGAAAGTGAAACAAGATATAATCAACATCAGTAAACAACACCAACTGAAGCTTCAAATTTTATCTCAGATTGAAGAATTCCTATTAATGTGAATGAGAACAGCATATATGGGTTAAAAAAAGCACAGGGACCTTTGAGCCTTCTCTTTTTTTATATGAATTAAACACAACAGCATTACTACTTAAAACACAGCTCCCTCCAAAAATGCAAGTCATTTTTTTGTCTGGATATTATTATGGAACTAACACTAATAGTTTAATGACAATTTAATGTCAGTTTTGCTACACAGACCTTCTGCCACAAAACTAAAAATAAATATTAAAAGTCACCTAACAACAAAACAATGTACCATAGAGAAAGTATCAGGGCACAGACTGTTGGAGGGAAAAATGGACTCTGAGCAAAAATAATTTTGACAGCCAAACTATACAAACAGACATCTTTATACTCTGCTCATTTTTGTTATTAAGAAAAATTCAGGATATTACTGGCATTTCAGGGGGCTATCCAGATTTGTAGTAGATATCTGTGTTATTTTACCAAAACAATGAAATTAATAAAGCTGCTAACTCAAAAATTTAAATGTACTTTACCAGAGAAGACTCTAATTTGCAGGTGTATTTTTTATTCAATACATTCTATAAATTAATCTCTTGGAACTGGTTCTGCATCAGCAACCACTTTCGCCACTCTAATTCTAGAGATCTAATAATATCTAAATTCTGAAAGTTGTAAAGTTGTTGGCCTTTGGTATAAAACCTAGCAGTCCACAGTTATAGCAAATTTGGCAGTTCCACTGTAGTTAAGTTCTATTCATGCTGATTCAGATCAAAAAGACCTGTAGAGCCAATAAGAAAACTGCATTTAAATAATTTTTCCTTTTTATTTCATTACTCTATTTAAAAATAAGCTAGAATACAAAATGTCATACTAAGCAATGTTTGATGCCCAACTTATTACTGCTCCATATCCCACCCAAAAAGCAAGGCAATTCTGAATTAGGGTTGCCACTGTTATTGCTGCTCACCCGGTAGAGTTTGTAAGCCACTGTTCAGAAACCTAGGCACAATGGATGGCATGGTAACCTTAACTCAGCATTTCCTGGCTTTTGTTAATTTAAGTCAAAATAATTAAGTTTTAACATCATTTTTATAGTTTTCATAACAACCTGAAAAGCATAGCAAATAAAATGTATTTCATTTTATATTATACTTAAAGTGGCTGGTCTTTTTAATAGAGCTTTCTGATTTTTTTAAATGATGTAACATAACACTGGGGGAAGAGTTAAAGATAAAATCCACCTAGCTACCATATTTATTCTGAAGATTTTGGTGCGCCAAAATTGACAGCCAGCTTTCTTGGCTTTCGCTTGCTGGAAGTGTTTGGTGTTGATTTGTTATGAGGAACACTTGGAGTAGTCACATTGTCTTGAAATGAAACAGTGGATTGAGCAGCTTGAGTAGATTTTAAAGGAGCTGAAGAACTATCTTGCTGAATGTGGTCAGAAGACACTGGCTGTTCATTCTTTAGTGGTGCAGCTTGAGGGGAACTCTGAAACTCCTTGAGCTCAAAGTTTTTCTTGCTAGCAGCCCTTTTTTTAGTTACCTTTAAATTAAATAAATATTATTTAACAGAAGGCATTCTCAAAAAAAAAAACCCTGCAAATATTCCACTATTAAAAACATGCATATCAGTTTTTAAAATAGTTTTCTAACACTAAATAATGCTTCACAGGGGTGTCTTTGCATTCATCATGTAGGTACATTTTTACAAAAATAGAAATCTTAAGACTAACCTGCCAAACTTACCTGCAGAGGTATAAACTGGTTGTGAGTACCAACTGGTATAGTTCCTGCAAGAGGCATATTTCCTGAATAGGAGCCAGGATAATAATGTTTGCCATGAATAGGCACTGGAGCTCGCCAGGACACTGGACCAAACATGTGAGATGGTGGAGGCATTATATTAGCTGTGAAAATAAATAACTTTTAGCTCTGTTTCCTCAAAAAGAGGATAGTGTCTCCCCAAAACCCAAAGTACCCTGTTTGTTTCTCCTTCCAATGAGGCCTAATATTATTCATATTTATTTAAGAATAAATAAATAAATATCTATTTATTATATATAAAGAAAACAGTTCTGCTTTTAGAGAACTGCACCTAGATGATAGCACAATTGAGAGCACTGGGTCTATACATTTGCATTTCAAAGCATACATAGGCTAGTCAGGATTGTCACATCCCTACCAGAGTGAACTGTACTAGTAGAAGGGAAGTTTAGGCTGTCCTTCTGGAACAAGTCAACAATACAGAAACCCACGGGAGAAAAGATGTAGCAGCTGCTGTGTAGGTTACCAGGATACTACAATGGTGCCAAGTCATTAATTACTAGCTGTGGATGTGAGCTTTAGCAGAATACAAAACAGATGAGAATCAAAATTGCGACAGGAATTTAGCAATTTAGTTTTGGTTATTTACCATGCTAATGTCTAGCAATGTGCAACAGGATTGTGATGCAGCACTTCACTGAAAGCTAGTTCTAAATAAATAAAATTACTAATGGATGGATAAATATTAATTATTCAGGTAAACAAAAAAAATGTAGATAATCAAGGAAGATACTTCTCATGAATGCTAGACTGGGACTATCAACCGACTGACTACTTTTGCTTTGAAGGAGAAAACCAACTAACACTGAATGGACAGATACATTTTTGAAGAAAAGAAGGAGTGAGCAAAAATTAGGAGATATGTGATTTTTGTATTAAATTCATTTGCACATTCCTGAGAAGTTAATGAACCATTTTCAAAGCAGTTCAGAGGCACAACTACATACAGGAAGATCAAAAACACAGCTGTCTGGAAGGCACTCATTTTCATACAAAAAACTGATACGATTATAGGCAAACGTGATAATATTTGAAATGTGTAATAATCAAATACTTACCAGGGGGCTGTGTAAAGACTGGAGGAACAGATCCAGGTGGTACAGGAACTCCCAGAGGTTGATAATTTGGAAACACTGGTGGAGGTGGAGGCAAAGGGAAGTTCACTCCTATAGAGCTCTTTGAAGAGGAAAATGGTGGATTACAAACAGACTCAATGCAATAAAGAGACACAAAGATTTCAAATGATTCTTTGCTGTTCTCACCAATCGCTGTAAAGCAAAAAGCGCAGCTTTTTCCTTGGCTTCAGTTTCAGAATGACACTGTGGTCCATGAACCAACAAACCATTGGATAACTTTATGTGACAAACTGTCATGGTCTAGGAAAATGAGATAAGACTTTTGAGAGGATTTATACTGTACAAACAGTGAGTTGGAAACTGAAAGAGAGTTTGTTTAATTAATGTTACTATATTTAATCAATATTACTTTGGGAAAAAAGGAAACAAAAGGAGCTAAGGTCTTATTTTTAAATGGATTTCAGTGACCAGTCAAAATGTTTACTATAGGACAGTTGAAATGAAGTTGAGAACTTTAACTTTTGTAAAAAAATAAGCTTTACCTGTGGTGTTTTTAGGAAAGAGAAATCAGGTTGCGACATTCCAAGAAGAGAACAAATATGAGAAAGTTCAGAAACAGGAGTAGACAGGGTAGGCTGTGGACCAACGAAAGGGTGACCTCCAGTTTCCAGTGCTGATGCATTCTGAGGGCCTCCAGTGCTATAAGGCTTGTTCATATAAGCAGCTAACAAAAGAAAAAGAAAGTTACATCACAATTTTTTCCTCCTGTGAAGGGCAGCAACTTTGTTATTAGCAGAAAATAAAATAGATTTGATTTTTTTTCTGGTGTTTTCACATCTGACTTGAACACAAAACAGAGGATTATACTGTAAGTTTTTCAGTTCTGAATAAAGAAGCAGAACTGACAAAGATGTTCTTATTTCATTCCAAAAGTAAGCACAATACAGTGAGTTAAGTCCGTACTGAACTGTCACTATAAGATGAAGCTCTGAACTATTAGCTGATGTCTAAACATACCCATTTTTTTTGTTTGTCTATGTTGCAAGGCAGCTCCATGGGAATCCTGTCTACTAGGGGGAGCAGAAACATCATTAACTTGAGATTTCACTTCATTCTTGGTTTCCAGGTCAGAGCCATCTATCTTCAAAATTTCTTTGAGCATCTGTGTTCCTTTCTTTAAAAGAAAAATAAACCATTCAGGAAAATGATGGTGTTCAGATAGCACTATCTTCTTAGTTAACTCTGTGAATACCACAAATAGCAACAATATTTGAAATTTTATTTTCCTATTGGTTACATTTTACCAAAGTACAGATAACAGTGTCTTATCACAAACAAATGGGTTTTGTTAATTTTCTTTGAGAACAGCTGATTAAAAACTCATCAATATGTTTAAGAAGGCAGTAGGAGGTTTCATTGAGTTTCTTTAAATAGAAGCTTGGATGCTAAGACAGCAGATGCTAAGTTGTCATGTAATGATTCCTGCAGTATACACACCATAGCAAATGATTGTGGTGACAGATGTTCTTCATTTGTAGCTCTTGCTTCCTTGKAGTTAGTCTGCACTTCATTTTCTTTGGAAATTTTCAAAGAAGCTAGAAGGCTTTCAAGTTCATTGTCCTTCTTAAAACAAATTAAAAAAAAAAAGTCAAATTAATATATTACAGGCAGATGCAAGAGAAACGGTGTATTAGTTGCAGCTTAATTTTATGCTGATTCAGGCTTTTTTTCCTCCTCTGAGTTTAGGCAGATCAAAGTCATGCCTGGTCAAAGTGTGAACAGATATCCAGAGACTATATAAAGTTTTGTATATAAAAATATAAGCAGTGACCAATAAAGAACTGATTTAAAAAACGATCAAGGCTATTCAGGTTTGTTTTGTACCTGCTATAAACATGAATGTGCACACAAGTCAAGAGGAATAACAGGGAACAAAATAGCTTACAAACTGAAATTATTCAAAAGCACAAGAAAATGAACTATCTAGATCCTACCTTTCCAGCTGTACAGGGACCATCAACTGAAGCCTTCTGCATTACAGGCACATTGGGACTTTCATTTCTCTTCAAAAGTTTGACATTGTACTTATTCAGTCCTGCAAAATTCTGAAACAAACTGCAGCATTTATTATTGAATACTCCTCCTCCACTACTAGTTATAATGCAATCATATTAGAAATGCAGATAGCTTTCACAAGCTAATATTCTTAAATGACTTCAGCTTACTGAAAAATCTACCATTTGCATTTTCTCACTACACTATAACTTTTAGTTTCTAAGAAGAACAGGAAAAAAATAGGACAGGTATAAAAAGCTTCTGGAGGCTCTTATTATTCAACATCATCATTATATGTGTTTTGCTCTTTCCCTCATTTAGGTACATAAAATTTCTAGAGAGAAAAAAAAACAACTTAAAAATAAAATTTACCTAGCAAAAGAATCAACTAAGATGCCCAGTAAAGATAAATTGGTAAAATAATGAATTAGATCAGAGTAAAATGAAAAAAAAAACCCCAAACCAAAACCCACAACAAACAAAAAACAGAATACATTTACTCAGTATAGAAGAATAAATTACCTGTTTATTTGATATCTTATTATGTGGCTGACTTTCATTTCTTGTAACTTTAGATTCTTCTTTAACTACAAATAAATCATGTAAAAGTATGCTTATTCTTCTGTAATGATCTTAAAAATTGTAATAATAAAACTCAAAAATATTAACAAATCCATACAAGYGTGCAGAGTTGCATTAATTTCAATGCTTGCATCAAATGCTGTTTGAGTCAACATCGTGAAGAGCTTGGTTAAAAGTGTTCAGGATTGTGAAATAGCCTAATACACAAACCAGGAGTGGTGTTTGACAATAACATGTGCAATGCAGTGCTTATCTAACTGAAATACATTATTTTCTGTCAATAACTACAAAAACTCAATAGGTATTTCAATAAAAGTTGGATAAGCAATTAAGTTTTCCCCAAGTTTCTACTTACAGTACTTACACTTTTTATATGGCTCCTGTTTTCTTTGCTGGCCTTTAAGGCTGCTCTCATTGAAGCCTGGCTTGTAGAACTGATTGCCAGTTCCCAGCTTGATTTCCTGAGGTAGAACTGCACCCTAGGAATTCAAACATCTAACCTTAACCAGAAGATTACACATCTACCATTTACATATTAGCCTCTTATTATGACTTCTTTCCAGAGCTATGCATACCCTGTATACCAATACCTTGATCCAGAAGGCTAATTTTCAGCACTAACTGAAAAGTTTTTCRGTGTGATGAACTGATGCATAAAATAAAGTACATTTAGATTTTGAACTCCAGGGAGCTGTTTAAAGTTTTTATACTAACCTTCTCGTGCATGCTTTGTTGAATGTGGTGAGACTTCCCAGAACCCTGCAATGATTGCCATATGCTGCAGAATTCATCGTCTTGCTTACTCTGTGGCTAGCAAAATAAGAAAAAACCACCCCAACAACTCAGCAGCTGTAACCACAACTTTTGAACAGCTAAACATATACAAAAACATTCTTAAGATCTAAATGTCCAAGGTTAACTGTGCTCAGATGGCAGAAATTTTCATACTGACACTAGTAGGTATTTAATCTCTGAAAATGGGCTACGATGTATTTATAGTACTTTTCCTAAGAATCGCTCTTAAATTCTAATCAGCTTAGTTTGTTTTGAGATTGGTTTGGTTATGTTTGGTTACTATTTTATGAATTTACTATTTATTTATGTTATGGTTACTATTTTTAGAAGTTATCAACATGGAAAAGATTATTGAGTATAATTAAACTAAGATGATGACTCAAAATGGTTTCAAAAGCATATTCTCAGATTGGAAGTATTCTTAAATTTTATTATTAACGCCTATTTTGTAAGCACTTATCAGGCAGGTTCAATTCCTTAATAACCTTACAGGTATGTTACCACAGAACTGACCCCCAACTATGTAAACAATAGCTGTTTTGAAAATCTAGTATCTAAATGAAATAACACAGGAAATCACTCATTCAAAAACTTGTACAAGTTCTGCCCCAGTCTGGTCCTGAACTAAAACATCTGATGCAAGAAAACAGTGCTACCTGTTAACTATGAGAGAAGGACTCTCACTCTAAAGAGTGCGCCAAAATAAATATTAAGACATTCAGGTTCAATACTAAATGAATCAAAACACTCACTTTATTTTTCTGATTGCCACTCAAAAATGATCCTTTCTGGAGTGAACTGGAGTTGCCCTGATTTTCAGCCCTGAGATTGTAATGCTGTCTTCCACTCAGTTGCTAAATCGTTGAGGGCAGGGAGGGGAGGGAAAAAGAAAAGAAAAGAAAAAAAAGAAAGGGGAAAAAAAAGGTGTTTCATTGTTTAAATTTTCTTTTGGAAAATACTTTTTCTTCTACAAATTTACAAAATACGAGAAAATTCTTCTCAAACACACAAATAGCCATGTGAAGTTACCCATTAAGCTATTTTCTTAACGAAACAACTTAATAAAAACATAGTTTAATTAAACCAATGACAACCTCCAATTCACCTCTCTGCCATTTTTCTTGCTTTACTATATTTTCAAATGAAATAAGTCATTACCAAGAAACAAACAGACAAGAAAATCATGTCTTCTCTTTCCGAGCAGGCGTACAAGCTTGGTTTACAGGAAACATTACTTGGAACAGAGCATTAAGAAAATGACTGCATCTCTGCCAAAGCAAACGTTGTTGATAACAGCTGTGGTGTCACTTCTATGACCTATTTGCCTCGTGCAAACCCAGATGGACCTACTCAATAAAACAGAACAGCTACAAATCAGGAACTTCGGGTCACTTCCACTATTACATAAACTAAGGTCTCGGAGGTAAAGGTTACCCTAATGCTAAATTATTAACTTACAGAGAAGTTGTCAGTACCGACAAGGATAACAACCACAGTCATAACTCAGGTTCTGTGGAAAAATATTTATGTATAAAAGAAACGGAAAATGCTTACTTGAGTAGGAACAAAAAGGGAGCGAGGAGAATGGTTGAGACCTCCCAGATGCACTTTTTGTGAGCATACAGATGATAGATCAGATGCATATGAATTGTAGTTATTCACAGCTGGCTGGGGTTTAACTATGGCCGTCAGTTTTTGACTTCCCATTTCTGACCGATTACCATGAGATAGATTAATTAAGGCACTTGATGGCAGACGATAACCTCTGGCAGGTGAGCACCTAAAGAAAGGCAAATTAAATCATTGTTTCAATTAATTTAATTGTAGACATTCCAATACATCCAAGTTAACAACATTGTTGCCTCTGTGCCAAAATGTAATGATTCAAGTTTGATCAGCACAGGTTGAAAACTGCACCCAGTATTGAAATTCAGTACCATTACACACAGTGTCGGTCCTACTGTGCTCCACTTCTACCTCTGGCTTTCAAAACACTGAAAACAACAATTGCTACTACTCTTTGAACTAGCCCTCTTCAGTGCTGGCTCAAAGCAATTTTAAAGGCGAGTGAATTTTTATAGCATAGTCCTGTAGTAAATATTTCTGCGAAACATTTATGAACTGAACAAAACTTATTTTTCTTTTGCTGAGGTGAAAACTCAAGCCGGTGCAGAATTATAAGCCCAAGTTAAGCAGCATTTAGTTGGTTGTATATCTTCCTTTACGATTCTGAGTCTCAGAATACTGAAGATAATTGGTGTTCAGGAACACAAATTCCTTTTGCAAGGAACAGGACTGTTATGTTTGCTAAACACATGGAATAGGCAACGTTCTCCTGTAACTTCTGTCATATAAAAACGTAACTAATCTAAAAACAACAGTGAAGTAAAAGCCATTGGTAAGTAGCTGCTTATTTAGGTACATAAGAGTTACCACACTCTTTAAAACAAAAGCATTAACCATGCCTCCACTTCCCTGAGGAACAGTTCAGGGTTTCAGCACTGGTTAGAGTTTAGCGCCTAAGTATCAATTACAGGTGGTTCAGAGTCACTCCTTCAGAAGAACAAATGATTATTTTATCTAATTTTTTAATCTGTATGTTAAAGACATACTGATAATAATCTATTTCATACATATTTGTTTATAAATACATTTGGATCTAGTGCTTTAGCCTGCTGGCTCATGTCTGCTTTCTAAAAGGTAATAGCTTCTAAATAGGCAAAAAAGCCCAAAGAGCATTTCCATAATATACCATGCTTCATAAAATAATCCCTACTCACAGAGAATCTCAAAAGATAAAAACTGACCAACTCCTTTGAGAAACAAAGGCTTAAAAAGAAGTAAAAATACTCATAAATGTAAACCAAAGGCCTACAGTTTAAGTCATCTATACCAATGACATGAAATGACTATGAAACTCCACACACAAACCTTATAGTTAGGCCTCCAAGGAATTCTTCATCAAACAAAACTTCAAAGAGCACATCAGTTTCTCTACTGGCTATGAAAAATGAAGTAAAATGTCATCCTACATATGTGACAGTGGTTTTTTTCAGTTAAATAATTTAAATTCTGGATTATTTACGCAATAAATAAGAGACCAAAAACTCTAAATTATTAGCAACAAAGATATCTTATTCCTTAAATGAAGAATTTCATTARCAGCAATTTAGAAATTCTTCTCAAAGGAAGTCATACATGGCTGCTCTTTAAATATGCCTTTAACAGAAACATACCATGCACAGCAACTTACAAACCTCTTGACAGAACTGCAGCCTATAGCAGTATATGCCTTCCCAATGTCACAATTGTCTCATTGATATTAAAACATCAGAAAGGAGATACAAGCCACCTTTACATTCAGGCAGTCTGAAACTGCCAGCTTTAACAATACCTTCAATAAATATCACTCRCATAGTAACAGTCTAATGCTTCTTTGAAATTATTACTAATATAAAATAATTGTAGAGGAAAGAGTATCTCTTTTAAAAGCCTCACTCAGATCTAGTTTATTCAAGATTCTGTTGGATGCAGACTGAATGAGAAAGTAACAGCTAAAATGCCAGGCTATGTAAACAATTTCTATTACTAGATCTCAAACTTTTAGGTAACATCTGCTTTGGTGAATCCTTTTGTTTACCTGAAAGAGACTTACGGACAATCTTAGTGTCAAAGAAGTTATAAACGCAAGTCATGTAACAGAAATGGAATATCACAGAGTAAAATCCAAAATCCAAATAAAAATGTGAGACACAAATCACATTTAATAGAATTTTATACTCAATGCAAGCATTAGGGCAAATGCTTTGTTCATTTTCTTTCTGCTACCTCTATTTCTTTTTACTTGGTCCATATCCTCCTTCCTTTATTTTCCGTTTGGCAATCTGTTCTTTTTCATTGATCTCTCTGCCTTTTTCACATTAAGAAGGAACAAAGGATAAGTAATTTTGTATTCAAAGTACAGCTGCCTAACACATGAAATTGAAAGATAAGACCTGTAGGTTTAATTCACAACAGAAAATATGGCACTAGTGGCTTCTTCAAGCTGCATATGCTTCTTAGGTAAGAAATTTTCACAACCATTATACAAAACACTATTCTGCAGCCTGTTTTCACATCACTAGCTTAGCTATAATATAGCTATAATGCTGTAACTAGGAAGAAAATATTACCTCCTTTAATTCCTATAATGGTACCTCGAAGACCAACAGGAACAGAAAAGTTCTCTCTCACATTGACAACACGGTCAAACAGCCTATACTCTGCATCTCGATCTGGAACAACCCCATTCTGTTGTTCTAAAGGCTGAAATAACCAAAAGACTATGTTAGTGTTTGGAAAAAAAAAAAGATTAAAACTAAAAGGCATTTATAACAATATAGGAAACACAGTATAACACAAACTTTCTGGGGAAAAAAAAAAGTTTAAGAACATAGAAGCCTTCTTCCCCCAGACACAAAGCAAAGAAATGCATTTTTTTCTTGCAACGCTGACTCGCTGCTTTTGCCTGGGAAACAGTAGTGCTGTGCATTATCCAAGACAGACCAAGGGGATCAATAGAAACAAAATAAAACTAGTGAGTGATACCTGCCTGTATCAGTAACACGAGTATTGGTGATATACCAAGCAAGATTAGCAACTGGTCAGATGTCAAGAACTGAACAAAAAGCAGAATAAGGAAAAAGAGACAAATACAAARCACATTTCATTCTGCCTTCAATATATGCCTGTGAAAGGAATGAGAACTGTAGGAGCAACTAGGACAGAAGATAAAAAAAGAACTGCATGTCTGTATAATACATGAATGAATTTGTAGTAAATAGAAATTCTTTCCCTTTAGAGGGAGACTATCACTTTCAAACTGATTTTCTAGAAGGCATCATAATTTTTTTTTCCAATTAATACTGTCCTACAATTCTGCTTTTTGAAGGCTGATAAAATTAAACTTAAGTAAAACAAATACAATGTGGACAACTTCATTTTCAACCAAAAACTTTTCATGTCACTTACTCTATATAGCAAGTGAGGTTTCACGGTTACTCGCACCTTCTTGTTGCTCTTTCTCTGCTAAAGGAAAGGAACAGAAGGTCATTAAACTTGGGTTTCAGGTTTAACAAAACATCTGAAGACATAATGCAGACATTCTTTTGTTTAGATATARACATACAGCTTTCACGAAGTGTTGATGACTAGGCCCAGTTTTTAAAAACATGACTGACTTCCTACTGAAGAGTTTGCACTGTTTGTCTAATTCCAGAATTCACACTAATTTATCTTTGTATCCTTCTAAGCAATTTAAAAGAAAATCAGCCCACTATTTCATGTGGCTTTGCCTCTCACTTTTCCTTTAGTAACTTCCTTGGCCTCTTTTTGATTTGTATCCTTGAGGAAGCTACTTCCCAGTTTTCCTCACGTCAAAGAGAAACTGCAACAGAAGAAAGGCTGGGACTGCACTYGGAAACAGCACTTCAGAATTTATTTTGATGTCTATTCCTTTCTGAAATCACTGAAAGGCAGAGGAGTTCAGAGTACAGCCTACAGCTGCTGAATCACCTCAAAAAGAAAGAGCCRAAGCAGAAAGATTCTTAATGCGTTCCTCTGAATTCCTGTGACAATCTACATTATAAGTTCAACTCTTACATTACAGTCTGTATTCTTTTTCTTTGGAATGATAAATAATCTTTAATCCTCTTATTCTAATTCAAAAACTCAAAATAACTAACAGCTGTGTTTCAATTCATCACTGCTCATAATGGTATCAAGCTGCATACCTTGCATTTCTCTATTTCTTCTTCAATTTTCTCAACAATGGCTGCATCCAAAATTTGTAAGTCACAAGATGAGCGAGACAAAGCAGAAACAGGATGTGCCTTTAGCCAGGCAACAATTTCTTGAACTTTCTCAGCCCTAAATAAAAAGGCTCTTGATTAAAATCATTTACACTGACTAARCACATAACCACGTTACCTGATTTTTCAAACATGTACGACAACATAGGCACAATGTTTGTATACATTTGTGATGTAACAAAACCCAAGATTGCTCTAAGAGTTTAGAATAGGGATAAACAACAACAACAACAAAAAGACAACATCAAAAAAAACCCTGAATCAATACTGTTTCAAAAGTATAACCTCTGAAATTTTGTCTCAGCCAAAAAACCAACAACTTTCAAACCCAGAAATTATTTAAAAGTATTCAGTCTGTAAAGTCTATTCCGGAAATTGAGTTTGTATCCAATGAACTAACCATGTCTGGCTGTGATCAAAGGTTCTGTGACCAGCTGTTTTTCACAACACAGTAAGAATGAACTTCAGGGCATGCTTCTATGGTAAAATGGAGCACAATCCTGAGATTCTTATAACAGAAAAGTCCTATGATGGTATGTCCATTTGGCAAAGTCCTGCATAGTGCAGGATCATGCAGACTTACCAACTCAGGCCCATCAACAGGTTGTACTAGCTAGCAATAAAAGCTTTTTGATTGTTATTATACTGTATCTGGAACCAAGCTTGCTCCTTGTCTTCCTTTCTGAAAGGTCTTTTTACTTTCAGCTCCCAAATGTAACTGCCAGCTGAATAGCTGGTGCACAGTTGGTCAACTATGTGAACTGACGTGAAAATACAGGGTAAGCTCCATAGAATTGACTGAATGCATATGAAAAACATGTAAGCACTTTAGATTCTGTATGCATTATTTTTCCAATTGAAAATCACTTTAAACACGTGAAATAATTATTGCTTATTTTCAAAAAATGACCTTTTGGTGACTCTGTGACTACTTCACACCTATGCAAGATTGAAGAGTATTTTAAAAGCAAGATTTATAAAGTAGCCATTGAAGATTAAATTTTTCATTTATTGAACTTGAGATAGGAGTCTCACAGAGACTTTGATTCCCCAACTAAAATGTACAACATGCTGATAATTTTATCAGAATGATCACTGAACAATCATAATGCTGAAGGAACGGAAAGGTTTCAGCTACTCAGCAGCCACTAAATGGTCACCACCATTTTCAGCATTGTCAGCTCTTGTCTTCTTTTCTTCTAGAATAAGTAGAATAAAGATGGCTTACCCATTCTCATCCTCGCCAGGCCAAATGTCATCTTCATAGAATATATCTTCTTGGCTATTCTTGGCTATATAATTAAATAGCTCAGGCACCCTAATGAGTGGATAAATGGAACACAGATTTAGTTTCACCTACAGCACAGAAGCACATAAGAGCTTCACCAAAACAGATTATGATGGGCTTCAAAATTTTCTGGAGTCCAGATGGATTTTTTTTTTTAAACTACAATTAATGTCTTACTGTTCACTTGTCAACGTAAGCTGCTGACAAAATTACTCTATCCCAAGTATGTTTCACCAAAACTGAAAAACTGAAGAATTAACATGCCCACTCTTGGAAGGAGAGGATATTGGAAGAAAAGAAATTCCATCAAGCAATCACCAAAAGCAAATTCATCAGTTCTTACAAGACCTGTGTCCAGAAGGACAAACTCCTACAACTGATATGATGTTGGATAGTTTAGATGAAGTCCATATTCAATATCTACCTTTCTAAATATTCAGCAAGTAGTTGTTCTACTGCAGAAGAGTACATCCATTCATTTCCAACTTTCTTAGTATAGCCAGGAACTTCTTCATTTTTCTTATTGAATTTCAGGTTCAGCCCCACATTTGCTTTGTGATCTCCATGAGGACTAGAAATAAGAAAAAGTTCATTAACTTGCAATAATATATGCACATATACCTATACATGCACACATACATCCTTAGACATGAAATATATAAAAGTTCAGTTCATTGTACTGTTTACTTACTAGTATCACAACAGCTGTAAAGTTACAGGACATCACCTGTACTATAGTAGCTGTATCTTACCTTAATGCAAATGAGGGTAGGGAATATTTTCCCTTCCTTAACTGAGATCTAACCAACCACAATTTACCTGGCATTTACCATGATGTAGAAGCTCATCCSTCAACAATAGTAGAGCATGTGTACACATTAAGTCACAAGAAAATGCTTGTGCACCAAACACTACTTTAGTGAGCCGTCCTACGAAACCACAGTTCTGACATTCAGAAAAATAGGGATCTTTTCCCTTATACACTTTAAGAAGATTTAGTCTTAACTAATTGTTAGGAAAAAAAAAATACAAGTACAATTATTATTCCTTTATACTAGAGTAATTATAAGTACAATGAAATTAGACCCCAATTCCACTTTTTATTCTCATCAGGACAAACGGGACATATGCATTATTCTAGCCACATGGGTTGATTTGTACCAAATMAAAACTCATTTTCCCAGCCAGTTGGCAAGCTTTTGAACATAGTGTTTTTGTTGTCTCCTTCCACTAGCTGGTTGTTACAGAGAACTTCCACTGAGGAGACTTCTAAAGAAAAGTTTTTATCTAAATAAACGCTCAATTGAAAAAGTATTTTAGCCTAATGATCTACTTAAAGATGGTTTTATATTTAACATTAACAAAAAAATCACCATTTCCTTCACCTCTTGCCTGAGGCAGGAAAAATTGTTGTAAAAATACTTGGAATCATGAACTTGGAGCAATACCTTGTTTGATGATAGCAGTAATAGAAAGAACAGGAGCTTGATTTCATCTACTGAGAGTATCAGCTCCTCTTTGAGAGATTCGTCAAAAACACAAAGATACAGAAGCACTACAGGATCTGTGTAGATTTTTCCATCTCATATGTCCTAGCAGAGATGTATGCAGAACAAAGATTTTTCTTACATGCCTGAGGCAAACTCTAAACTGCCTCTATGGAAGGGGCTTCCCCATATTTTGGGATTCCTGTTCTCCTGTGGTGACCCAGCAAGTATTTAGACAGTGGTGTAGGCAGCAACATCAGTCTGAGCCAATTTTCAGCAACTGACTGGYAGGTCTCACTGTATAAACATGCTGCTGTGTGCTCTTCTGCAACTTTGAGCTGCATGTACACAATGAAACAGATTTATCAGAGCAAAGGGATTTTAGCCATCTCTGCATCCCTGTCAGAGAGCTTTTTCAGTGCTGTTCCCATAACCCCTCTCCAGCTCCCTAACTCCCTGATGTATTTATGGAGTTGGATGGAAGTTTTGCTTCTATGATGGGAATGCATTTGGTGCCCAGCTTCCAAAGGGCAAGCAGAAGATAGAGTCTACAGTTTCTCCTTGACTGAAATTCCATTCTGTAGCACAAGCCACCCTCATGTCAGTCTTCTTTTATTTTTAAATATTATTTTTCCAGTGAAAAYTAGTTTAAGTTTACTCAATCATTAACTAATAGTTAGCGGTATGAACTTGAAACCAGAGTAAGTTTTAGACACAACTGAACTGAAATGTTTGTCAGGTCAAACTCCTGCTTGAATTATGCAAACAGATAACTAGGAAAGGCAATTTTTTTTGCCTTTCTAGAACATTAAAGCCAATAGGGCATCACTCCAGTAACCAATGATTAACAAGATGATAGGTATATGGTAGGAGGGAAACACACTGCACAGGAATTTAATTTACAACAAATACACTCTAAAGAAAGTTTTAGATCAGAGACTGCAGTTATACATTGTTGTGTAGAAGAACAGCATTAAAACATTGCAGAACTTCTGCAGAGTAGTATTACAATTTTCAAGCTTTTCTGCAATCAAAACTCTCAAATATACTTGTATATAAACTTACTTTTTCTTTGATCCTCTTCCAATAAAGATACTCCCTGTAAATCTGGAGACAAGATATCCACTTACTCCAAGACGACTGGCCAAAATATATGCAGGATTGTATTTCACAGAATATTTCTTTAAAAAACAGATAAACAAAAAATATCGGCTATTCCCAAAGGGTAAGGATTTTCACACAAAGGGCAAATGAGTAATATTGAAACATCCCTTAAAGACATTTACCATTACAGAGTACATTTGACACCACATTTAAGCTTATACTACAAAATTAGAAGCACTTACATGCTGGTTCTGTATTAAGGGATCAAGCTGGGGTTCACATGGAATGTTGAAAACCACGCGAATTCTACCTTCTGTGATCACATCGCGTGAATCTTGAACCTCGGAGAGAAACAAAACACGTTAAATAGCTCTTAAAAAAAAAAAAAAGGCAGGAAGACTACACCCTGAAGTCTACTTTAGTAACAATTTTGCTGCAGTATGCACAAAGATGCTTTGACATTCAACTGCCTTCCTTGACCCACACACTGCTTCCTTACAGAGCCAGCCAAACAGCATTAAATTAAAGGAATCCTTGACTGAAAATTGTCCAAAAATGGGCTCTCTACATATTAAAAATTATCCCAAATAATTACTAAAAATAATTCTGCATTCAAGCTATGCAATCTTTATCCTGTTATGCCAGCAACAGAGCCAGGGAACGCAGAATCCCTACACTGACTAAACCACCAAGGAAGCTAGCAAAATRTAGTGACCAATACTGCCACATAGTACCTTTGATCATTTTAGGCTTGAAAATAAAGAAGTCTAGGGGGAAAAAGAAATCTTGGAACTAACTTCTCCCATGCAGCCATAGTAAGGAGATCCCAGCATAAAGGCGGTACTCCCAGGAGGAAACAAGTCATCCAAAGTTTTGATGTTTGAAAAACGAGAGTCAAAGGCTTTGATATCCTACATGAAAATGACAAAATTCATACTGTTAAAGTTAAATACCTGTCAGTTCCAGCAGAATCATTAAAAAGTTCACATAAATAAGTGCTTATTCTAAAACATTTTAAAAGTATTCTCTTCAAATCTGAAATGGTTCTTTGAAGGCAGTGAAGTTCAGGCTCTATTACAAACTAAGTTACAAAAGCAACTATGCTACCCGGTATAGCACAACTATTGTACTTCATTCAAAATATCAGTAAAAAAAAAGATATAAACCATTTTTTTCAGCAAGATCTCTAAACTATGCAATAGGATCCCAACTTCTGTGACAAAAACTTTTCCACCCAAAATTCCTTTTTAAACAAAGAGGCACTTCATATTTTTGTTATAAAAAAAATGACACACAAATTTAAGATGCTTATTCATTTTTGTTTCATTCTTTTGCATTAAAGGAGCATTTGTTCTTTTTCCTCTTAATGGAATAAGGAGCTACGTGCAAGAAGATACTGAACTTGTATATTTACCTTGACAACAGTTTGGTAAACAAAAGGAAGAACTTGTTTTGACCACTGCTTCTCCAAATAAACTTCACCATTTTGGTTTAGTTGATATCTATTACCCGTGAGTAACTGAGCATACACAACTACTGATGTTTCATGAATAATTATTCCTTTTCTTCTCTGGTAACTGAACACAAAATAGAACATTTAGTTTGATTACAATATACAAACCAACAAGGTCAAATTGATTTATTTAAATTAAAAACAATTACTCTTAACAAAGGGATTCTAATAGCTTGTCCCTGATTTTTATTTAAAAAAAAGGGCCAGAAAAATGGCTTAACCAATTGCTTACCTATTGGCGCATGGCCATTGCTATGTAGTTAAGTGTATTAATTTAAACACATTTTACCTTAACAGTGGAGAGGATTAAAGGTAATTAAGACATTTAATTCAACTGACAGATAATAACATGTCAAGGTACTGTAACTCAGTTGAGTTCTCCAAGTGTCCACACTCTAAAAGTGTGAACTATAATCAAATTTAACAACAGTAAGCTATTAAAGTTGTGCCTTGATATTGTATAACTCCATTATACACTACCTACAACTGAGAATTACTAAGCCCAGAATGAGAAAATTGACTGGGAGAGTAAATATTGTAACTCATTCATTTGAGAATTCTTTCATAACATCACCTAATTTTAAACACTAAGTGACTAACTCTACAAATTTTGAAATTTCAACAGATGTTCTTTTATTCCAGTAGACTCATTAGCCTTTATCATCATATATGCAGAAACTCTTGTCTGCTAATTAACGTCTATAATACAACAACCAAACACAGCTAAGCTATAAAATGCAAAGTTACACTTTGATTTTCAAAGTTACTTACTGTTCTGAAACTCCTTGAACTTCTTTTAACCATACATTTTGTTCCTTATCTCCAACATATGCCACTTTAGTTGGGGGCACTGCATTTCCCATGTAAAGCTTCTGTGTTCCATGTGGTTCTTCCAAATAAAACCTTGAGAATATTTTAACAGGTATGAATTTACCCAAATAGGATTAATCTAGACAGCAGTTAGAAATTACTCTAAGACATGGAATACTTGTAGCACAGATTACTCTACCCCCTTCACAACAGACCATGCTGTGTGATTTTTATAAAAAATACCAGTGCATGTGTTGAAAGGAAAATTCTAGAGAAATGTTCTCCTTCACGTTATTCTGTGTGGATTTCACGTGTACTTTTATGTCCTCAAAATAAGAATGTGCTCTCCCAAACTTCTGCACCTAGAGCAAAATACTGGGGGGCTGCGCTTTTCCTACACACTCAAACCTCAAACCAATGCTAAACAAAGTTTCTGCCACCAAGCAGCTTTTGATGCATCTGGTCCCATTTGTTGTTAATGTGGGCTTGAAACAAACAAATCCCTAAGGCTGGACAGAAGCTTTGTATTCAATAAAACAACCAATCATCTATGAAATCTCTCTTACTTAGTTTCTCCATCTGACACAGCAACAACTCTGGCTTCTTCGAGGTGTGGCCAGTTAACAAAAACAAGCTTTCCAAGTACCAAACTGGCAACATTTTCTACAGTCTGAAAAAAACAAAAGTTACTAATTTTTTAACATATTAAAATGATTTAAAATTTTTTTTTGAACTGTGTATTTGCAGTAAAAATTATTCTAATTAAAGAATAGCATTTCTTGCAGAATAAACAATTTTAGCTTATTGAATTTTATTTTGATATCTTTTACATATAATCTCTGATTAGAAATGATCAAGAAAACTGTATTTCACTTTTTAGGAYGGAGTATCATACTTCAGGTGAGGCTTTTTACTTCTCGCACAGTATGTTAGTTTTAAGATCTGTGTTTCCATTTCTGGATTACGCTTCCTATGTGTCTTTTGCTAAATCACTTGGAACTATTGTGTCTCTGGGAACAACAATACTCAAACTGACAATGTACTTTGAGATTGCTAAAATATTTTGTATTATAGATTTTTACTTTTGTATCTTACTGCAATAAAGCAGCAGCACTTATGTCCAGCACTGTTTTTACCCTTCCTAGCATATGCAATTTTGGTCTTGCATTATGTTCTTTTTCCAGTGAATTTGAACTACTTTTTAATCTATTATTTTAGCTTATTTAATTCTCTTTTCCACGTATCTTAAATATTCACCTTTCTCTGTCCTTGTTTTCCTCCCCTCTCCATTCCATGTTTCTCCTCCATCTTTTTTTTTTTCCTTCCATTTCTTTTCCTGCATTTGTCTTTTGCTACCTGACATTTTTGACTATGAAATAGTGCTGAACTTTTACAGGATTCTGAAAAAAATCTTTTTGCTTCTTAGTGTCTCTGCCTCAACTCTTTCCCCTAACTCCTCTATCAGACTGTTTCATTTAACTGAAGGTATAAGTCTGCTTTGTTGATGAAAAAATACACCTATATACTCAGCTAGACCAAATACAGAGGCTCTGCTTCCTTGCCCTTGTACCGTTTTCAACTATCAGTAAGAACTGAGTCTCACTAACTCCTTACATGAAAACAGCCGATTGCTACAGCTCAGAAATGCCACAGACTCTGCGGAGGAGACTGACTATTTTGAAGTGAGGACAAATTCAAACCTTGCAGCACATTCCCAGAATTCCAGAATATCCTAAATGCAAATTTATCATTTTAATTCTAATGAAATTTATTGGTTACTATTGACCACAACAATCAATAAAAGCTTTCCAGAGTGAACTAATGCAGTTGATATTTTTCAAATATATGTCGAGAACACTCTGACCTAACAGTCTAAACTTTGGGTTAGGAGCCAAGAGCTCCAGAGCTCCTACTCCAGCAATTCATTCGTTCACTCATTCTTGGGCATACAACTGTATTTCACCTTATGAAATGAGAGGTAAACGCATCTACCTTATAAGTGGCATTGACAAAATTAATTAAATTTTACATACTTATACCTAAAGCTCATTTCGAAATCCAAGCATTACTAGTTAAACAAATTTTACAAAAATCTGGAGACACTCATTTGAATTATTTAATCTGTACAGGAGATTTTCTTTAAGAAATGCTTGCTGGATTTTTGAATTTTTTGAAACTTTTCAGTATTACTCTAAATATTTTTCTCTCATAATGCATTACCAAGAAGATAAAGAACCAAAATATCAAATTTGACTATTTAACAAATTTCGTCTTTTTTATGACAAGCATATTTTTTAAAAGCCAAGCACTTACCTGTTCTTCTGAATTCTCATCAGCTATGATTTCTAACATCATATTTTCTCCATGGCTGCTTTGCTGAAACACCTGTACGCCACTTTTCTTAAGATAGAACTGGGTACAAAAAAAAAAAAAGTACATAAAACTTGCTTGAAATCTTATGCAATAATCTATTAAATACAAATGAAAATGTCAGACCAGAGAAATCATTTACCTTATGTTTAATGTGCTTTAAAGTAGGAAATCCACAGAAATATAATGCACTCTTGTTGATTTTAGTTATTTTATTGTGGGTTATTTCTACATGCCAGGCATCCAAAGGAATTGTTTTATACCTAAAAAATAAATTATAAAAACTTTACTCATACAAATTCACCTTTGGCTCTAGAAAGCACTTTTGGACTTTAACAAACTGACATACCCTTTGACTTTCCTACAGGGTGGCAATTAATTTGAGCCATTTGTGTAAAATCCTGCATAAAGGATTATGAAACCCATGCTATTTCTGCAAAGACGCAATTGCTTACAAATAAGACAAAACTTAACTTTAAGCTAAAGTATGTCACAATCTTGCTATTTTAATTCATTGTTATATTCAAGTTCTAAACTAGCAATGGCTACACACGGCATCGATCATCTTTATAGCTGTTCATTCTTCACCAAGTGTTTTCTTGCAACAGTCATTCCTCCACCATTTTGTCTACTATTAATGTTTTATTTCCATTTAGTCTTGATACCTCAGTCAGTGTTAAATAAAGCTGGCTGCTTTCAGTGAGAGGACAATGAACAAAACATTTGTGTTTAACTCTCTGCATTGGATCTTGATCCAAACATTGACAATGGTTTACATATGGTCTGGAATTAGTGTGCTGATGAATCGCCACTACCATCGGGTATTTATACCAGTCTTTCACCTTCCATGTCATATGTAGTTTAATAACTTTCTCAAGTGCTCTTGCTGACATAACTTCAGTTCATCTGCTTTGCAAAGTGAAGCTTGAAGAAATGAGACAACTAGTTTTACTGTGCTGTCCACAACAAATAATATTTAATGTAATGTTCAAAATTTTCCAGTGTATATATCTGCATATACAAGCTTTGGCTAAAATGCTAGACCAAGTATTCTAACTATCTTTAGTCTACTCTAAAATAGTTATAACAGTATTACCTGGAACGACACCTTTCTATTGCAGGGAATTTTTCTGGCCACGGTGACATGTACTTGAACTCTGTATCTTTGTCATACCAGTACATTAAGCAAGCACTGTGAGTATTTCTTCGTTTCTCCTCTTCCTTTAGGCACTTATTACATGATTCCATGGCTTGCAGCAGTCGTTTCTAAATTTAAAGGAAATCAACACAAGTGAAACCGGCAACAAAAATGTGCACAAAAACTTCTGTTCTAGGAAGGTGGATACCTGCACTTTTCTGGTTAATGTGATCATTGTCTAAGTGCAGCCTCCCCTTCCTCATGTCCCACTAGCAGGAAAGCCAGACAATTGCAATGGAAGAGCTTTGGAGGATAAAGATTACATTTTTGAAAATGCTTCTAAAGTGCTAGTCATATTTTGCCTTTTACATTTAACATACAAAGAAATATTAAAAAGGTGCTAGAGGCTACCATAAAATTCTCTTCTATTCTGCAAAATAACAATTGAAAAAGTTTCAAGCACCTACTGGTCATTCAAATAACTCTCCTCTTTTCTGTGAGGACTAAGTCCCATCAACCTTTCACTGTGAACTATGGAAACAATCAATAGGCACACACCACCTGTACATATTTTAATATCAAATCTGCACTTTTATTTTCATCCACTCTCTTTGATGCACTCAAATTTAGCTTGATAAATATGTATGACAATTGTTAGCCCATCTGCAAGAGGAGAATGTGTTTATTTTATTCCTGTCTTGGACATTCTAGAGTCCAATTTGCACTTGAGGTCTTCTGCCCAGGTGAAGAGATGATTTTCTGTAAGTAGATTTTTTAAAGAGTTTAAATCTTACTTACAGACACTGTATTTTTGTATGTTTTTAGGAAYAGGAAATTTTTTCCTCAGAAAGTCTAAAACTATTATCGGATTAAAACCAAGAACAAACGACAAAAAGAAAGCCCATATTCCTTACTCAAAACTTTTCCCAATTAAAGCTACGTCCACTTGTGGTAACTTAACCTAGCCTTCAGTTTCCAGGCAACAAACATTTATGTTTTTCCATGGTCTTATCAAGTGTTAATTGAACCTTCCATCTAATTGCAACTCTAATTGTAGATAAAATAAGAAGACTGGCAGGAGTTTTGTTTGCAAGTTTTTATAGATAGCAAATGTTAAAAGAACTCACCTCATCAATAAATGGGATTAATACTACAGCTTCCCATTCCTGCTGTTTTCCGTTTAGGTCAGTTTTAAAATCTGGCGGATAATATTCTATAATAGGAGAGTCTTGACTAATCATCAAATGCTAGGAAAACACAATAAAGGCATCAAAAAATTTCATAGACAATTTAACACTAATTCCAGGAAGAGATAGAGGAAGTTTGATACTAAAGCCAACTCAAACCTGAAGAGGAATTAAACATCTACTGTTTAACTGTTCTGTTCAGAAATTACTTAGGGAGTTCAAAATTTTGTATTTATTAACTTACTTTACAATGTATGAAGGACAGTAAGAAGTAGAAGTATTTAACCATACACCTAAATTTAGAGGTAGACTATAACTAAGAGGACACGTAAAAATATCAAAAAAGGAATTACTTCAAAATAAAGCAAACAATAAAACCAGAAAATGATAGATGAATGTACTTTAATTCCAAACCCTACCTGGTAACATTTAGGTAACAAATCTTTGCTAGCTGCTGGAAGTACAGCAAGAAGCTGTTCAAATGGCATGAAAGGTTTTCCCAGTTCAAATTTGATTTTGAGTTCACTGATGYTGCGAATATCTGACAGATAAGGTGCATAATGATAAGGATAATACCTACGGAAGAAAAACTGCTAAGTTATTTGAGTTAACCACAGTACTGCAGCGTTTACAGATCAGAAATAAGCAGAACTACGTTAAATGTTCCCAACATAAAAGGTGATTTTTGCATTTTTCTTACCAGCTCCATGACTGAACTCCATGGTAATAATAGTGCAAAATCCACTGTATTGCCTGGACATAACATTCAGCTTGATCAGCCAAGAAGTCACTTAAACAAAAAAGAGAGGATAAGTATTAGTTTTTCCTATTTTCAATAGCATATAAAAATTACTTGCCTCTTTGTACATAGGAATGTAGGTAGAGCATTCTGGGAATCTAACAAACACAAGCTTTCTAGACCATTCAATATTAATGGACTCTTTCTCTCTGGCCCTTAAATACTTGTTATGAAATCCTGACTTATATCTCTTCTTGCATCAGCCAGAAGCATCACAGCTACAGTCCACTGCCAAGAGTTCTCTTCTGCCTTCAGCATGGATGAATATTCTGACTTATGTTACACATATGGAAAGACTTGTCTTCGGTGTTTAAAAAAAAAAAAGTAATTCAGCATAGACTTACTCAGAAACTACTTCTACACCCATCTTAGTCATGTAGTAAGTTCTCTTGTATTGCCTAAACTCAGTTTCAAAAAGATCATCATCTTCTGGTTCATCTTCCAACACATCTAGAAAAGAAGCCATGAAAAACTGGCTTAGCATTAACTTCTCTACTATAATAAAGTTTCAAGACATTTAGTTTTTATTTGATGCTTTAACTTTATTCCTCAATTCAGTTAAAGTGCTTGTTCTTTCCTTGTACAGAAAGTAACACAAAACAATCAAACTGAAACTTTAACTGGAGAAAGTCTGGAATTTTTTCATTTTAAATAAAGATAGGCAACCCTTTCTGTAGCCTATTTATAAGAAGATTAAGAGAACATAATTTGTCAGAAAATAATTTTAAAACATTTAAAATTAAAAATTAATTTTTTTAAACGACATTGTCTTGTATCACTGAAAAATATTTATATGTCTGTGACATCCCACTTCACTATATGAACAAAAGATACTTCTTACAAGTGGAGTGTGCTTAAAAACACAATCAACACCCCTAAAATCATACAAAACTCTAAACCAGCAAATCTGTTCATTTATCCCAATCCATATAGCAAAATGCCTAGGCAAATAATTAAAAAAAACCAACAACGTTGTTTAAGATTTACTCATTCACTCCTTTAATTTAGGCATGGAAATGCTGGGCAGGTAAGAAGCACTTCAAAGGCTTTAGCCCCACACCCTCTTACCAGAAGCCAGGGATGTGCACTTCCATTTCCCAATAGCTAGCTACCCAACCATTTCATTTAGATTAAGGCTGTCTCTGATCTGAAATACTTACAGATCTTCCAAATCTATATATAAATTAACAAGTTTTTGTTATATACATATGGGATAATTTGCACTTACTTTTTAAGGTCACAACTTCATCTTCATTTTTTTCTAAAGCAGCCAAACATATAGAATTTTCCTGAGCCTATTAAATGAATATTTGAGATGAAGTAAAAATACAGGATAAATACGCACATACCTAATTCATAGTCCTATAATCTGCAACTCAAAAGACTGCAATCAAGATGCATATGTCTAATTATTATTTAATATTATCTCCTAAAAAACTACATTTCCTTCCCTTAAGAAAATGATTCTATCCATACACATCAGATGAAAGAGCAGTCTCAAATAAAATCCCAACTGCCTTTGGGTTTTATTTATTTATTTATTTTTTTAATCACCAGATTAACAGAGTTCAAATCGCTTTTGTGGGAAATAAGGGCAGAAGGAATGTTTTACGGACTCATACAGGCAAAATATTCACTTCATTCTTATGCTACACACTCTTTTGTGTACAGCACTCTGAGCATCTTTCAATAAGCAGGAGTCATTAAATAGGCCCTCTTCCCCTGTACCTGAGATAGGCAAGTTCCTGACTGTCACTGCCACTCAAAGAATCAGTCAAGATGGCTAGCTAATACTATACAACTACTCCAAACTTCTGTGGCAAGTAAGAAAACAAAACAGAATATAGCACATCTTATCATAGGAAAAGCTAACGTCTTGCTCTTACAAATCTCAAACTGCACTAAAGAACAGGACAATGATATGTGATGACAGATTAAACTTGAAGGAATTTCCTACTGCTACAGTCTCTATCAATGAAAAACACTACCACTGCAAGGCATATATTGAAGGACAGCAAATATGCAGCAGGAAAAAACAACAAAAAAACAAAAAACATGACAGTGGGGCAGAGACAAAAAACAGAGAAAGGATTTCTCTGAGAAAGATGCTGTTGCCCATTGCTTAGTTATGTATAGAATTGCAAGTTTGATGACAGATCTGATACAGCTCACATCCATCAAATTGCTGTTTATCTATTCATTGCCAAAGAGTTGGCCAGTACCAAGACTATGGATTCATCAATGTGTACAAATGATCACTCAGTGTAACTGAGATATTTAAGAAACTTCCAGCAGGCTCTACATTGAGAAATAAAATTTTAAAGCTTAGCAAATTTAACTACAATTCACCTAGAAGTAAGCTTTGTGGCTGTTGAGGTACAGGCGAGTTGTCAAAAAAGGGTTAAGTTATGGATTTACAAGATTTAAAAAAAAGGCGAGAACTTGACCTTGACTTAACCATTTCATCACTCATGACCAGCAATGCATACAGGTGATTCCTCAAATGTTACTTATGCCATTCAACTTGTATGACATTTAAATTACTATAGCAGGCAAATGATTGATTTGCTAGAAATAACAACATTCTTATTTCCAGAACTAAACACATAACACACTAACCTTATGTTTCCTTTGTTTATTGTTTCTGGCTTCTTCTGCTGCAATACCAGCTGCCTCGTTGAGGTATTTATTGCCTACTTTACTTTCAAACCACTTTAAGTCTACAAAGACTTCACTGAAGTGTTCACGATCAAACTGCACAGAAAGACTAAAGTTAATTCAGAAATATTTGAGGGACAATTGAATTTAGACCGTTAAATTAACAACATTTTTTAGTAAGTGCATTAGATTACATCCAGAGCCACTAGTACACAAATGTTTTGCCCCAGAGCTACAACTAATCTAACAGATTAACATGATCAGTCTTTTTTCTTGGCAACATATAACATATACCCAAGTCCTATTTTCTTTCAGTTAGGTAGCAACAGGTAACAAAAAGCATTAATAACTTTCAACCTTCACTATCAATTCTGCAAACAATAGAGCTATATAGGGTCGGAGTAATATAGTCTTGTGCAACATACCTAACACTAATAGATCAGCCCTGTCTTAAGATTCTCAGGTAGAAGCAGATAAATATTCTCCTTTGAAGTTTGGCAAATGGCTGTGGCATTGACCTACACCATCTCTCATCTCTAGGATGGATTACTGCAGAGCACTTAACAGGATTGCCTCCTGAATGCCAGTTAGTATCGGTTCATGAAGAATGCTGCTGCCCATCTCTGAGAGATTCTAATACTTCACTGCTTTCTACCAGCAATCTCCATAAAAAACTTGCAAAAAATATTGCACTCCAAGATCTACAAACACACCTTCCACCCACAAGAAATTAAAAAGTTAAAATTCAGTCAAGCAGGGGAAACAAAGAATAATGTTGTCTGTAGAACACTTTGCTCAGTATTGCTGCTCATTAGTCAATGGAAAATGAGGACTATGATTCTACCATGAATCCTCACTCAGTGCCGGTTAACACATAATGCAAAATACTCAGGCTTTTTTCCCCTCTTATAAGATCGGGTGACAACTGATTGGATCCCAAGATAAAACAGCTGATGGTACCACCTGTAAACATGGTCATTTAGCAGTTCATTAGAACTGCATCATGGAGTTTATGTATAAGGGACTATACCTTTCTACACAGTGCAACTACCAAGTTACTCACATCTGACAATCTTGTGAGATACTTCTCAAAGCGTTTTAAGTTCAGATGCCCGTTTTCATTTATGTAACCTATTGGGAAAATAAAGTTTTTTTTTTTTAAATTAAAATCTAAATAAGGCTTAAAATTGCAATTTAGAAACCGTATAAATATTACAATGCAATCTTGCCAGCTGTCTAAAGAAGGTATTACAGTACTAAATTTTCTAACACAATGAAAATCAATAACTGCAGGAGTGCTAATGTTTCTACCTTCCACAACTGAATTTATTGTTCCTGCCAAACCCCTTCATAATATTTTAACAAGAAAAAGAAAAAAATCCTGTCTACATGTTGGTTTTCACACTCCTGTGAGGTCCCTCTCTGAATAAAACCAAGAGACTACAGCTCTTTATATTTTAATTCTACATACATGTTGTTATTCTTCATCTACTACCCACCCAGTGTCCTCTAAAAACTATCTTAGTATATGACATGCAACCATACTAAATTGATTCTCTTAACAGAAAGAAAATGCAACACTTCTACACATCGCAGAAGCGTGCATATTCACCTTCACTTTCTCAACCAGCATACTGAACAAACAGTGCTTGAAGATACGCTTATTTYGTGAGAACCACTCTAGAAAAAAGCAAAAGCAGTTTGTTTTTAACTACATTCAAGTCTAACTACTACTAACAATGGTGTGTTGCACAGTAATCCTGTGGTAAATGACAAGATCTGATACCCTTCAGAGGCTCTATTAGAAGTGTATGAGACCACAGAGCCAAGCTCAGTGATGCTTTTGTTCTTTCCCATTCTTTATCTGGTTCTGTTTCATTATTATTGAAAAAAACGGCAGTAAAGAACAGCATTTTAAAAATGCAAATAGTCATGGAGAGAGCTGAAGACTAAAAAAGAAAAAACTAGCTTTTGATTAAAACTATACTTCAGCAAGGATTATCAAACATTATTGTAATATTAGTAAGATGGTGCTTAAATTTAACCTTTCCACTTAATCTTAGCCTGCTCTATAGCTATATTTCTCCTTAGTCATTTTTTTACTCCTACTTACCTCCGAGTTCTGGCAAGATAGCCATATAGGTTCTATAAAGTAGCGGCAGTGCATCATGATTAATATGTAAATGAGGTAGATGAGGGATAAAATCATTGCCTACAAGGAAACCCATTAAGATCCAATCATCTATTATCCTTTCAATATCATATTCAAAGGAAATTTTGTCCTGGGGGGGGGGGGAAAAAAAGGACATTTTAATCATCAAGTTTACATACAAAGCTTTCACACATTTTTCACTCACAGTTCCATTAGAACTTACTTTTACTGGTGAAAATTCGTAATCAATATATTCTCTCATTAGTGATAAGTGTAGTAAGTGAAATGTGGTTTCCTCTGGCGCACATGCTCTATAAATTATTCAAAGTATTAAGTCAATTATTTATAAACACTTTCAACATGAGTATTTAATAAGTTCAAAGTTATCTAAAAACAAGTAATTATACTAGGATTATATTTTTTCAGAAGACAATGTATAAACAACGTTTGCATCTATTTTATGATTAATTTTTTGAGTCTATAAAATTTTCCCTTAGAATCCTCTAAGCAGCACTTGGGACAGCACTGCAGGGAAAATAGCTAGCTTACAGAAAGCTCAGCAGCTTTGCCGAGTTCCGTGCTGCCGTAACTAGTTGCTAAGTCATTATGCCATTGTCCAAAACAAGGGACAACCTCACCTAGCTTGTACCAGAATCAATATACTTTTTCTGATACTGTAGAACTAGTCTGAGTACATACAGAGCACACAGATTCGTGGCTAGGTTATATATGCATTGAAATTCTCAGTCATTTGAAATTCTGCTTTAAAAAAAGAATATGCTCAATTTGAAACTATGCTCCAAATGCATAATTCAGTGTCTTCAAAACATGGTATTACAGTGCAAAAATGACAAACATACTATTAGGCTCTGGCATAAGTAAATCAATATATATTCTTTTTTCCTTCTCTTCGCTAAAATTAGCTAATACCTAGCCAAAAGGATATTAAGATTAGCAAGCTAAAGACTTTGATATATTTTAAATTGGGAAGGACTATTGCAACTTGTAGATATTATAACTAGCTAAGACCACCTCCAAGGACAAGTCAGCCTAAGCAACTGTGTGTGCATACACTTTACACCCTGCACCTTGTCCAAAGCTCTCTGAAGATAATGTGGGTGAAAACCAAATCTATATGAAGAGTACTAAGCCAAGCCTGAGCTACACTTGGCTGTGTGGAACATCAGACCCAATTCAGTCACTTTAAATGTAATGTTAAAATTAATATTAAAGAATTCTGGAAAGTCCAGATTGATCCTGTAAGGCTTTTTCTTTAGCCCTTTACTTTTCATTTCATTGGACCTGAAAATTCTGATCCAAAACAAAGAACTTCTCTCAACCAGTAAGTTGCTGAGAAACAGATATCAATTTGTACATATTTTTAATATTTTCAAAATTTCCATCAATAAAATACTCATAAAATCACAATATTGACAGAAGGTAATGGAGAACTGCATTTGACAGGCTTTTAATAAGTTATAGAGTAAATTCCTGTAATGAGCAATTTTCTCCAGATACAAAACAGGACATACACAAAGCAATGCTTGAAGAAAAAAAAATGCTACTAGGAGATCTTGCCTTTTCATTTCATATTTTATTCAATTAACCCATCGAAAGGCTGTCTTTAAAGGAAAATGTCCTTTTCCCTCTATTCTTTTAGTAAAAGAATATTAATGTGATCTATGTTCTTTTAAAATCTCAGTTTTAACATTCTTAAAACCTAAGTTTTAGCATTACATGTCAACATCATCAACAAAACGTGACAGGCTTCAGCAGCGTTAGTGAAAAATGACTGTGGAAGACAATGAAACTAATACTTATTTGTAATGTTTATCATATGTCCTTGGCAATGAAAATATTGATGCATTAGCAAGAGTGATGTATTTATCTAAACAGTTATATGACTTATCACCATATTATCCAAGAGCCTTTATGTAGAAGAGAAGATTATTTCTTTGTCTTTCTGTCTATCTCCCACTGCTACCATTTTGTCCACCAAAAGCAGGCCTAAGGTACATCAAAGAAGGAAACTAGCCAAAGTAACTGTTTTAAACAAATATTTCTATTACTTCAGAATAGCTCCATGTGCACGCACACTTCTGGAATAAAATGCTTTATTCTGACTGACGATAACCTACAGGTTAGTTCAACTAGGCAAACCCAGAATAGGAGCATCCAGCCAGCCACTTTAAGATACTTTATTTTTAGCAATTATTCTAGTAATTTGCTTACATGAACAAAACCTCAGAGATGTATGCAGAGATTGTTTTTTTTAATTTATAAGATAATTATGGAAACAATGTCAGCTCAGCCTGGGCTGCTCCATTCAGAGTATGAAGCAAGAACACAACACACCAAAGTGCTAAGGATTTTTACCAGCTGCCCTGACAACATACATTTTCCCTTGTTATATAATTCATATGCATTAACAAGTTGGTTTCTCTAAATTCATAATTTTTCTAACAAACAGTAAACTATGACTTTATAATTAAATATGCAATCAATAAAAAAATTGTTTTGATGACCCTGTATCTTTTGAATCTCATTTTATCATATATGGAATAAGATGGTTAAAATCAGTTCACCTTTGAGATTTTTTACCACCAAATCTGACTTCTTCTCTTAAGAGTGCAAAGTGTGCTTCATGACTTGCTAATCCCAGCATAATCTGTTACAAAGAGATATTAGAAGGGTTTTATGCCATTTTAAAACTGTTATTCAAGATATGAGAAATATCAAGAAATTTTGCTGTTTGTTCTGTTTCTTTACAAATTCAAGAGCTTGCAGGAATAAAAAAATGTGTGCTTGTTTAATAACATTTTAGTACTCTATGCACTTACAATACGTCAAAGACATCTGAAGGAACAACACATTTATAGACATTTGTTGTTTGTATTAACTCCACATACCAAGTCAGCATCTAAACCATAGAGACAGTGCCTTGTGTTCGGATCATGATGGGGCTTTGCTTTTTCTGATCTGATGAACTCCATAATTTTATGTTCTCCTTCCCCTGGAGTCTGCATACAAAACCAAAATTCATCAGTAAGCATTTTGCTATAAAATAAGAATTTATTTTAAATAAATGATTAACAAAATACAATGACCTCGTGGCCTGATAAGTAGACTGTTACTCTTTGCCAGGATTTGTCTGTGGAAATCTTCATATTTACAAAATATTTAAGATGTTCATGCAATCTGGCCATGAATTCAGTTCCTGAAAACAGAAATCTAGAAGTTACATACAAAACATTTCACTAGTCATTCAAAACTGCATTTACATATCATAGGTATTAGTGGAAAACAGCAAGAAAAATAACTTTGGCCAGAGATAAAGGATATAGTTTTTTTTTTTTTTTTTAAATGAGGTTTCATTTTTTCCATTGTAATTTAAAAAATTTCTAGAGTGAGACTATTAGAAGTTATTCAGACCTGCATTCCCAATTACTTGAAACCTTTATAAATTCTGCCCGCTAATTAAAAAAAAAAAAAAAAAGCTACTGGATGAGAAAATAATTAAAATGTAAGTGTTTATTTTTACATCTATGCTTTGGAATTAATTGGCAGATTATCTTACCTGGTGTAATACAGTTAGAGTCAAATCTGGCTTCTGTAGGAAGAGTTTCTCCCTTTTCTAATGCCTTTTTTATTTTGTCCTCTGCATCTTTTGCTGACCTAAAACAAAGAGGGGTAGGGTGGAGGAGGGAAGAAATTGACTTATTCAAATGGTAATACCCTAAGTACAGTTTTCCCCACAAAATACATATGGTTGTTTTTTTGAAGAGTATTAAAAAAAGAGGAAATTTAACACCTAAGAACAGTTTACCTTGTCTCTGGTGCAACTGAAAGACTCAAAAATAGCTCCTTTTTTTCCAGTAATGATGATAACCTGTCATTACTCAGATACTGTTAATATTTAGATACTCAAGAAAATCATTCAGTGACTGATCACAATGAAAGCAGATGAACGCTGAAACAATGGGAATATTTGGAATATTTGAAAATGCTATTCCAGACCAATAAAGTGCATACAACTTGGTAACGAGGTTAAACAAAGCAGAAACTTTGGAATACCACCCAGATCTAACAACTTCTCTCCATCAGCAATGGAGAAAGACAAAATCATCCCAGCCTTTCTTGGTCAAGGATTCTATGAAGACCTTTTGAACAAGAAAAAAACCACCAGTGTCTTAAAATGGTTTACCGTACTCTTCTCCTATACAGTTTAAAAATTGTTGTCCTTCTCTCAATCCTATTTCATTTTTTTCTTTGGAACTTCTCTTTTCCTTCTATCACTGTCAAAGAGCATTTAGTTATAGTGACCAAAAAAGGTCTATTTAGAAATAGCATTCACAAATGTCAAAGAATGCTAAAGGTACTGAGCTACCAAGGACATCCTCAGAGCACCACTACACATTTACTGCATAGAAAATTTCATAGAAAAAAAAATCAAATCTCCCAAAACTCATACACAGAGAAAAAAAATCTAGTGTAATGAGCAAACTTCCTTTTTTTGAATCATGATTTTAAGAATTAACATTTTATAGGCAGTTACCTTCATTTAGCTAAAAATTGTATCCACTGTCAATGGCATGAATACTCAGAATTTATTTTACATTTCACTGCACACATTTAACTCCATGTTTGTTTGTTTTAATATTTWCTATCTTCAAGACAGAGCACGAACAAATATTCTCACCTAAAGCGTCTCCCACGCTGCTGATTCATTTTTGCTCTTGGAGCTACTCCATCAACTGCCATGAAGAAAACCTTCCTTGGTTTAATAATGCGAAACAGTACTTCCAAATAGTGAAAAATATCAGCAAAAATCTTATCTTCCGAGATTCTGAAGTGAACATCATCATCATTGGGATGTGAACACTGATGTATAATACCGTTCATGTCCAGGTATAAGTTGTCAAATTCTGGAATCTAAAAATGCCACAGTTAGTACCTGTTTCGTGACGGCTGAAACAAGGCAAATCACTGTCCAATGCATGGCTGAGAATAATAAAGTCTGAAAGAGAACTGAGGCAGGAAGACTCCCCCAAGACTGACCGTACAGCAACAGGCTAAGAGTAGCTTGACTGGCTGCAGGTTTGCCTGCAGTTGCAATACCGTATTATGGCTCCCCCAGTGARCAGTCAGTTGAAGAGATTCCTATCCCATCCCGATTGTTTTTGCTACATCAGAGATTCGATCCCCTTTGTTGTGCCAATGCTCTACATTGTGTAAGTGAAAAATAAAGACAGACATTTTGAGGGGAGAGGTAATTTTTTTTGTAACCTGAGACATTTCACTGATTCAATTTTGCATGGCTGCACTCTAAACAATAAAAACAACAAAACCGAGCATGTAGTTTCCGATACTATTTCACAGCAGAGCTGGCTTAAACAGCTTTAGGGCTCTCCCCCAGTTAACCAGTTCCTACCATGCCCACTGCATGATGCCTCTTTATTCTAATAGCTGTTTGTGCATCTAGAAAAGTGGCAATTACCACCAAAAGCAGTAGACTTAACAATGATACAACAATTACCTTCTCATGATTTCCAAAATAACTTTTCTGTCAACTTCGCTGTTTTGAGTTTTGTCTTGGCTTCACTTAACAATCCAGGTCCTTCCCAGCCATGAAGTCCCCCCATCCCCCTCATCTGAATAAGTGCACAGATCCTTTTTTTTTTTCTTTTTTTCTTTATTTTTTTTTTAAAAGGAAGCAAAACCCCCAGATGTACATAGAGCAGAAATACCGCTAAGCGTATGAAACAAAGGGGCCATCTTTTTATTGCCAAAAGGAACCAAACACGCACAAGAGCAACTTGCAATAAACAAACCTACTCTTTAATCCATCGCTATGTAAAAATCCTCCTGTTGTTACAACTGGAAAAAGTCACTCTTCACTTTTTGTGATGATTTGCAGTATTGTTGCTGACATATTTCTACATAATTTCTAAAGATGTACTGTCAGACATGTATTTATCACCCAGATTTAAGAGAAATGTAATTCTGCTTCAGTGCCAGGAATGAAGAAGAGGAGAAACAAGAGGCAAGACTGGAAAGATCCCTAGTCACCAGCAACAACTAATCTTCTGTTGCACATAATAATCTTCAGTACAGTTGAATTCGATAGACAAACAGCACTCAGTGATATTTTTGTACCACTTTTGAAATACTTTTACATCAACACAGCACCATGCCTTGTGACATGAATAAAACAACATGCTCATACATCACATCATCCAGACAGGCCCCACTTTCAAATAGGAAGAGAGCGGGGCACTGCACAAGCTGCACTCTAAAGAGATGAAAAACTAAAGTAGTATGTCATGCTTTTGCATAGAAGTAACATATATATGGAAAACAGATGACATTCGAAGAAGCAGGGTTATGCAGCAATATACAAATAATTACGTGTATATAGCAATTCCCTTTATTCTGGGTATTTTTTTCTGTAAGAGCAAACAGACAGACAGCTACAAATAGCTATAAGTACTGTAGCTCAGACAGGTGGCCTACACTAAAAGAAAACCATTCCCCTTCTCTTGAACAAAACCACTAAAACGTACTATGTAAAAACAGACAACTTTACATATTCAGGAAAATGGGCATGGGGGCAGTGCAGATCACGGAATACTAGAGAGCACCATGCACAGCCAACCTAACCAGCCTATGGAGGTTAGCACCAAGCCAAAGATATTCAACTGAATGAAAGTCAAACAGTAGTTCGCATTTACTTAAGAAGCCTACGGAACTCTTCTTCCATTGTTTTTACAAGGCAGAGTGCACAGCGTTCTGCCTTTCACAGACCGATTTTGAGAGTTCAAAAGGAATCAGATCAAGTAATAACATTAACACTTTTAACAGCATTTCTATTGTTGTGATTGTTGTGAAAGTTTACAACCATACACCTTGTTTTTCCCAAAGTTCTGACTCCGGACTCAAACAGATGATGTTAAGCTGTACAAGAAATTCCCTTTCCCAGATCCTAGAAAACAGATCAAAGGTCAACACTTCAGACAAAAAACTGCCTGCCAGATTAAGGAAAATTAAAATTGATGGTCTAAAGATACTTAAGGAATGTTTTGACTTGAAGTACTCAAAACATTGAGTAGCCCTACTCTGGACAGCCTAGAATTGTCTTCAAAATAAAGTCAAGTGAAGTCATCTCAAGTGGTATTTCAGGTTTTCTGTTCAAATGACAACTTTACTTACTGATGTAAACATGTAATGGTGACAGCATAGCTCAGCTGACCCTCTTGCTTACAGACTGTAACAAAYAGGAGTTCAGATACATTTTGGCAAAAAATACCATCAGAGTGATTCTGTTTGGCCCAAGTAGAAGCTGAAAGCAAACATTTAAGCACTGAAAAACCTGAGAGAGCAGTTATCAGTTACAATGGCTACTGCATAGAGCCACTGTACCAATATACCAAAGCATCAATTTCTAAAATACGTAACTTCTAAATTAATTGAAGACCAACCTCTCTCTTGTACATAACATGTTAGAAAATAACATTTTGAAACAGTTTGAAATGCTAATCCAGATGCTGGTAGGTATTAGGCCATATACTTGAGCCGTATACTTGGTAGAGAAAAGGAAGCATACAGATTCATACAACTGTTGAAGTTCAACATCATAGATAACAGAGTTGAATAATTTTCTTTCCTTTTTTATAAACAATAAGTATTTCACAGATGCAAATAACATCATCTAGCCTTCAAAAAGACAAAATATAGAATGACACTAGCACTGACAAGGTTAAGTAGCGGTTTATATTTATCCTAAGAGCTCTAACAGCCCCTTTCAGAAAGCATAGTGGGTACTACCTCCAGCTGCTGTTCCACTGGCTGGAGCAGACACGTGCTGACCCCTCAGTTGCCAAAGTTCACAGTTCTTCAACAAAAGCTTAAAGTTACCACCAATTTCAGTTAGCAGCCCAGGCTACTGAATCAGACTCTATAAGACACTGCAGTGAAATTCAGTAAATCTTAGGCAAAGAGCCAAGCTTTGAAAATTGCTTTGACTCATGAAACTACAAGAAAGGGTCAAAAGTCCAGGTTGGAATCATTTGAGGAAAGGATTCTTGAGATATATTGATACAACAGCTATCTAATCTTTTAAAAAGGTATCTACTTAGGAGTGAGGTATTAACATTCAAACATGCCTTTAATTATCACCTAACTGATATCAGAATATCATTACGTAGGCTATCAAACCACATCCATAACGCAAAAGGGAAACAAAAATGAAAAATTAAGAGCTTGCATCTAACAGGTATCAAACACGATTGCTCTCAAAGCAAGACTGTTTTTTTTGTCTGATCGTTAATAGCACTATTTGCAGCTTACCTTTCTCAGCTTTATCGTTCTTTTTTTTTTTTTTCCTACTCATACAAACTGCCCTACACGTCAGGCGACAAGGAAACGCGGCAGAGCTGTAAAACTCTCCCTCACCGTTACCGTGCCAGCCGCCGTGACAGCGGTGCCTTTCCAGAGCCGAGCAACACGGAAACTCCCGACCTCTGCCTCCCTCGCGGAAATGAAAACGGGACCGTACCCGGGCGTAACAAGTGCCCGGGAACGCGAAGGGAAGGAGGGATTCACAGGAAGTTTCAGACAAACCTGGGGAGCGCCCGGCCCCGAGAAGAGGACCGAGAGGTCCGCGGGGCGCCGCGCCGGGCTCCCCCTCACGGGGCTCCCCCTCACGGAGCTCCGCTGCGCGCTCCCTGCGCGGCGGCCAGCGCTACCGTCCGCGCCCCGCTGAGCCGCGGCAGCGCGTCCCCGGTAGCTCGGCATTTTAACGGCTAACTCGGACCAGGCGTCTTCGGGAGTCTCGCCGCCCGTTACCCCGTTGGCGCCCAGCGCCCCGCCGGCCTCCGCCGCTTCCAGCCGGGCCCAGCCCCGCCGCCGCGGCGGGCAGGACCCCCCTGGGCCGGCGCGGAGGCGGGGGGCCCTCGCCTGCCGGCCCCGCGCTGCCCCCGGCTCACCTGATGCTCCTTCAGCACCTGGCTGAGGCAGGGGTACCGCTCCGAGATCCACCGGTAGAACTTGGGCACCCCCATGGCCGCCGCTCCCGCCCCGCCGGACCCAAACAACTCCGGGCCCCGCTCCGCCTTCCTTCCGGCGCGCCGTACTGACAGCCGGGCCGCCCGCCTGCCATAGAGCGCCGCGCAGAGCGCCCGCGCCGCCCATAGAGAGGCGGGCAGAGCGACGCGGCGGGGCGGGGCCTCCCTACCCCTCCCCCCACCCCGGTGTGGCGGGTGGAGCTCGTTACCCGCAGTACCGGGTACGGCAATTAACTGCCCGCTTTTCCCTTGAGTGGCGAAAGCCAACGCAACCCACCCCTCCGTGACAGACGGATCATATTTGGAAAAATCTTTGTGTCACACCTCTAAAGTGACAACGCTTTACGAAGCTTCCACTTAGTTCTTCAGAGAAACAAAAGCTCGATGACAACGGTAAAGCCCTTACGTGAATATTCTTCCCCCACAGGGCGGAGTGACACGAGGGCAGTAGCACAGCACCGCTGCGATCAAAAACTGGAACGGTGCTGTTTGGCTCTCAGAACAGTAAAACTTCCAGAAATAGCATATAAAAAATTTAATTATAATCTCTTATCATAGGAGCTCATTTCCCCCTTCTCCACAATCTGGGTGCTGAGGGAGGCAAACACTGCTGTGAAGCAGGGAGCAGGCCCTGTGCGGGCCCTGCTAGCCGACTCCTGTCTCTGTCACAACGCCTTTTCTGAAAAAAATTGCTCACTATAGCYGTGCTTTTAACAGGAAGAACGAGGGGACGCGTCCAGAGCTGCCAGGAGCCAGCACCTGCTAAAATTGCAAAGATAACGATATCCGCACACCCATAGCAAGCCATAGTGCCGGGGTCCTCCAACCCACAGCTCTGCTTCACAGCCGGCAACAGATAAGGAAGCAGTTTCAGAACATGGTAACATTTTACTAGTTTCTTCATAATAAGATTTAAGATCTCAAATAAACTTTTAGACATTAGAGACCACCTGGAAGAAAGTCACAGGCAACCAAAAATTGAGTTCTACTGCCAAAAAGAAATACTGATTATTTTTAGAAAGCCCTTCAGAACTATGACTAGAAAAAGTTGAAAGCACCACTTTATCAGAGCAGTATAAAACTTTAATGTCAACTGTCCTAATCTACAAGTAAATGAATTACAAAAACTCTACAAAAAATATACAGTATTTTATAGTTAGCATACAACATTCTTTGAGAATATTTTTCACATATTCAGAGTTGCTATGTACATAAGAAAAACTTGCAGAGAATTGTACAGTCTAACAGTTCATGTGCACTGTTCTCCATATGTATACCAAACATGTCATAACACCTTGCACACCTGCAAATGTACAGTTTACATAGGCTTCTGATAAGTCATAAAACTGTGCTGCTGCTTAAAATCAGAAATCAACAAAAGTGGCAAGTTATATTCTAACACAGTAATTAACACTTTTTGTTAAAGAATATTATAGCTACATCACTGTGAATGCTCTCTCCAAAACAAATGAATTTCACATATATGGAGCCCAGCCCATATACATCTGGCAGAGCAAGTTGTCATCACTTGCTTCTTGAATAAGGTAATGAACATGCCCCTCAATAGATAAAGGTAATCCTTTTATTCTGTTTCTAGTCTTAATTACACCCTGCAGACGCTGTTCTATATCAAGGACGTGAGTTTTGGCCTAGAAACAAAGAAAAAAGAAAAAAATGAAAATTTCTACTATCCACGAACTTCCGTACCTTAAAATACAGAAAAACCTGTTATCTTCATCAGGATATTTGAAGACTGTATGCCAATTTAATACAAAACCCAGATGACTACAGATTACTTTGAAAATAAACAACAAACACTCTTAAAAATCATTCTCTGAAATGGACAGATACTGGTCAAGACACCTGGTCTGGAAAATTTAGGCCAAAATTATGAGCAACTGAAAATGAAGTCTAATAACAGGTCGTGTTGAGCCACTCAAAATAAGCAGTTCTGAGGCTCACTTATAGCAGCTAGTTCATATGAGTTATACGCAAAGATTTTCATTTAGAGCTTAAGCATGTAACATTGGCACCTATCCAGAAAAAACCCACAGTTAACATATATAACTACATGGGTGGTCCTGTAACTAAATGAAAGGCTGACATAGCCTCGTTAGTAATCATTTGAACACAAGATGACTTTCTGTGCGACTTTCTGTGCTYAAAGACCTCAGTTAAGCTTTTTGTTGCAATATAGCTTCAATACTACAATTTTCTTTCTTTGTTGCCCTGTTTATCAGTGCTCCCTAAGTTTTATCTGCTATTACACATTCAGTCCTTTTCACTAGATACTCCTTTTAAGAAAAAAAAAAATCCCCAAATTTTGCAAAAGGGAAAGAGAATAAATACTATAGCTGGTACAGGCTATATTTTAGATGAATAATATAATATTTATGAGAAGCTATAAAAAAAGACCATAAATAAATAAATCTTTTTTTTAACAAGTATTTCTCCACATGTGACAAGGCAAGCATTTATTCAGTAATAAACATGCACTCACAAAAAGCACAAAAATGTGCATGGGGAGGACTCCAGATATCACTATCACTGTAAATCTGGAGGACTGCACAACTGTCAGAGTGAGAGGAAGCAGGAGCCTTCCCTATCCTACTGCTGTTGTTGACGTTGTCCTTGATTTAGTAATGCTAATAACAGAAATAGGCACTCTTTGTTCGTTATTAATTACAATTTCTATCAATCAGAAATAGTATCATTATATCCTATGGATAAAAACTATTAACACTGAGATAAAAGGAAAAAAACAGAATATTTTTAAAATTAAAAAACCCAAGAAAATTAAACTTTCAATTAGAAAATATGTAACCATATTGCAACCATAACAGACACTGTGATATTTGAAATACCTTATGCTATGCTTGCTTGCAACTAACCTTTTCGTTGACAACTTCTCCAGTTTCGTTCACCAGTGCTTTTGTATTCCCTTTGACAGGTTTACTCCACTCCACAAGAGGATCATGGAGAAAAGTCTTTAAGACACTAAATATATAGATATATTAAAAAAAAAAATCACTGTGTAGAAAAAGAGTAAGATACATATTTCGTGTATCTGATTTTGACAAATACATTTAATTTTTAAAACAAGATACCCTGCAAAAACAAAATATTACTGTTTGCCCTTTAAGTTGACAAACACTCCCACATTTTGGTGACAGAAAAAAAGCTGTTAACAGAAATAGATACCTGCTTTTCATGTTATAACTGTCTCCRTTTCACTACTATTAATTTTACAAAGACTAACCTTGCCCATGACTCCCACTCCAAAGTAGTTTATCTAATATTTTATATCAGACCTCATATTATTCCTCAGCAAGTTTTGCAACTAAAATACCAGATAGGCAAACTATTCATAAAACAGCAAAATAATGCTATTATCTAGTCTTCATACTGCTCTTCCAATAAAACTTTTATCTTAATATATGAAAGTCTTGCACCCTTTTTGTTTCTTAAGACATAAATAATATCTCTGAAAGTCAGCAGTTTCTTCAACATTTTTGCTATAGGAGAAGGGCATCAGCTATACAATACCACTTCTAAGACATGCATCAAAACTTAATTTATCATTTTATGCAACGATTTGAATAATCTGAACTTTTCTGTGTAGTTCTGCTTTCTCCCTTGAAACCTGTCAGTCCAAAGCAACTCTGGCAGTTGTTCTTGGAATTATATGTGCTCTCTGGAATTCAGATTACCTACTGAAGATACTTTGTTTCCCAACCATCCATCAATTGGAAGTGACATCTCCTACAATCTTAAGAAGAAAACTGCTCTCTAATTTGCTTCTGACAAATTTGTTGCGTTAGCTGAAATCACTTGCATCTGCTATTTACGTTAGCCTAAGTGATTTTGCCTGAAATTAGAGAGACTGACCCCATCACTTTGTCAGCTGMAACATGGAGAAAATAAACCTCATCCAAGAGATACAGCAGTCTTTCCAGCTGACACAAACAGTTGCAATAGAATTTGCTCACGGACTATGTTTTTGCTATTCTGTCAGATATTGGTAAAGACATGTGTGACTGTATCTTAGCTTTTATTCTCATTGTACACTAGGAGCCTAGTACTTATGCCAAATAGTAGAACACCAATCATTTGAATTTTTCCTCAGGTCTGAAAAGTCTGGCAAAAATATGGATTTAATTCAGGAGGAACTAAGAAAATGATATATTAAATGGAAAAAGTATACTTCAAGAACATGTACAAATTTTTAATATATAAACATTATCTATCTGTAGTGGTAACAAAGCACTGAGATGAGTCTAAAAAATTAGCAGTGAATATTAGCATTGATGTATATTTAACTGCATGTCATAGTCAAACTGAGCTGCATGACTGGCATATGCCAGAACTGGCATATTAACCAGCAGTAACTGTTTCAGATGTCTGGAGTACAGACAGTTTTTTCAGAGCTTATAGGAAAAACTGCTGCGGTACCTCATGAGAGGCTCTCGCTGATCACGCATCAGCCTCATTGTGACTTCGCAAGCCCTTCGGAAGAGGCCTTCTGTTCCCATCGGACCCATTCCATTAACCATATTATGAGTGAGACGAAAAGGAACAATTTCTGGAACTTCAAAAGTTTCTCCCTTTACATTGATTTAAAAAAAAAAAGTTATATTTTAAACATCATTAAATTAAACAAACAGTAAATTTGCATTGTTTGTTTTTTTTCCCAGCATTGTCTGGCAGTTTCCTAGTTGACAAGAGATGTTTCAGATCACTGCTCCTTCTCAACTGGTTAGGGCAAATTACTGTGAATAAAGGATACCAATGTCCAAATAACATCTATTTTCCCTTTTTAAAATGGTAATACAGGTTCTAAATTTCAATCTCTCTCTCTATACAAATAATATATATATTATTGTTCTGTGGTCTCACACAAAATCCTAACTTTTTCTTTTCGCAAACCATATAAAGGTTTGATTAAAAACATTTTTTTTTTTTAAATTAAGGATTATGTAGGACAATTTAGGCTTACTGAAAAGGTAGCAGGATAATATACTGACAATATCTCTGCTTCACTGATCTGAATTAAAAAGGGCAGAAGTCCCACACCAAAAGCATCTTGCAGCAGAAATACCAAAACCCCAAAGCCCACTCTGGCCACAACTTCTGCTGTTTATTTTTGTAGAATCACTGGAATTTTTGTGCYGAGTGTTAGAAACACAAAAACACTCCTCACAGCAGCAGAATTGTGCATGTAAGAGTAAAAAGATTGTAATTACAACTTTGTTTGGAGAGGTGGTAGTGAAGGGAGGAGAGTCACAAAATACAGCCAACCCAAAATGCTCTAAAATTTGGAACTGTATGAGTATATCCAAAGAATGCTTATCCAACATTAAATCAAAAAGCTGGCTTTCATGAATGCAGTATATAGAACAATTGCATACTCCTTACATGTCCAGGATTGTTTGCTGGGTATAAATAAGAAATGAAGTGACATACAACAGATACTTTAAAAATAAAATGAAAAAAAAAAAAACTAAAAAAAAAAATTACGACAGCAGAAATTTATAACTTACATCCATGCACAGTAAAGGGCAAGTTCAGCAAGGGACATTTCTCACCTTATTGAAAAGACAGTTGAAATCCACATGCACACATTCACCAGTCAAAGAATCAAACAGGATGTTTTCACCATGACGGTCTCCTAGACCAAGTATATAACCTACCATTGACATGACTGCAATGGAACGACAGTAGGCTGACCTACTATTGTACCTGTAGGAATAAAAGTCTAATATTAAAGTCTAAAATCGCCTCCTCGGGATGCCCTTATTCATTAGCATCATTTACATTTATTGAAATATATGAAATAGATATTCTTGAGCTAGCCCAATCCCAGTCACTCACCATGAAGTAGGATCAGGGAATGTTCTAAGAAACCATTCATGAAAAAGAGGAGGATGACGGGGCAGAAGGACTTCTTTGAACATTTTCAGCTTTTCAGACAAAGGCGCTGACTTTGGAAGCATGTGCTGACGTAGTTCCTTTCCAGTCATATAGATACCTGTAAAAGACCTTCTCAATTAAGCAAAAAACAACCAAAAAAACCCCCCAAAAAGCCAAACAAAGCCTCATACATAGTATTACTGTGCAGTAATACTTATCACATTTTGACCCAAATAGTGTATTTTAGATAAGATAAACATTTCCATAAAATTGAAATAAATGAGCAAACAAAGGGAAAATAACACACAGAACATGGTGGTGTTGGTGGGCAGAAAAGTAGTATAAAAAAAAATCACTGAAACAGCAGGTCAGGCAAGCAAGCAAGTGGTTTTACACAAATCAAAGCCACTCATTATCTTCAGCTCAGATGTTTGGTCTTCCGCACTCACAGATGTCTGCATACATTCAGATCATTTTTGCCCCAAATTTTTAAATTTTGGGTTTTTTATATAATAATGTAATTCCATCCATATTTTAACATCCTCTTCTTTCTCTCTCCTCCCATAAAACTCTCTCAGAGGAATATTATGTAAAATAGTTCTTTACCCTTTTCCTTGTAAAGTTTTATCAGGATATTTCTTAAACCAGCAGTATTGTTCACCCATTCAATTATGCCACATTCATCGTTTAATGGAATAACTGCATAGGTTCGAATATGGAGTTCTCGCCTACGTGACTCTGCATCTTTTCTTAAGCACTATTCACAAAAGAAAATAAATGTGATTAACAGACAACATATATAAACAAAATATACCAGTAACACAAACCATTTTATCCGCATTTATTTTCCCATCACACAATATAGGATCTAAAATTCTGAGTTTCAGTGTCAGCAATAGGACAAATGCAAGCAAAATGTTCACCTCTCCTCTGAAGTCACTTAAAAAGAAAATTTTTCAATAAAAGAAATTGTATAACTTGTACATGGCCTAAATAAACCCTTCAAAATCAGTATTTGAAATCAGCATTGTGTTAGTGTTTCAGAAGTATTATCATTTGCTTTGACCTCATGGAAAACATGGTAAGTTAACCTTTGGTGTACTGCTGAAAAGCAAAATATGACTAAAATAACAAGTATGGCAACATTTTTACTAAGAAAAGATGAATGAACCCATTATTTGTTAAGAATATTAAAAAATCCTTAATATGAAACATGAAATATGACAGCAGGATTGACATTTATGGTAATTAACCTTTCCTGTATATTTCTTCTAGAATAAGCAATTATTTTGGCAAAAGGTTATACTTCTTACAGACTTTTGAAAACAACGATGAAGTCATGCATTCTCAATTGCTATTGATGTCAGCTGGGATAAAATATTTTGCTATAGTTTACTCTCTTCTCCAGTAAGTTTTTCCTCAAGATTAGGAGCTAAGTACTTTTTTGTTATTTAGTTCATCATTTTATTCTAGTCAACAAGTACAATGTATCTGATTTACTAACTCAAACCTTATTAATAAGAGAGTTGAATTCCATGAGCCGGCAGTCTTTTCTTAGATCATCTTTTGGTTTACACATCATAATATAAGATTTCCCATCTGAACCTTTTAAGCTGATCTTTTTTGGCTTTTGAAGTGATGCAAGAATTTCCACCTAAGGAAAATTAAAGTCTTTATTAACACCTGTGTCAAATCCTACAAAACAAACTGTACCTGTAATAGACCACTGTAACAAATTATGTTAGCACTCTCATGGGGCTCATATGGTATTTACAGCATGTTGATCTCAGGCCAAAAGCTGATCTAAATGCTAAGAGGCCATATACTTCTCATGTTGTTATGACAGAAGCCATTCATTTTCATGAAGGTAAATATGAAGTAAACTTTTATGCCTCCTCACCCCTCCATTTCTAGAGAACTAAGAAAATAAATTGCAGCTACACTTATTTGACATAAAGTTTAAAATTAGGAGCTAAGTAGAGGCCTACCGTATCATCAAAGCCTGAAATGTAGGCCCAGCATCCAGGAAAAGGGTCATGGTTAGCATGTGTGCCAGGAATTGAAGGAAGAGTTGGTATCATCACAGATTGTAAAGGAATGAGAATCTCACTAAATGTGTGCTCTTCTACCAATCTTTTAAGTGTTTTGAAATGAATGCTCATGCTTAATGTTGAGCTGTTTCCATCAACCTTAAAAAAATGTTCATAAGTTAAAAATAAATACTTAAAACATTCTTACTATTTTACATTTACTAATTACTTTTGGTAATCAGAAAAAAAGGCAAATTAAATTTCAAATTAAATGGGCATGGTTCAAACAAAACATATTATTTATTGCTCATCTAGTTTTCACTCTGAATGTAATATAAATTAAAGGATTTACTAAATTTTAGCTCTATCATCAAGTTCATTTGTTCATGACAACACCACAACTAGCCTATTTTTTATATTAAAACTCTGTAAAAGCTACTGGGCAAGATTCAAACATGAAAGAAAAAAACATCTAATTTTAAGTAATGTAAAAGCCAGGCACTATAAAATGCATCATTTGTACGTAAATATTTATATCATGCTTATTTAGAATTATGTTCTGCGTTTTGAAATTTTTTGTTAAGAAATACTTCCAAAATAAAAATGTTTTACAAGGTACTTTCAGTTCAAGAGAAACTCTGCTAACGTAACGAACAGGCTAACGCCAGCTATCAGCTATCAGCTTTTGTACCACATTTTAAAATAATCCCATGACATGCATTAATTCATTTATTTCTAGAAATACCGGTTTGTTGCATAGTTCTAATAGCTTATCCGTAAGGCGTGTTGCATCTCCAATAAATTTTCCTAAAGATTCCTTCATGTGGATAGCTTTGTTTAGAATTTCCTTACATCTATTGACACGCATAGGGTAAGAGGACTGAAAAGAAAGCAAAGTTAAAATTTACTAAAAAAAAGTCAAATTACTTAAAGATTCCTAAAGACATAGTCATTAATATATTCTTTTCTTTACTTCTTGTTTGTAATATTTAATACCTGCAACAAGAAGTCTCCTATTCAAATTTGACACCTGAACTTACCAGTCTCAAAGTGGTATTTTGGAGGGAGGGGTAGAGGGAGGGAAAGGGTATTATTCTAGTCTTAAACCACTTTCAGGAATCCCACAACTAACAGTTAACGTTCAAGAATATACCAGCTCCAAAGAAATGACTGTACTATGCTTTCCAATTCACTTTGAAACAAACTTACAATCAGATAGGTTTTAGGAATAAGCAATAAATCTAGTTCATTTTAATCAAGGCAGAGGATTAAATATTTGATTATAAGATTGGAAGTACTGTGACAATTTAAAAACAACAAAAAACTGTCAATAGCTCTCTGTTATTCAGATTTCCTTCCCAACATATCACACAAATCAGGATGCATCTAGGTTAGCATACTAGTCTGGAGAGTTTAAACTATAATATCTGAACTTTAGACTGACCTACAATAAAAGCTTTTGCAGTGACAGCAACATATCCTGTTCCACAACACTGCCACAGCAACTAAAAGACTCTCTTTCTTATAGTCTTCAATAAAAAAGGTTATAGTTACATTTCTCTCTGATAAAAACAGTTTTACAAACTTAATGAAAGTGTAGTCGTCCTTATCAAGGTACCTTGGACACAGCAGTCATCATCCACATTGCTTGCTGTGGATAGGCAAGAAACACTTTAGCAACGATCACCATCAGAACAGCGAAGACTTCATCGTGAGAATGACAGATTCGGGAGATTAACTGAGAAAAAGCTGTCAGAAACTGATAAGGTGCCAGGTGATTGGTGTGCTCTGTAATCACCTTATTTATTTTAGCTAAATCATTTTTCATTTGAACGCGTTCTGAACGACTTGCTGAAAAACACAAAACAAGATTATGTTTCTATGAATCATTTAAATCAAGCCTACAGAAACATATTTTGTTGTCAACTTTTCACAGACCAAAAGGAAAAAAAAAAAAAAAAAAACTTCAAAAGGGAAAAAAGGAAAGACTTTCCTAATGTAAAGTTCTTTTTATATGTCATTCAGTAACTCGATTACTTATAAATAATTATTGCAGTTATTTGAGTTATTAACCAACCAGAATAACGGGAGGCATGGCTAGGAATGAAATAAACAAGCACAGACAACACAATATATGAAAAAAGCCCTCCTCGCCCCCTAAAAAACCACACCCCAAAAGGATACGAAATATTTAAATAAGGCTATAAGAACTATTATTACATTCATCTTTGAATACTTGTAAACAGATTTGCATAGAGAAAAAAAAGTCTTAAACAACAGAAGGAAGAACTGGGCCTGGAAAAAGTAACATGTACTGCTTGTGGCAATGTGCTGTAACCAAATATAAGGGGAAAAACAATGCAAAATCTGGAAATTCCACCAGCAAATAACAGAGTTGGCAGGGTTGGTTTTTGGTGGGGTTCCTACTGCCAAATAGTTTTTCAATGTAAAAGCTGTTTCTCCAGTTCTCAGGTTTTTCAATTCTATTTATGCCTACTTAAAAAAAAAAAAATCTGGATGGGGCAGGAGCTGGAGGAAACCAACTTGTGACCTGTGCACTGAATTTACTCCATAAGATGATTCTGTTTGGCTTATTTTTGAGCACTTGATTTTCATTGATGCCACAGCACAAACAGTCTCCTCCATCACCCCAAGGTTTCACRGCCACTTAAACCTGCAGAAGGAGAATGGGGCCACAGACCAGATGGGTGGGATTGACATCTGTCTCCCAGGTTTAAAAAGAAAACAAAAAACAAACAAACAAAAAGAAAAAAAAGCCAGCTCCTCTCTGGACTAAAATAGCTAGCTTGTTTGTTAAAAATATTCCATATTGATAATGCAGTAAAATAGGATAAATACCCAAGTAAATAATGTACAGGATAGCTGCTACTATAGCTTGGGGTATCACCAAAGATTTTAATTATGTTTTCTTGGGAGCAAATAATTCTAGTTAATGTTACAGATATCTAGGACTCCTCTAAAGTCATAAAGCAAAACAAAACCAACAACAGTCCATAATATTTCCCTACAAAATGATTCCCAATGTTCTTTTGTGGAGTGGAAATGTTCTACCTTTATCACATTCATATGCTTTTGCTCCAAAATCCAGCCACAGAGATAGCATTCTTGGCATTGACTGATAGATGAATTGGTTTCCATACTGCAGAGACCTGTTATTATGTATTTAAATCACAGTATGTTAATACAATATATTAAAAGTCTTACAAATTGTACATGCTTAATTGTTTCACATTCTATGCTGCACTTTAGAAATCTATATTCGGCATTTTAATGCATCTGCAACAATTAAAAGCTTACTAACATACAAAGGTTCGGTCTGTATTAATCAAAGCTGCAGATGAAATAATTAACTTAGTAAGTATCAGTCCAGTCTTASATGAGAGAGAATTGCCTATTAAGAAGGCAGAAGCAAACTCTGTTGGGTATTAAATGATGCATTCAGTGTTTTTTTGTTTTACAATATTGCATAAAAATTTGAGTCAGCCCAAACTCTACTGTTGAAAGACAATGTATTTTTATAAAATGTTTTTTCAGTACTAACAGAATAATCTTTCTGCAGAAACTATACAAAGATGCTGTAGGGTCTAACCTGCCAAAATGATGAACTATGTATCTAATCAGATCTCCTTGCTTTTCCATCTTATTGTCAGTTACCATAGGCATTAATTTATCATAGTATTTAGCAAGATAGAAATGTCCATCTTCCCATTCGGGCAAAAAAATCGTAACATCCTGCAACAAAAAATGAAAGAAATACTTTTTGAGAGGACAGGTCATGGGTGGGGTAAGATTTAAAACTAAACAGGTGACTCRAATGAAACAAGAATCTTTTATTAGTTACCTTTGTGCAAAGTACAGAAAAGTGCAATTTTAACCCTAAAAGTGTAACTTTGCCCAGAGATACCTTACAAACTAAAGGTCTGTTCTTAAAATGGCTTTTGGATTTGGAGACAGGAAGATAATTTAAGACGGGATGATATAGGATTCCCCAACTGGGAAAGATTATAGTTTCATTAAAAATATTATAATCAAGTTCCTGATCTTGAAACAAAATACTGTGTTTCTTTTAATTTTTTGGAAAAAGTGAAACATTAGGATATTTCTTATGTTTCTATTTTCATTCTAGAAGCATTATACCAAGGAAAAATCCCCAGGAGTTGTGTAATATATATTAGAAAATAAATAAAAAGTGACATATCCATTCTCTAATAATGTCAGCTTGTTTCCAATGCCAACATTTAGACATTAGAGATTGCTAAACATTACAGTATTTTTATGTAATCCACTGAGATTCCATTGTTTTCCGTTATTCCAATGTTCATTTGATTTGATATATTCATTAGACTTTTCTCTAAATGACTGTTAAAGCAGTATGCTAATTAGTAAGATAGCAGTAAGTATTAACACTACCAAATGCCAAAACTTGGAGAGAAGACGTACTGCTTTTCAGGAAGCATAAAGATCTATATATACTACTGGTTTAGCAGGCAATACTAAAACATTCCAAGACGGTATTACCACTGGCATAACAACATGAAGCAATGCAGCACTGTATTGTTAAAGAAAATGTAGCAGTGGCCTCTTTCCTAATTCTTTGGAAGCTGGAAATAAATTTAAAGCAGAGTTGTAAATCACTTCCAGAGAGAGGAGTAACATTAAAGTGAGAGCAGAGCAATGCATCAAGGTAATCACATTGTCTTTTCAGAGTAACCCACATTTTAGTGGGAAATTCTATCTGTATATTCGTAAGAAAAAAATCCATACACCTTTGGATTTTTTTTTTTTTTTTTTAACCTTAACAGGGTGTATATACAGGTATATCAGGTATATTTAGCTTCCACTATTTGGAACTATAGACTTTCATGTATTGACATATTACACTAAAGCTAATTCAGATGGTTTTATTTTTAAAACAAGAACCACTTACTTCCTACACATTGATACATCATTTAATACCAGTGATACTCAGCTGACACTATTGGAAGTTGTCATAGTTTACATAATAACAGATATTTTGTTACATTATTAAAAACCGCTGTCCTGTTAACACTAGCATATTAAATTACCTTATACTTTTTCATAACTGCATTGCTTTCAAAATTAGCAGTTTCTTCCATAAATCTGCCCACTAGCAGCATAGCCCGACCATGGATGAGTTGATTTTTGGTATCACAAGGTGCTTTATTCTCAGGGAAACACAACTCAACCCCCTTCTGCAGAACAATGAGTGCTTGGTGAACCTCACCCTAAGAGAAAGAGGAAAACATTTCATTTACTTTAAATAAAAGAGATGTAAAACACTTACAATTGTTACTAAGGTAAAGCAAATTTCACAGGTGTGTTCTAGACCATTCTGATTGTGGTGACTGGATATTACTTCAGGTGCTTCTTATATTCCTCTTTTCTCTCAGCATCACTGTCCCTTTAGATCTCACTCAGCAATTGCTCCCATGTTTGCTGCCTAACTCAAATTAGTTAAAAGAATACAAGTAAAAGAAAAGTCTACTATTCATACTGTTTAAATTAGCCTGGGCTGCTCTGACAGAAGCAGATAATCCATCTATTTTATACACAGCTGTCAGAAGAGTCAATGGATACAAAAAAGGGCTGACTAGCAGTTGGAGGTAAAAACTTCTTGTGGCTCAACTGCAACCAGAAGGTATGACTGAGGTCCCAGCTGACATTTCTCATTTTACATATATTGACTATAAGTGTTTTTTGATTCTTGAAGAAAACTAAAAGATACTTTCTTGTACATAAAAAAAAAAAAAATTCAATTTTTATTTTGCTCACCTTGGACCAGAGCCACTTTGCTCTTTCTATATAAAGTTCCGAGAGCGTAGACTCCCCAGCATTCAGAAGAGCATTATATGCAGTCTGGTGATGACCAGCTTTTCTTGCAACTCTAGCGCTCTGGAGCCAACATTGACCAACCAGTTCACTGTAATCCTGGCTGCAAAGATATTTTTGCAGAAAGTGAAAAACTTCAGTTATCAATACGGCCTTAAAATCTCAAGTAAATATCAGTGTGTTGAAATGCAAGTAAAAGATCTCAATAAACTATATATTACAAAGAACCTGTTTAAATTTATTTGTAATACTTCTGTGTTTCACAGTTTTTCCATTTAAGCCTAAAAATAAATACTTTTTCCTGTTTCTCCCTTACCATTTCTAAACTGACAGACACCACTTTTACCTTCCAATTTGAAGGTAAGCAATGTTGGAGAGGACTGCTTTTGTGTACAATGTAAGTTTCTACAGATTTTTATCCTATCTCTTTTAACATGCAAATGGAAAACCAGAATCTGACTTACCTACAACATGGACTGACAAGAACTGGTCATGTTCTCACCTTTTACTGAGACTAAGCAAAGCCCTTCTCAGTGCTAAAATCGGTTCTTTTGCTCTATAAGAGTTCTGGGTCATTTCAATACGAGCACACCAATTCAGGGAATCTCTACCATGGTCACCATCTGGTTGCTGAAACACTGGTCCAATACTGTGCTCCAACTCACACAGCATATGCAACCTATGATAGCAAAATAAAGGCAGGTATGTTGAAAATGCTTGCTGTTATAGTTACATACGAGTTTTATGTGGCTTTTGCCATTTTTTTGACAAAAGCTGGCCATGTAAGTAATTTCAAATAGTAGGACCTCCTTTAAAAGCAAAAACACAGCAAAATCAAACCCATAAAATCAAGAATTTGTAAGTGATGAATTATTTTCTCACTGTTCCTTTACCAGGCTGCTGAACACAGAGACAATGCAGATCACTTGGAGAGGAAGTCAATCCTCAGAAATCAAGTTTCCAGACATTACTTTTAAGCAATTATTCTTTGAAAAGTTTGGTACTTTCTGCAAATATTATTTTAGAAGCAATATATTGTTTGTTATTTAAACACTTCCTTTAAAATAAAGTTATCTATTTAAAAATACCATTATTATTAACTGTTACTGTAAGGCTGCGAAGTTGAGAACTTGCATACTTCTGAGTTCTCTTTGGCAGTCTAAATGTGGCATGCATATCTGACAGAGAAACAGTGACTTTGTCAAGGCTTCTGAATAGCAAAGAGCATTTATAAATGGCTAAAYTGAACTATTTTGAAACTCCTCTTTCTCAATACTCAGACTGAGCCTTCTTATTTAGAAAAGTACTCAGTTGCTAGTCTACTACAGCCAACTTCAAATTTATTAAAAAAGAACAAGTAAAACTATCTGGAGTGAGGGTTTTCAGTTTCTACTGTTCTTTGTTGAGAAAAGAAGGAAGTGCTTTTAGGCCACTGTGCAGATTAAAATTAATGTTCTCAAGTTAATGACTGTACGTACCACTTTAAGCACAAAATTCAGTTGTAGATTTTTATTACCTGATATTCACACAAACTTACTTGTTAACTTTTTAAAGTCTATACAACTGTTCTATTGTGAGTATTTTTCATGGGGGATAAATTCCCCATTCAAAGGTTTCCAGTTGTCAGAGTATGCAAAAGAGGTAAGAGGTAACACACATCAGCACCATTTATTGTGGAAATGAAAAATTCTTACTGCTAGGTACTTGATTATGCGCTTTGTGGATTCAAAAAATAGCGACATATGGAAATAAGAAACCTGATAATGTGTTCGTATCCTCGCTGATAGGATCCTCTTTCAAAGCTTGCTGCTGAAAGGGGTACAATCTGTTCTGCTCGAACAATTTTCAGTGTTTCATAAAAAGCAGCTTCGTTTTTCTTCTTGGCCGATAACAATAAATGTCCCAGTCTGACGCTCCAAGTAGTGGACTTCACATCTTTGGGAGAGGAAAAAACAAAACAAAAACAAAAAAAACCCCACAGCTGTTTCTTTAGCAGCTTAGTCTAAGCATGCTAATTTGTCCTAACATACTACTGGAAAGTCTTCATCAAAATAAATTCCTCCAAACTGATTAAATGAAATTTTAAAAGATGGTATAATCTATTCCCCTCCCCCCAAAAGCAAACCCAAAATGAATTTGGCCTTACACTTGCGTGAAATTTCAAACTCAAAGACCATACAGTTTACAATCAAATTATTTTGCAAAATCTAGAAGACTCTTAGTCAGAATCCCTTCCCCTTTCAATAAAATACAAGACTAACTGCCCCTTGGTTTAAAATTGACCAAGCTAGAACTGGGTCACTTGCTAAGAAATGCAAGAAAATATTCCTATTTTGGTATCAAGATAATTTACCTGAAGTCAAATAATTTTCCAGTAAATCCCATTGCGACAATTTCCAGGCTGCCTCCACTCTGTACGTGTTCAACTCAGAAATCCATTCAGACCTATTAGAAGAAAATAAAAGCAATAAAAATGGTTGTGCTGAACTCAATTTTTTTTTCCCACAGGTAGTTTTACATAATCTTAACAAATATTCTTTATATAAAATTCTCTTTTACTTGAAAAAAGGTAAGCTTGCTTTGAATAAAATTAAATAAAAAGAAATGGTATATATTAATAACAACTGTATATCACCATCCCACTAATTCAAATCCCAACTCGTGTTTTTAACCTCTATGATGCATTTTAAAAATCACTGTCTTTCAATCCATTTTTCCTGTTAGGCTATAGAATAGCTTTGGAACAAGTGACTTGTAAGGCAGTGATGAAGGATTCTACTGTTTAAAAAATTAAAGCATATTAACTACACTGAATGCAGTGCAGATGAGCAAATTTCTGGATGTCCTGAAACAGGTAATTTACAGACAGAGCACTTCAAAAGTTCTCGAGCTTCACACTGCTAGTCAGATACACTTGATAAGCCTCATATGCTTGATAATGCACAGAAATGACTACTGATACACAGCTATAATACAGGACCTTCATATTACTCCAGCATTATATTAAAAGCCTACAGTACCTGTTGGCAAGTACTCCATTGACCTGAGTAATTACAGTAGATAACTGACCAAGGCCTAACATGGACTTCACTACACCATGATAATGAATAATCTAGAAATGGAAAAACAAACAGACAAAAAAAACAGTAAAAAAATATATATATATACGCACATATATTCTCAAGAAATTCTTGGCAGTCTTAAGGAGGAAGTAAGTCAATTTGGATGTAAAGCTTTTTTTAATATGAAGAGGCATAACCAGTTGCACCATAAGCTAAATGAATATTCACAATTTAAAAAAATCCCTGATTTCCAAAGACCTTAAATCACCATAGGCAATCTTTGAAATGTGTCTCACCGCAGAAGTAGTTCGATGTTTGTTAATTTATTAATACACATATTAGAGTTGTGAACAAAAATTTGATTTAAAGAAACAAACCAAAAAATAATCAAAGGAAGGAAATAATCCCCCAGAACAAAGCAATTTCATTCTTGATAATAAAAATGTGTTTTCTATATTYAGACATGAAGGAAGTAGGATCATAAAATCCCTACATTTACCACACACGTTTTCAGCTGTGCTTGATACCCCTGCTTCACAAGGAGGTGCAAGACAGCAAGGGGAAACTAGCTGGGGAAACTTTTCCCAATTCCAATTACTAGGAGAGTAACACAAATACAAAATTTTTGGCGTATAAAAAGCACAATGCTCATTCAGTACTGGTGAGCTTTACAGTACCGTATGCTTATAAGTCCCAGAGAAGGAAGGGAAAGGGGAATGAAAGCGGAATAATTTTTTCTTTAATCAACTTCCAATTGCTCTTGTATTACAAGCATTTTTCCTGAAAGTCACTAATCAAAATGGTAAGTCAGAATTACTTTGAGTAAAACCTGTGGCAACTTGCTTTAATAGTTCTGTGGCATGTATCAATACTGATTGATACTCAAACTATCAAACTCCAGGCCTTCCCAAAATAAGGTTGATCCAAAATTGGCAAACTGTCCTAGCAAAAACTTGGGCATAAGGATACATCAACTATTAATCCAACACCGTCTGCATATTACAGTGTAAACCCACTATGAAGAGATTTGTTCCAGTTCATGAAAGACAACAGCAATTCATACTCAATAACTTCCACAGGATACACTTATGTTCATACTCTACTTAAACATTCTGAAGTGGTATTTTGGTCTTTATCTTGTGTTAGACAAGCATTGTATTGTGGAAGATTAAGGAAAAAAATATATATATTAGGAATTTGTCCCATATTTTACCTGATCAGGTTCCAGCTGGATAGCCCTATCATAACAGGCTGTGGCATCTCTTAGCAAGCCAATACTTTCATGTTCGAGGATTTGTTCTTTGAGAGACGGTTCTGCTTTCCGAATTGCACTCACCCCAGCTACTCCATCTGGCTCATGCATAGCAGCATACAATTTCTTTATTCAAACACAGAACATAACAGAATTGGAAACGGACATCAAAAACAACTCTAAGACAACAAGAAGACATTTTATATATGACATGTTCAGAATCATGCATCTTGTTGAAAATGAAAAGAGCAAACTACTCTGTAGGAATTCTTGGCTTAAGCTTTCATTTCAATGTTTAAGTAAATGCCAGTTTTGTTAGGCAACTTCCCAAGTTGAGCCCTAGTTTTGTTTAGCATACTGCATTAGTCACGATTTCATACTACAAAAGGAATAACATTCAAGTTACCTGAAGTAACATTTATATAGGGAGAAATAAATATCATATTATTAAATGATAAAATCGTATAATATGAAGCTGCAAACAACTTACAGTGTATGAGCACCATACTAGATAGTTTTTCAAATTAGAAAGTTGCCGAGGAATATAAACCACAAAATAAGAACTACAATCAGACCTCATCATACAGGTTAAAATACCTCTTGAAAATAATCTTTATGCTTTTCAACACTCTTACCATTAGCTCTTTCTCTATTTTAGAATAAGCCATTTGGCCTTACTTTAATGAATTTCAGCTTTTTCTTTTTTAATTTAAATCACGGTTGGCATAAAGTTAAATAAAAGCAACAAATACTATACTTTCAATAAAAATGTATTTAATTTCAGGATTTTACAATCTTCTCTTAAATACTAGAGAGTTCCTCCTTCCTTTTCAAATAAGCAAGCATGTCAAGCAAGTGGAAGTACTACATACTGCTGAAAGACAGACGACCAAACACTTATTTCAAAAAGCAAGAGCCTGACTACATCTCTTCTCTTCTTCCCTTCTCATAGAAGGATTTGACAAAGTTGAACTTGGTTCATCTCTGTGTCTTTTTTCATTTTAAAGTTAGAAAAGAAACAAAACCCCAAACCAAAAAACGACTTCGGAACCTGAAGAAATCCAAGATGCTCCTGAATATTTTGTTTCTTCTCTGTGATGAATGATTCAAAGTGCATCACAGCCCTTGTGTATGCCTTAGAGCGAAAGGAAGCCACAGCTAGCGTGTCCTGAGGTATGAGGTCTAGAAAACGTGTCACATTTTGATATTCTCCATAGTCCTCACTTGATGCTATAGAATAAAACCAGTTTAAAAGTCTGTCATTCAAGTTTTATTTATAAAAGAACCCTATGTATCAAAATTCTGTTAACTCATTTTCCAGTTYAGTGAGATAAACTGATTAATTTAAGAACAAATTTTTCTCGTCTATCAAAAATAATTTCTTTAAAACAATACTGCTGAATACTTCCTACGTTATTCTGACAGCAAAGTATATGTTAAACTGAACTTTTACAAAACTCTCAGAAAATTAACATTTCTTTTTTATTTTGAATCTATATTTCTTAAAATAACCATTAAACTGAGATTTGTTGGAGGGGAAATTACTATGATAGTAAGAAATCATAAAGTAGACAAAAATGTAGTGACATTGCCTTCTTACACAGCCATAATGTGAAGTGGTATATTTAAATACTTGAAGAATGTAAATATCACTTTTAATGAAATAAGCATTACTCACTTTTTAGATCGCCTCTGTCTTTGTTAGACTTGCTAGTATTTTTCTCAGCAATAAGCATTTGAAACTTATGCCTAGCCCACTGAGTTAGATGATCAAGCATGGAGAACACTGTCTGCATGCTCAGCTGACTTAGATCAGATGCACTATCTTGAAGTCTCCGAGTACACAAGTCATCGTGTTTCAGAACAGCCATAATCTCTGCATAAACCTACACAAACATTGAAACAATAAAAGACGCAAGTGTCATACAGGCATCAAAATAGTAGGAAATAGCAATTAACATAAAAATCAAACTAGAATACTAGACATTTTAATTGTATATTTTAAAAATTTTGGGTTGATATACAACCTTCGTTGGTCCCATAATCCTAACAGGAAGAAATGTCAAACCAACAAGTAGTCATTTTCGAAGACAACCCCTCTATACAGGGAGAAAGTCTTTGAAAAGCACACACCTGGATTCAGAAGAGCATCATGATTATTGCACAGTTTAGGTTTCAAAACATGTTACTGCACTTCTACTGCAAATACAACACTTCAAGGTTTGACAGAGTTAAGTTAACTACTRGTTACCATATAGCAGATCTACTTTTTGCTTTTATTTAAATACCATGCTGAAAGACTTGCTTCCCATTCATTTTAGTCTATGGAATATCAGTTAACATATATAATAGACACTTAGGATGTACTCATTCATGCAAGAAAATCATCACACACACACCCCCAAACCCAGAATGTTTGATCACAGATATCTTAACTGTGCAAATTTCAGATCAATTAAACGTAATCTGTTTTTCTTCATTCTCTTCAACATCTGCTAAAGCAAACTGAAGAAAAATCAATTCCTGGATCACTTTTCTCTGCTGCTCTGCTCCAAGACCATGAACCTTGCACTGCATGGATTTTGTAGCTAAACAATTTTTCCACTTAAATTGTAAGCATATGCAAGGGAGAGGAAAAATTATGAGCCTGAATTCTCAGGAGGGTACAAGTTCAATTTATTCCCTGGTTGTGTTGCACTCTCTTCCTCTATGCACCACTGTAGCTCCTGATATTATTGCAATCATAATTAACTGCATAATGTCTCTCTTCCTAGGTTCTACTGAAATACCAAGAAGAAATAGATGGAAAAACACAGAAAATTTGAATACTAACTTGCATGAATATATTCAAAACCATGGCCGAAAAATGTATATTATTAATACAGAAGGAGATATATTTAACAACTACACAATTTGTTAATATAAGATTGTAGTAATTCTGCTTAGCTGAACCACTCTTAGGAAGAACAGCTCCTGAACATGCTTATGTAGGACAGCTCCTTGTTATACCTCTCACCTCTTGTTGATCTTCTTGACTGCATCCCAACAAAACATAGACAAGGATGTGTGGAAGCAGATAAATTGTTACTTTATAGTCATTCTTCATCATAATACTGCAGCAATTGAAAACTTTTCTGGCAAGATCATGCCGCACCTGTAAGAAAAATAGTATTTCCATGAAAAGCATGATTAGAGAAGTGTTTTGTGCAAATGTCTGAACAATTAATAAACTTCTTTTTGTTGACAAATATAAAATTATTTGATGTAATAGAATTTAAGATACTGTTTTCCCCAGTGATAGGGATGTGAGATGCCAGCTGCTTTTACACACTGAATTCCTGATATCATAAAAAGACAGATAAGCCTTGCTACCACATTCCACTTTTTCATGTTTTCCATACCATTGTGGACTTGCACTGGCCACAGAAAAGCCTAAGGCTGAGAGTCTGCTTCTGCACTCAGCCTTTCTTCTGCCCTTAAAAGAATGTAAAAAGAAAGAAATAAGCACATTCAGCGCTTCTCTGTCTGAAATGGATTGAGGCCAGTGTAGCCAGTTAACTAAGGTAGTTAATTAACTTGTGAAAGTGGTTAATTTAGAAGCAAAATTTTCAGTGTGTCACTTGCATGTTGGACTGCAGGAGAAACGGAAGGAAGAAAAACAAACACAAGTTCTTTTTATGTGCTCGGACTATGGAGCCACGGGGAAATGAAATAAATCTTTCAAAGACTTCTGAAAAGATAATTTAAGGTTTTACAGAAGCATTTCAGATAGTTTTCAGAAGCATTTGTCAGTGCCTTCAGCAAAATAAGAGTCTGTGGACATGGGTGGACTCCCTAGACTTGGCTTTGACACAGTCTGTTACAGCTTAGCCAAGAAGCCATAGTTCTGCGGCAGGTGGAAGGAAGGTGCGTGGTTACCTTGATGATGCAAGAAGTCTGTGTAGTGTGTGCGACAACATGCCTATAGAGAAAAGGCATATCCTCCCATCCGTCCCTGACTTTCAGAGATGGAAATTAGATTCAAGAATTATGTTGTATATACAAACATACACCGCAGATTTACTCTTACCTTTGTTATAAGATAACCTGCCCAAGTTGCTGACCATTCTGCAAAATTATCACCTAATTTGCTTAAGTAAATTGGCTTCTTCATCTTGGACCAATTTACATTTTTTTGATAACTCTTGTACCTGTAATTTTAAAATCCCCATTTAGTAAAACTGACATTGTTATCTTGTAATAAGAAACAATACCAAGGAATTAGTTAGCAAGTGCCTGAACTGGAATCCCATTAGGTGTTATCTTCTGAATTTATTTATTTTTATTTTTTTTAAGAGAATTAACACACCACTTTCAATAGCCAAATAGAACATGTTTTTACTCTAGAGATTCCTGAAATAACACATGAAATACAAACAACCTGTTACCAGTACTTTTAAATATACTGGAACTGCTGTTCAAATCAATCTTAAAAATGCAGTTTGAAAAATATTTGATTAATATGTTTCGACTGAAAAATCCCAAAACATACATGAAAACCAAAAAAGGCCAAAGAGTTYGTTGTTAGAAAGGTAAAACCTATGAGCATGAAAGTGATCATGAGAAAACAGAAAGGAAACATTGTTGATTATTTAAAATTAAAACATGTACATAATATGAGGTTTTCTTCACACCATTTTATCATTAATTCAACAAAATGAAAAAAAACAAACCTCACCAACCCAAACTAAAACCCAGTGAGCTCCTTCTACTTCTATAAAGGGTAGCAGTAAAGGGATGTTAATGGATTTGTGTACAAACTCAAATTCTCGTGCGAGTTCGTACAAATAAAGGAAAATGGAGAGAAGAGTAACTTCAAAATATTGTTTGAAACAATGTTCTAGGGACAAACAGGGAGACCTGGTCAGAGTTTGAGCTTTGAATTTTGCTCCTGTTTAATTCATACATTATTTATATATTCAAGGAAATGCTAACTCAACTTTATGTAGAGACACCTTATTTGATGTATCAAATACCACTCTTCACAGAATAGTAACAATCACAAAAAACAAATCAAGTTATCACTAGCCTGGAGGAAAAAATGCTTTTAAGGCTGTAATAAAAATAAACTGGGTAAGTAGTCACATACCGTGTATTTAAGTGAGGTTCCAAGATTTCCTGCACGTGCTCAGGAAACCTCCTCCAAAGCCTGGAGCCTGGGCAGTCAGTGTTTGTCTCTCTGCAGTCATAGATGGACAATAACTCCTTAAAAAAGCATAGTTTGCAAGAACCAGTTAGCACTGAAAATACATCCTGACCACAATTATAAAGCAAATTGGTGCATATAGAGAAATAATGACATACAGATTACAGAATGGTTAATTTAAAAACTGTAACTACCTTTCATCCAACATTATTATCTCCTATTATTACACAGGCTGATTTCAGATAGGTATTAACGGCCCCAGATTCTCCAGTTGATGTTTGGACAACATTATCCCACATTCCTCACATCTGTCAATAAGCCAGGACTAGAAGCTGACCTGATTCTTCCTTGTGCAGGAGCTAATTAAATTTTCTTAACCCACTGACTTCATGGGGCCACTCATTTTCTCCTGGAGCAAGTAAACTGGGCTGAAGTTTTAATAAAGATATTAAACAACAAAAAATTAGCTATATACCTCAAACATACATATACCTCAAAATGTGCATTTATATTGCATAATTCTGTGTTCAGTGTGGCAGGAAATAATTCAGGAAGAAAAACAGAAGATCTAACCATGTATCTTACCTGAATGGCATATGCTGCAGAATCTTGAGCACGAACGTTATCAGCATAGGCAAGGAATGCTCTGGTCAGTTCCATTAATAATCCATAGGCAAAATTTGGATCCTCCACGCCAGCCTCAGTCACAAACAAAACGCCAATTTTATTAAAAGAAACAGAGTAATAGCTGTATCATTAATGTCCTGATAATCACTTTGAAGCCTGTCTCTAAACTCATTTAGAAGAGAAAGCAGAGAAAGCAAAGGGCCTAAAGATATTGAAACCCCTACTCCCAAGTACTTTTAAAAAAATTTAATGCTAAAAAAGACAATACAGCAACACTCCTTACCACAAATGTAAAATGTTTTCCTTGAGTTTCACTTGTTGAAAAATCCAGCCGGCCGGGGTCTATGGCTCCCAGCTCACCTAAACATTCTCCACAAAGCAGTCGGGCTTGAGAATTTGCATCCTGGCAGCCGATCAAAAGTACAGTTACCAACTGGGAGATGACTGGCTCCACGGTTTCACTGTCTGTTACATACTTTATTAATTTTTCCTAGAAAGTTGAAAAATAAAGATGAGTTTTCTATAACCGTGTTAAGAATAAGTCATGTCAGAAATTTCACAACAGTCACTCACTCTTACTTCGTATTTCATTTGCCCAGGACTTTAGGATAGCCACTGAAATATTGTCCTTTTGTAACTATAGCCAGTTTCCCCATGTTGCTTGTTCCCATAGAAAGGGCTGCACAAATGAATAAAGACCAGGGGTCTGAGCCTCAATTAGTAATGATCTCATGGCCAATATTGTCTTTCATCATCATACGCATCTCTACTAACTTTTTTCTTTGCTTGTGTTCTTACCAAGCATCTCTCTTCTTTTCTACATTTTCTTTTTCCACTTATCTGTCCATCTCCTCCCTGTGTTCTGAATTTTTTTTATTGATTTTCTTTTATTCAGCTATTGTCCTACCTTCTAGTTTCACTGCCATTTGTAACTGAATTATTTTCCATTCATTACCCATTTCTTCACTTTTGATTCTACACAGCCCCTGAGTTCCTCAAGCCCTTTAATGACTGCCCATCACTAATTGAATTTCCTTTCTTTCTCATTTGGACCCAAATTTTATTCTCTGGTCCCACATTTAGTCCAAATACAGAAAAATATTCCCTTAATGATGGAAAGATATTTGCTATTGTCACATTTAATAAAAACCTGGAACACAGCCAACATAATATAGCAAGTAGCTCCGYAAGCTTTGGAACTATTCACGTTTATTTCCCTTACTTTTCTTGTTAGCCTTCTACCTAAGCAAGACATTGCAAGATTTTGCTAACCTGAGCTGCAAGAATTGCTGATTGGCAGGAAATACACACAATGGCTCTTCTTTTATTTGGAAATTCTGTAATTTCCGAATGAGTGTGACTGTGTGTCACAACCTTTTAGCTACTAAGGGGACAAATATTTTTACAGATCACACGCACCCCTCTGGGCTAATAAGTGCACAAATTTGTAAAACATAGCATCTTTGTAACTCTTACCTGGCTATCAAATTTATTTAAATAAATCAATGGATTCAAAATTTGGAGGATGGACGACAAAGGCAGAAAAGAAGAAAGATACGAGGTGGTCACATTTGTCTTAATTCTTTAAGAAGTCATGTATTACACTCGCACAAAAAAATGCAAGCTCTAACGTATAAGTCTATTGATGCAAAAGCCACATGTGCTCTAACAGAGAACAAACACACAGACCAGATTGCTGCAATGGACTTATTAGATACACCTTTCCTCAGTGTTGAAAAAGATAAGAAGTATTTGTTACAAATATCTTTGCTGAATCAGCATCACACAGATAAAGGATTTGAAAGTCCTACTATGAAGAGACATATGCTGAAAAAGAATCATGTCTCTCCATTACATTAAGAAGCAGCTAACTTAAGTTAAGGAGGGTAGAACAGTTCATGCTATCAAAGCAAAAAAAGGAACACCCAGAAACAGTACGGCATTTTAGATTGTTGGTCCAGATACTACTTTGATTCATTTTTAAGTCTATTCAAACAGGCTTTCTATACCTGATTTCTATATAACGTTTCTTTCAGGCTGGTAAGTGCATGGATACGAACATCCACATTCTCATGCTGAATAGCTCTCATGGATAGCTGCAGTGTTGTCTGCAAGTCAGTGCTTTTGGAGGATTCCTGAAAAAAACATGATATAAAAAGTTCAAGTTAACCACAACAGGAACACAGTTAAGCAGCATCTCAAAGAACACAAGGGAAAACACATATGAACATGTACCTTTCTACCTACATTCTCACCTATATCCATATACCACTATTTTGCCATTTCTAAAAACATTTTCTCAAAGAGGTGATATATTTGTAGTTTTGTTTATAATTCCTAATGAGAAGAAAATGAAAAATTTGCTTTGAGCACCTCACTATCTAAAATTTAGTTAACTTTTACTTTTGTTACTTCATCCTTACTAAATAATTGCTACTTCCCATCTATTTTCTAACCCTCTGTAGGCAAGCAAAAGAAATGAGCCATACAGTATTCCTAAAAAGTAGACAAACTTGGTCACTTTGAAGGGAATACAGAAGAGGGATCAAATTAAAAGTAGTTTCTCTTGCAACACATTCATTGCCAAAGCTAATACTGTAGTCTTTCAAGACTAAAGAGAGTATAAGATTAAAAAGAAAAAGTCAGGGTTCAGGAGATATTACAGAAACAGTAATGTTAAACGTAAGCATGCTTCACTCCTAAAGAAGAATAAGAACCTGCTTCAAGGTCTTCCTGTTATACACAAATTCTGGTCTGCTGAGAAGGCAGATAAAAACTATTTCCACTGCATAATTCAGCAATAAACTTTACATGTATTCTCAATTGTCATTAATTCATTTGATGCATAAGAAAAAAAAACAGCTGTACCTTTCTATATTCCTGAAGGACTACCTGAATTTCTTTTAGTTCTGGAAGGTCAGGCAGAAAGTATATTTCATGTAAAAAGTCTCGCACTGCATCCCTAGTAGTTACAAAAAAATATTACAAAGAACACAGCAAACATGAATTGGACTAGAAAAATCTTTAAAAAAAATCAAAAGAAAATAGTAAAATGTAATAACTGGAAGAACAAAGGTTCTAACTCTGCTTAGTGAAAGAAACAAAAGAACTCATTTCCTCACAATTTCCAACTCTGTATACTTCTCTCTAGCCTCAATTGCAAAAGAAAAATAAGTAGTGCTTAGAGCAACTGTCAGCAATCATTGTTACCCTGTCTGTGTGGCCTGTATAGGCAAACCATAGGCGATTCTAATGGAAAAACCGCAGAATCTGAAAACAAATTCAAGAGTAGAAAAGAAAAGCAGTCTGAACAGGTTGCAACTTGGCCAAATCTTAATATACTTTTTCTGAGGCTAGCATAAAGACACCTTTTTGGATGAGGATCTCACTTGTCAATTTTCAAAATCCCATTGCAGTTTAGAGAAGTGGAAACTTTATAAAACAACTTAATACTTTGCAGAAAAACAARAGGTTCTCTCACCAGTGTCAGGCAACTTTAATTTAGAATTATCCCCATTCTTATTACAACACTTAATAATCCATTTAACATTTTGTACAGTACCTGTTCTCAACTATGAGAAAATAAAATATGGCTGTAGTTTCCTTTGGCTGGATATGGATAAGGGGCAACAATGCTACTATCACATGACTAAGCAGAGAGCCAAGATAAGAATGGTCCAGGCTTCGAACAAAACAATCCCAGGCTCTAAACAAGAAAAGACAACGAAACAATAATAAGTGATGATTCTTCTCAGCGTAAAGACATTTTCAGTGAGTCATGAGAAACATTTAAAATAACTTCAGCTCTATGATTTAGGGTCTTGTCTAAAAATCAGGTTGTGTTCAAGGGCAGAAATGGCAGATATGTTAATATTTGGGTACACTGTCAGTTCACCTGCAACACAGTTCTGGAAAGTCATCCTTGTATCTTAGACCTGTTCTCAGTGTAGTCATCATCTTCACTCTTACTGAACTGATGTGTTTGGGACCCATGAGCTTCATTAAAGACATAAGACTGTTTAAGGCCTATATATATAGGAAAAAAAAAATCATTTGAATGAATTAGGTACTCAGTAACTTATGATATAAGCATATACACTAATACAATCAGGCTACCCTGGCTTAACAATACCCTATAAATTATGCAAGGTAACAAAGTTGCACTTTCAGTCTATCCCAAGATACAATGCATTGGTTTAACAATCTTCAGTGAAAATTAGCAAAAAAAAGAGAATGAAAAGGGGGCTGGAATGACAGGATTGTAACAAAAAGGAAGTTATTTAAGCTGCAGCATGTTGGTAGATTAAAGRAGGAAGAATTGGAGACACCAAAGGAGTTTATGGGTACAGAAGTTTACATGATTGTCTGCATATCCAAACTTTCAGAAGCAGGAAGGGGCAGCTTTCAAAAATACAAAGGAAAAAATACCAATAAACTTGCATGTAAAAATAAGAGAAATAAGAGAAACAACTTATGGCAGAAGTAATTGGTAAGCTCCAGGGAGCAGGTAATAGCACAGTTGTCGGTGGGAATGATGAAAGACAGAAGAGTAATACTAAGATGCAAGAAAAAGCAGCAGATGTTTCAGTCACACTTTATCTAACAAGGCACTAGAATGTCCAACATGATGCATCAGTAACATAGGAAGAAACCTGAGCTTGAGGAATGGTCACGGAAAGAGAGACTCACAAAGAACAAGAAACAGAACACAAAAAGATAGAAGCAATAACAGATACAGCAGAAGAARTGTTATACAAATGAAGAAATTCAGAAAGCACAAAGACATAGGACTAGGAAAATGAGAGCATTTCAACATGGATATATGAGAAGCAAAAAGCYTGAATGAGAATACTCAGAGAAAATACAATCTGTCTATGTAAAGGTTACTTTGGTTCTAATTCTCATTTACAGAAATCATCTGCACTACCTCCGTGGGGTGGCTAGAGGCCTGCCTTGCTGTTAGAAGCACACTGCCTCAACAGAGCAGAATTTTCAGACTTTGTCTCAAATCTCAAGGTGCGAGCTTTAATTTTGGCAAGGCTCCCTATTGTAAAGCTCAAAGAAGCTGTTCTGTCAGAAGCAAAACTAAGAAAGCCTATTTTCCCTTGGAATTTTACCTTAAGTTCCTTCAGATTTCTACAGCAGTAATTTTAGCTTTGTCCCCTAATTCCCTTATAACGTTGCTTCCTATAGCAACTCCAGTTTCCTCCCATATCCCCTCATTCTCCATCTTATTTCTTCCATGCACACAAAACATACTCTTTGATTCCCCCTCTATAATTACTGCCTGAGTAAGGGGTGACATATACCATGTTTGACTGAATTATGTACATTAGCTGACCAGTAAAGAGAAAAAATTAAGTTGTGAAGTCTTTTTCCCAGTGGGACTATCAGCTTTCAAAAATCATATGGGAACCTTAATATCTTTGAGACCTCAAGAACAGTAGCACAATCACATAAGCAAGTCTGGAATATTAAAATAGCCATTGCTGATCTTTGTTTTAATATTCAAAATCAGGTTGACTCACCATTTTTTTATCCTCAATGCCAACACTGGAACTCAACAACTGCATGTTAAAAAAAGCCAAAATACCAAGCAATTTAGGTTGCAGATAATCAGCCTGAAGAAAAAAAAAAAAAAAAGGCAAAAACCAAATAATCTTAGTATTAACATGCTTCTAAGCTTAAGATATGAAATAGCAATGATTAAGTGCTAATTCTGAAAGACAAATGAGAAGAATCCCAAATATATACATTACTCCTTAAGAAGTATCAGTGTTCAGGGAAGTCCTTTTACTACTACTACTTTATGAAGGGCATTCCTATTAGGCTTCATCTTTTTCTTTTTTTAATGCATACTTGGTACATATCTCCCTATTACAGGAATGCTAGATATGAAATTAGAATGAGATATGAAGCACTAGCCTTTTTTATACTATTTGCTTAAACTAGGATACGTAAGTGATGTTCAAAGTACAGTACGCATTCAGACTGGGGGAAAAAATTACAGAACAAAAAATAACATGAATATTTTGATCTCTTTACCATTTGCTCAGGTGATGTTATTTCTCTAGGTCCTTGATAGGGATCATCATGAGATGCAAATGAAGCCAATATTGACAAACCATTGAAGACCTGTTGATAGTGCTCTCCTATACGTAGCAATAATTCATTATGCAGTCCCTGGTAGTCCTGTCTCAGCAAGCTACCCAGCTCTATCTCAGTCTCATTCTGTAATCAAATATCAAATAGAAACCAAGTCTTAATTTCATCAGTCAAATTAGTACATGAAGAAACAGAAAGTATTAGACTCAGGCTGACTGACTGTAAGAACCAAAGAGAGCGCTTCCAGTCAGCTGAACAGATAATTCAGGTCTTTGGAATTTTGAAGATAGGAAAARATTTTCAACACTTTCTCAGGGCCAATGGAACAGATTATAAATAGCAAAAACACTTCTGTATGTATAAAATCCTCATCTATTTTTTTGCAATACCCTAAAATAAAATAAAGCAGGAGGRAAAAAGCTCACTATTCATCTATCGTTGCTTCTAATCTGCATGCGTAAGATAGCAAATGCCAATTTACCTTGAGGTAATGAAGCGCTCGCTCAAGTTCATCCTTTGAGCAGGAACAGACCAAATGAGAGAAGATGTATTTGAAGTTGTTGATTAAAATCTCTCTTCGGTTTACATTCAGCTGTTTTGCTATGGTTCGAATGAGTGCGGAAGCTGCAGGACTGGCCTTGGCTGCCAGGTCGGGCAGCAAAACTTGCAGGGTCCGCTAGTAAATTAAGAACACTTATTAGAAAAAAACAAAACAAAAAACTCCAAGAAGTCCAAAATCCAGGGTTTGGTTTTGTTCCCTTTGTGTCAGTATGACAACACACGTTTATGCCCATACGCTTAGGTAAAAAGGACTTTACTGAGCTGGAAACACCCAGTCATGAATACAGTTAAATAAAAATAATTATTTTAGGGAGGTGCTTCATCTAACCAATACTAAGAGAAACATCCAAATAAAAGGTGAGCTAACACTTTTTTTTGTCCATCCAGATTCTTCACAAAAGGAAATCTTAAAATAAAATCCCAAAGCCTAAAACCYACCTACCAGTCAACTAGAACACTGCTCACCGGTTGTGTTCCCCATCTACCAACACAAGTATGAAAAGAACATGTATGAGCTACTTTGACTTCAAATCAAACAGATATCTAATCAGATCCAGAAGTGTTCTATCCACAGAATGGTGGCTTTCTTCAGTTGAAAAAGGAAAGCAGACAAAGCAAAACCACACCTTAAAAAGAACCCCTCCGGTGCCCTAAATCACTAAGCTAGAGGTACTCAGTGAGTATTGTAGGCCTTGGATAGCTCATCACCCATCGTACTTTTAGCACTGTAGCCACAACTGTAATTCCTTGATAAATTTGTTCCTCCTGATTTGTACGCCCAGCTGCAGCAATTCCAAATTATTCTAATTCTAGTAAACAACAGCAGCTAGAGCAAAAATTCCCATCTGTGATGTTCAGAGAAAAATGGTAGACTAAAATAAAAATCTACAAGCATACAAAAAAATCAAAAGTAAAAAGGAACAATCAACTTACTGAGAGAAAGCGATTTAGGTCTGGAAAATCAAATACATTGGCAATCTCAGATAACATGTCCAGAGCCATTTCTCTCTGGTGAGCAGCTTCTTGTTTCCGCAGCTCRTTACCCTGGCAAGGAGCATTCAGTACTGCCATCTGGCTGGAGTGCAGCGATTCCACTAGAAACTAAGCATAAAGAAATACATTTTTTAATATTATTTTCCCCTTTTTTACGCCCTAAAAATAAACACAGAAGTTTCACTTCTCTTTCTATGAACTTGTTTTTCTTTCTCTTTTATTGCACATCCATCCCAAAGTACTAATCGTGGATCTAACTGGATTATCATCTACTTGATTGCCTTTAATTTTGCAAACTTTGACTCAGACATAGCACACAATTCAAATATTATTAAAAATTAGGAAATTATTTAAAAAAAATACTTTTTCTAAATTTTAAACACAACTTCTGTCTTTAGGTAACAGGTAGAACCAAAACCCAAATCAATCATTGCAGTATTATTCTTGTAACAAGGGGCAAATTCAATTCCAATTTTAAGCCTTAGCCTCTTGTAACCATGGTGCCATACAACGCAAAAAATTACATAGTTCCTCTGTTTTAGCATTTCAGTTTGTGCAATACTTTTTTGAAAATTATAAAGATAAAAGTTAAATACACAAAAAAAGGAATCCAAATATATGTCTATGCAAATCAGCAACTCTCTCCCTTTTACCTGACAGATAGGCTTCTTGTACTGACTGAAAAAAGCTTGAAGTTTTATAGATTTAGCTGCTGCCAGGGACCGAATTTCTGTATATGCTGCTCCAGCCACAGAGGCTGACTTGGACAACAAACAGTGCAACAAATGCAAGAGGGCAAACGGTACCAAATCTCCTTTTGATGCCCTTACAAAGTGAAAAGGAGAGAAAGAAGAAAAACATCACATTAATAAAACAACTTAAGAATATACAGTTACCATAATACAAAACAACTCATCACTATATTTTAAATAGCTTACCTGTACTTGCTATTAAAGGACAGAAAAAATAATTAATATGAGGGATACTCCATATGAAACAAAGGCTTAGTACAGTTCCAAAGGACTCTGGATGAAGACTGAGCTTGAAATAAGTAATTTAAACTTACATTTACGTTTGGACAAAAAGTTACTCTGCATTCCARACTGACAATACTTTCCAATTTTCAAGACACCATCAGAAATACCTTCCAATGTCTCCGGTTGTGAGAATCAAGGTATCCTTCAGCTCATTATTTCTTGATATTTTGGCTTTTGTATAGGCTTCTTTCATTCTTGAAACAAAGAGCTGGAACACAGAAGAAAAAAAAATCATTTTAAAGTATCTAATATTAGTGAAACAAAATCATATTAAGTTAGCAAAAACATCAACAAAAATAAAGAGCATGAATTCACCTCTTTTATGAATTCTTCTTCAGAGTCCAAGGATTCTAATATGTTCTTTATGCAGTCACTAAAAGCCACTCTTACATCTTTGTCTGGATCTTCCATTAGATTTAATAAAGACCCAACAAGAATCTTTACACTAGATTTGTCACTGTTTAAGTCCAGATGTTTGCAAAGATGAGGTATATTTTCTATAAATGCTGGGAGGAATTGGTTGGAGAAAGGAAGGAAAAGACACTTAGTACTTTAGTACACTGACACCTAAAAAGTTATTTAAAATTCAGATTTTAAAAGTATTAGACTTCCAGACATACCCACAGACCAAAGTTAAGCCACCTTAGTTTGACAGGAATATCAATAAGAACAAACATTAGCACGGATATCAACTGAAATACAAGATGTCAAGCATCATTACAGCTATAAAAAAGCAATACAGGAAAAAAGTAATCAACAGATACAAAAGTAGTGGCTTAGTACTTTGTACAGAAGTGCAAACTGTTAATAAAAGTAAAGTCACATACCTAGCTTTACTGAACTGGATTCTTTGTTCTCAAGAAGGCTAAGAAATGGCTTGAAAACACAGGCTTGCACAGAGCAAGTTTTTTCATGAGCTGAAGTCACAGTAAGGCTGCTACATAAGATATCATAATTAACATGCTTAATATCAGAGTCCAATAAGGAAGGTCTTACACTGAATGTACCAGAAAGACAGCAAGCTAATTGCCCAACTATAGCAGCACAAGCCTCCTTGACTAGCTCAGACTCATCTTYGATTTGATTTCTGAAATGGAAATAAAAATGAAACCATTTTAATAAACTGTTTACCTAGTAATTTGCATTTCTACATTGTCTGAATTCTCTAATTATACTGAGAATATTATTAGGACGATTTAAAGGATCTGTCTCGCTAAAATGTCTTTTTGCTTTTCAGACCACTTTGAGGCTTTAAGTGTATGAAATAGCACTGTGCAGGGTGGGTCTTGCATATTACAAAGAAATTTAAGACTAGAAACAGTAGCATAGAAGAGAGCAAGACATGTATACAAAAAGCAGAAAAACCTGAAACATTTCAAAACATGAAGAGACACATGGACGAACATCACGTATGTTTTGCTGACAAAAAGATCCCATTCCCTCTGGTTAGTTTAAATTTATTATTTAGGATTGGGGTCTTCAACTATTGAGGTAGATTGCATATTGACGTGGTAAGTGAACACTATTCTATCAGACAAACATCTTCACTTATACCTACCCGTTGATACCTTTTACGACCTCTCAAATTGAGACCCAGTAAATTTTGAATGAAATATAAATAAGTATCTATTTTGGTGCTTATAATACATGTTTTGTATACACAGTTTTCTTTTTCTCACATGAAGAAAGAAAAGCAAAATTAATACATACAAAAGAGATTTTGGAATCATACTGTAGGACTGCACATTTGATGGATGAAGCAGGACAGAGAATCCTTTAACACAGGTAGCCCGAATTACTTCACTGGGGCTTTGTAGTGCCCAAAGATAAACGGATTTTCTCCAGTCCAGACGTATGTTTCTTGGGAAGAGAGACAGAAGGAACACACAGTGTGACCGAGTTTGAGGTGCTGAAGGGAAAAACAAAATAAAGTAGTAACTTTATATAATCATTATTCACAATATTCATATATTCATTAATAAATTTATATAATCATTCACAATATTCAAAAATTGAATATTGTTAATTATCAAAAAGGACACAGAAGATAAGATTAAACTTTTTAAAAGTAAAATTGGGGCATAAAAGAATTTCTCCAAGGAGATATTAGGTTTTATTTACTTTAACATACTTACAGAAACTACGTGCAGTTTGTTGACTCAAAAGTAGAGGATCATACCCAAAAGCAGATGGTTTAAAACAAGAATCATCAGAGTGGTTATAAATCCAGGGCAGAGACAGCATTCCACATAAGTTATCAAGAATCTGGTCACTCAGTGGAATTTTTACTAGGAAAGGAAGAAAACAAAACAAAAACAAAACACATGCTTATGGCTCCATATAGCTTACAAAACAGATACACATTTTATATACTTAATTTGCTACAGAACGTTATTTTTTCTATCAACAAACGTCAGTATCAATACTCACTCCCACATGTTTATGTTCTACATTTTAGGAGGTATAATAATAAATAATGTAGTGTTAGAGCAAATAAAAATTGCATGAAACCACTGGCAGCATTGTACTTCCATGAGCAGCAGAACAAATACAACTTTGGTATTTCAGGATTTGTACAAGGAATGTCAGGTGGACTCTGTGATGTCTAGTAAGCTGAACTCACAGTGTCACTTTGGTCTTAGTAGTTTCTGTCCTTCATCCAACTAGCTACTTTTAGAAAATATGTATGCACTTCATATTTTCAGTATGCTATCTGCACACCAAATTCTGCTGAAACTGGCCAGAAGATTTGAAAGCCTTGGGTGAAACAAATACATATCCAAAAGCAGCATGCCTTACTTTTAAAAAGAAAAGTAGCTAAAAATCATTGCCTACAAAGTTAATTTCTTATGCATATTCACTATTGCCATGTAGGTTTTATGTGAACAAGAACAACAGAAGTACAGAAAAATGAAGACTTACAAATTGTGTTCAAAAAAAAAAGGAAGTTCTCTATACAGAGAAAAACATTCTTTTTTTAATGTAACCATTTTTGTACAGGAATCGAGTTCTAACATAAGATCTATAATTTCAACTCATCCACCACAACAAACCAATTCAGTTTTACCTGCATTTCTAGTTTACAGATCCAGTAAAAGACGTGTTAGTTTAGAATTTCTCACCTTGTGCATACAGCAAAGCATCAAAGATCTTCACTATTCTGTCAATCACTTGTTCCAGGTTAATAATTTGAGCAGCAGCCTCTAATAGGTTCCTGCAGACTTTCACTACTCTTGTGATAAAATCAGAGGAAATCCACGTGAGTTGTACATTCACCCCAGAATCTGAGGAGCTGGGTGTATTTTTAGAAGTGTCAGTGTTACATGGATGAGTTACTTTACAATCTACACTGTTAAAAAAATAGAAGTTATGATTAATGCAATTGAGTACAAGCATTTAACACTACAAGCAAAGTTACAATGAAAATGTAACTCTTATACAGGACTTACGAAACTTTTACAAGTAATCTACATAAATCACAACTAACAGTTACAAGAAACTTTTAGCTTCTTGGTTTCACCTTGGTACCTTTACCTGGTAGAATTCGGGGGAGAACAGTGAACTATGCACAAAGCAGCTAGTCGCAGCATTACAGCAATCCCTTCTACAGCCTGAAGAATATCCGCTGTCGGAATTTCTTGCTCGAGAAGAAATATTAAGGATGCAGCTTTCTTTGTGACTGCATTCCATAGTGTGCTCTTCAATTTCATGTTCACAGGACTAAGTCTGTAATTTGACAATACTAATTATTTTTCAAAYACATACTTTTTTTCAGAAATGAGAAGTCAACATAAGAAAAATAGAGCCAATCAATTTTGGATACAAGACTACAGCATTAGGAAAATATCAGCTGGAGCTTTAGCTTACTTGTGCTCTTTGGGAGAGCAAAATATTAATTCTGAAAACAAATATGAGGGCAAGCCAAAACTCACCTGCAAGACTATAAGGTGCAACTCCATACTAAAAGTGTTATTACAGATACAAGGCGTAACCAAAAAGGATAAAACAATTTTTAATAGTTTGTTTAGATGTCAAGTCAAGTAACAAACAAAAGAGAATGATCTGGATTATGATCTTTCAAATACATAAGAAGAGCATAAAGAGCGTATGAACACCTTATTTTTTATATCAACATCTATTTCCATGCAAATATTTTATGCACATGAATATATGGATTAAGTATTAGGACTGTGTGAGTTTAAACAGAGTATAAATTGCTCATACAACTGTAAACCTAGAGGAAGTTTTACAATTCGTACAAACACAAAGACATACACACACACACACACATTCATATACATATTTTACACTGGCAGCAAAAAGCTAAGGAAGGCTCAGGAAAACGTGTGCTCACTGCGGCAGAGGATGCAGTGATAAAGGACATGGCAAAGAGTGAGGTACTCGATGCATTCTTTGCCTCAACTTTCACTGGCAGTATCTGCCATATGGCCTCCCAGTTCCCTGAAACTACTAGCAGAGTCTGTCTGGGGGAATACAGCATTACCAACTGTAAAGACGGGTGCAGTCAGGGAGCACTTAAGTCAGCTGGACATACACGAGTTCATGGTACCAGACGGAATGCATCCAAGGGTCCGAGGGAATTGACTCATGTGATTACAAGGCTGGTCTCTATAACCCTTGGAAGGTCATGGTGACCAGGGTGGTTCCTGATGACTATAAAAAGCCAAATATCACACTCATCTTCAAAAAGGGCAAGAAGAAAGATCCAAGGAACTATAATGCTGGCCAGCATAACCTCAGTCCCTGGGAAAGTTATGGAGCAAGTCCTTGAACTCATTTCCAGCCACATAAGGAACAAGAAGGTGACTGGGAACAGCCAGCATGAATTTACCAAAAGCAAATCATGCCTGACTAACCTGATTCCTTTCTATGATGAGGTGGTTGGCTCTGTGGATAAAGGGAGAGCTGCTTATTCACAAGGACCTCAATTGGCTGGAAAAAAAAGGCTGACAGGAACCTCATGAAGTTCATTCAATAAAGACAAATGAAAAGTCTTGCATCTGGCACAGAATAAACCCATGCAACAGAACAGGCTGAGGGCTGACTTGGCTAAGAAGCAGCTTTGTAGAAAATGAGCTGGTGGATTTGTGGAAAAGTTGAACATAAGAGAGCAGTGCGCCCTTGCTGCAAAGAAGTTCAACTGCATATTGGGCAGGATTCTGCATTAGCAGGAGTGAAGGCTGATCGATGATGCTCTGCACTTGGGAGGTTGTATCTGAAGTACTGTGTCCAGTTTTGGGCTCCCCAGTACAAGAAAGATAACGACATGCTGAAGCAAGTTCAAGATGGTCAGGGAGTTGAAGCACATGACATAAGAGGAGAGGCTGAGAGAATTAGCTTTGTTCATCCTTAAGAAAACAAGGCTAAGGGGAGATCTTATTGCTGCATACCTACTGGGAGGTTGTACACAAGGCAGAGCCAGACTCTTTTCAGAGGTGCACAGTGGAAGGACAGGAAGCAATGGACACAAGGTAATATGCAGAAAACTCCAACTGATATTTAAGAAAAAAAGAAAAAAAAGAAACAACTGGAACAGAGACCCGGAGAGACTGTGAAATTGCCATCCCTGGATATTCAAAACTTGACTGGACAAGGCCTTGAGCAATCTAACTAGACATGCTTTGAGCAGGTCCAGTGCAACTGTACACGATTCTATCATATCATATATACGTATTCTCCTGGCTTTTCTGTTTTGAAAGAACAGAAATGAAAGTAAAATAATTTGTACTGAATACATTAAGAATTAAAAAAACAACCTCTAAAGTTTGGCTTAATCAAAAATGATCTATAGACTCCGATCCTTCAAAATATCAAAAAGTTCTTTTCCCAGAGAGAAGACCATTCAATGTAGTTGCTATGAAGAAACTGCTTAAAAAAAAAAAGTTAGGACATTTGGTTATTATTTACTAGCCAAATTACTATAAAAGTGGTTACTGAATAAATGTCATACATTACTGGTATAGGTGATTTCTTTGGATGCTTTGTTTGTAGGCTTAGTCTTTGTCTTTTCTCTGGAACTTCATCACTGCTGCTGCTCCACCCATCAGTATCAGAAGTGTCTAGCTGGTTTTGATGGTGAAGTTCTTGAATAATTTCTTCTGCTTGTGTTTTTAATGCTGTATAAAGAGGACTCACCAGATACTAGGATGGACAAATAGCAGAAATACCATGATGTATGCTATGCCTTACTTTCCAAAGACATGATAACATTGTTTCCGACTTAAAATACAAGACTTAAAATATCAAAAAGTCACAAAATTCTTAAAAAACAAACAAAACCCCCTTCAGTTTAAGAGTCTTAGTTAAATGATGAAAGCTTTTATAAGYAATGAAACTTCCTGAGTTTCTATCAGAGAGAATTGCTAATGCTAGTTCCTTCATTCATCTTGCTCAGCTGTCTGTTGGGATTATTGAATTAGTTTCTCCATTATTGCTACTGTGCCTGGCTACTGAAGCCATCAAGGTAGACACAAGAGACAATAGGTACAGATGTGGGTGTATGGGGTAGAAGACTTGGCATACCAACACCTCGTTGTTTTATCTTAAACCTTTCTGTCTCCCTGCCCCCAACAAATATGACTAAAAGCACATGRTTAGAAACTAAGAGCAAGTCAGATAAAGTGAAATTATTTGTTAAGCTCCCCTTGCTTGAGCCAGTTTTACTGTGACATCCTTAATTTATACTATGATTACAGACAGACCCTTGTGCCTGCATAGCCTCTCACTACTTTACTGCATCTGAAAAGTAGGGTTCAGATATATCCAAGTTATCAAAGAGCTGTAACCTGTAAAATCATGTGAACCAGCTGAGAATATCAATCCAATTATCTAACTAAAACAATAATTCTTAGATTTTTCTTTGCACAGACGTAGGTTTTTGTACATTACTCATTCCTATGATAAAAACAGTTTTAAAAATTAACCTACCTCTTGTTCTTCCTGAGTACCAAGTACATTCACAAAAATTTTGCATATGGTACTGATATGGACTTTTCTTACTTGTAAGGCAGACTCATAGCCAGCTGGAACAAACTCCAGAAAATATTGCAGTATATGGCAAAAAGCAGCTTTCAGCTTTGCAGACTGAAGACACCTGAACACATCACCTTCAAACAATGCACAAAGCTTCTCAAGTAGCATATTCAAGTAGACAGGTTCAATATTTCTGTAAGAATCTGCTTCAAATGGCAACAATGTCCTCACTAAGAGTAAGAGTGGTTCTTCAAAAAGTCCTGATTCTTCAGCATCCATTTCAAGTACTGACTGTAAAATTCCAAAAAAGACTGTGAAGAAAACACTGGCCAGCTGTTCTGGAGGTCCTCCCAAATGAATTAATTTTATTAAAAATTTAATTGCCAAAGCTTTAACTTTTGGACCACCATACTCCAACAGGGAGCAACCTATCCCCCACAGAATAATATCTTGTCTTACAAAAAACACATCTGCAACAATGTCTGTCAGAATAGACACTAATATAACTTCCAAACTTTCTACATTGGGCATGCCCATCAGCTGTAATGGTGCCAATCTTAAATATCCAACATTGTCATTTGTATTGCTTGAAAATCTCTTTACAGTCACTGGCCAGACCAGCACATCTCCCCAGAGATGCTTTTGTGCGTCTCTTTCATGCAGGAAGATTAAGTCTTGGAAAAGCTGTAGCAAGTCTTTTGTTAGTACTTCAAAAATGGAGCAACTCTTCATTTTAAAAAGAAGTAGTAAAGAGCAGATGACATCACAGATGTTCTTGTGCAAAGTAGAGCAGTTTGGAGTTGCAGCAATTCGGAGAAGCCTTGTTATGATCCAGTTACTAAATTCTAGGAAAATAAAATAGAAACAGCACACAGAAAACATTTTTTAAGATAAAAACAAAAGCTCATATTAAGATCAACTTCTTGAGAAAAAAACAGGCCTCTCATCACTAAAACCATAAATCTCCTTGAGATAAATGCATCTGGGCTTGGTAAACAGAATGCCGTCATGGAGGCAAGAGACCTTATTGAAAAAGAGGAAAAGTGGAAAAAAAAAAAAAAAGGCTTAACAACAACAACAAAAAAGATTTTAGGCTAGGTACCATTTCATCTACATTTTCTGCATATCTAAAAAAGACTTAGGAAATGACTATGGGTTCAGGATATCTCCTGAACAGGAACAGGGCAATATTTTACTGACTAAACAGTAATGAATAAGGTCAGACTCTGTCCTGGTATATCTTGATAAATTTCCATTATCATAAGTGCAAATCAATTTACAATTATAAAAGGGTATTGTAAGATTAACTTATAAACATGCAATGCTGAACTTGCAAGAGAATAAAAATGGRGAAAAGGGAGATTTATATGATCCCATGGCTAGAAAATTTAAATCAATATGAAATTTTTCAACAAACTCACCAATGCAACTGCATTCAGTTTCCTCCGGATTTCCATCCACATTTACAAACATAAGGGGGGAAGATTTCATGATATGTTGAATAAAATCAAGCAGCATTACAGAACTTGGCTGTGAATCAGATTTCTTAATAAGCTCCAAAGCAACTGGAAAAAAAAAAAAAAAGATAGATTTCTGAATTAGTACCATGATAAAGCAACTTCACAGATTTTGTTCATACTTAACAGGGAAAGAAGAAAATGACCRTATAAAATATTATGATGTGATATTAAACCTGTATAGTTATCACTTAGGAGTGCTTTATAAATTCACAAAACAAAGATTTTGTGCAGTAGTGAAGATCCTGTATGTGATGATGGCAAGCTGTATGAAGAAAAATATTAATTACTCAGCTGAAGTATTATTCATTAACACTACATCTATTAACATTCAATTAGTACTATAGCCAACTGTTCAATTAGTGAAAAAYAGCAAAAAGTTAACATTTTAATTTTTAGCGCATAATTTTCTCTAGGTTTATGATTCTGGCAGGAAAAAAAAACCCTGAAAATTGTTCTAAAGTTGCAAGAAATGGAAGTTTTCAGATATCAAGTTCAGGTTATTGAATTAGAGGAATTTAACAAAATATTAAAGACATCTAGTGCTGCTGTAGACCTCTCTTGAAACAGATATCTGAATCACCTCAGATTTATCCAAAATCCACATGGTTAAAGAGCACAAGAAAGAAGTTACCTTGGATTTAGATAGCAATTAACCAGAAAAGTTACATGATGATCATATACAACACATATATTCAAAACCAGTATCTAAAGCAGGATGACTTGTCTTTTTTTATTTTTATAGCCTTATCTCTCAGGAATATAAGAGGAGTAACAAATGCATTGTCTGATGAGTAGTGTGGATATGGTACTTAAAATAATCCATTTCCTGGACCAAATACCAGTCTCATTGAGACTGCTGCATGAAATTATACCTCAGAAACAGGTTACCATTACTGTGATTCTCCCTGATACAAATGTACAAGTAACCAGAAATGCTACTTTGTATATTTCATAATTATCTGGGCATTTTTGAAGTACTGCAATAATTGGAAACGTAACATGATTTAAGGAGTATTAAAATAAGGGCTAATTAKTATTCTAAAACTTAAAATAAAGCTGTTTGCATCAAAGTATTTCAATCCTGAAAGACCTTACAAGTATTAAGATTTGCAAGCTATATTACTCAATAAACAATCACACTACATGATACAATACTCTTGATTTTTAATGTGAGCATATATATTCATACACCTCTGCACTTCATATACTTACTTTTTCTAAGTTACACATTTAACTTGTGTTACTTCATATCATAACAGCAAAGATTTCATCACGTAGATTATTTAAAAATAAGTCATAAATGGTATTGCATTCAGCTATTAAATTTTTGTTGAAGCTGTAACTCATATATAACTATAACTTATTTTTGGCAGGAAYTACATAAAGCAGAAAGAAAGAAACAAACAAACAGAACAAAACAGATCATAATTTTAAAAGCAAGGGATGTAATACTTACCAACGTCTACATCTGTAAGAATTCTGTCAATGAACTGGCAGAGTATTTGTCTTGGTTTCTGCACAACTGAATTGTATTCTTCTGGATTAGCACTAAAATTAAAAATATATTATTTTACCAATATCCACTTAAAAAGAAAATAATTATTTAAAGTGTATCTCAGCAACACAATGTTAAACACTGAAATTAGTACTTTTTGCTTCTAGAAGTTTTCAAAAAGAAATACAAATTGATTTCACATTTTTGTGACCAGTATATTGTCTGTTCCTCTTTTTCCTCATTTTTCAAAAGAATAAAGATTTATGAAGTGCTAAAGATCTTTTTTTTTTTTGATATGCAATTATGTTTGATATATATATTAAATCTATCTCTGACCCATTAAGGGACTTACAAAAGCAACTGAACAGTTTTGGTGCAGAAAAATAAAATTAAGAACCTATTTTAATCTTGGAATTACAAAATTACCCAACTGACTAGCTGCCAGTACACAAGGTAAGAGGTGTCAACAGCAACAGTTCTGATGACTAAACCATCAGCTGATGCCGTGAAGTCAAATATTCAGTATACACTTGTATCTCCACACCCATTAGTGGTCTACCACAACACAAAGCTATGCTCTTTAGCTTCAGAGATTGCTGCCACTACAACTTTAGAGCCAAACTTTTATCTCTGTAAGATGTCCCTGAAATAGGCCCCAGCTGTGAAAAGCTTTCATACCAGTTTAGTATTTGCAGCTTTAGTAAACTGAGCTGGACAACAGCAATTTTTGATTTGTGAGGGCATATGTAGCAAATGACTGTAGTAACTTCAAGTCTCAAGCATAAGTAGGTTCATTTCACCTGATACAATGCAGACTGGAGCTAGGGCTGGGACTAACAAGTACAATTTGGATTGCTTCAGTGAAGGCTACAAACTGGATCACAGCATGCTTGCAGAAAACTCGGATATCTRTCTATTTAAGCAGACTATCTTTCCCACAACCTGAGCAACAGCAAATAAAAATGTTTCTCTGCATATGTGTTTTACCAATCAACCACAAAAGATCAAGAACACCTTTGATTAGGGCATTACCTCAGGAAGCAAGGAACCCAAGTGCCAACTCTGTCACAATTTCCCTCCCTCCCTGACATAAAGATGAGGTCCATTTTGGCATCTGCACAATGGTGCTCGTGCTACTTTTTATGCTTAACGTGGCTGTTATGAAGCACTCAAACTACAGCGCTAAAGGGAATGTAAGATATTCAGGAAAGAAAAAAGGCAGAAAAGAGCTTTCCATAGCTAGCTTAAAAATAAAGAAGGAACAAATGGAACAAAGAAGGCTGCTTCAGCCACGCCATCATCCCGAGGGATCTTCTGGAGTGTGTGCTTCAAACAGGGTGTTTAACATCTTATTTTTAACTCCTTTAACTGAAYAGCAGTAAATGACAATTAAACTCCTGGATGCAATCCTGACTAGGGGAGCTTTAAACCAGCAAGGCATCTAATCCAGCAGCGTAAGGCATGCTGCAGAGAACTAACAGCTATTTTAAGGTCTTTCACTTCTGAAGGAAGCCACGTCAGAAGCACAACACAGCAGCAGTCCCCAGGACGCCGGGTGCGACGCCCTAGCAGGGCAAGGGGGCCCACCCGCTCGGCCACACCAGCACTTCCCCACAGCCACACGCTCCCCCGGGCCCTCCCGCCTGCGGGGGCCGGCGGCCGCGGGCCGGGCGCGCCCTACCTGGCCAGCTCCCGCAGGGCCGGGATCATGGAGGCCATCTCCAGGCCCTGCTCGGCCATGGCTCCCGCTTTGAAACGCGCCGCGCGCCGCGCGTGGGCGGCGCTTGCAGGACGGCGGCCGGTAGGACCCAAAACAGCGCCGAAGCCGTGCGGGCCTGTTCCCTTCCCGCTGCCCCGCCCTGCCCCGCGCCGCTGAGGTTTAACCGCTTCGTCACCAGCGGGAGTCACGCTGGGTCAAGGTCAGGTTTTTAATGGCCTCCACGGGAATTCCGCTGYCGTCGCGGCGCGCGCAGCGGTGAAAACAGAACGGGGCAGGCGTGCAGCGAGGGGGAAGCGCCGCAAGGCTTGGGGGCGGGCGGCCCCGCTCCGAGGGGCGCTGAGGAGGGACCCTGGCGCCCCGCCGCCCCTCGCGCGCGCGGGGAGCCAACGGCCGCCGCGCGCCGCCTGCCCCCACACGCCGGCCGGCCCGCCCGCGCTGTGGTGGCGGCCCGCACCCCGCGGCTGCTAATTCCGTCCGCGGCGAGACCATTTTATCGGGGCACGGCCCCACAACGCCGCCCCAGCCCGGCCCGGCCGCGGCCCGCCCTGGCATTGGCTCCGGGCGCTGCCGCTCCGCCCGCCCCGCCCTGGCGGCGGCAGGTGGCGGCGGGCCCGGCCCAGCCGCGGCACTGCGGGAGGCAGCGGCCGGAGCAGGAGCAGCCGCAGCAGCAGCAGCAGCAGCAGCAGGTAGGGAGCGGCTGCCGGCGCCCGCGACGGGGCGAGGTGGGGGGCGCAGCTCACGGGAGGGCGCAGCCTGGCGCTGCGGGGTCTCGGCGCCCGCCGGCTCTGCGCTCCTCTGTGTAGCTAGCAGCGGGAAGGGTATTTAAAGTATTGTGGTTATTTTTTTAATTTTCAGTGTACGTTACTTTCCGTTCATGTTTTTTCGAAGGAATAAGTGTATTTGATTGCATAAATGCTTTAAAGAAAAATCCTAAAGGCTACTTAAGCGCCGTGCAATGTACTTAAAGCAACCTGCTTTCTTACACTAGAGTGAAAATTAAATACGTATTTTAGTAGTGGTCCTGGGATGTAATGGTGAATGCAACCTTATGACCCATACATAGGAGCCCTGCCCGCATAGCAAGTCATGAGACTTCAGGATATGAGAGGATACAAAAGGTTTTCTTCTGTATAGATACTAATAGCAGGAAGAGTACTTAAGGGCAAACTGAAGTCTGAACTTTGCTTTTCTAATTCGGAACCATAATACTTTCTGCATTTGGTTATTAACTTCTTAGCATTGTTTCTGGGCTGAAATAAAATCCTCTCAGAGGCTTCTAATTCTGTTGCCTGTTTCCACTGTGCTGTGGCTATGTCTTTTGCATGTAAAACAGTCCAGGRAACAAAGTGGATGCACCTGTGTATTTCCATTACTGATTCATTTCACATGTGTGCTTTTAGGGTACCTCTTGCTAATTAACTTTTTCAGTCATACCTGGTTATTTTTATCCTGCAGAATAAATGTATATGGTTTCAAACAAAACTCTGCTGACCTTTCAAAGATCAAATAGCACCCTGGTTGCTAACATGGGAAGGAACTGGGATATTTCAAGAAATATTACAAAATATAATTGGGTTTCATCTTAAATTACTTTTCAACACTTCTTGCAATGTTCTCTACCAACTGACTGTGTAAAATATTAGCCTTCTGAGACTTGTTCCTAGAGTGAAAGCAGTTTACATGTTTTGTTAAATAAAACCTCAATGGTACAGGAAGACAAGGTATGTCTGGGTTTTGTTATCAATTTTATTTTGAGCGCAGAAGTTTCTACACCATTTAAATAAAAATATATACTTATTGTTAGAACAACATTCTGAATGTAAACTGCCAATTCTGAGACAGCAGTCACCCTGCGGAAGGGGTGAATTGCACTAGTTGCTAATTTGAAGTAGAGTGAAAGTCTCAGTTTCATCCCTGATAAACTTGGGATCCCAACAGATATTTAGCTATCTTTCCTAAGAAGATTTTGAGCAGGATACATTATTCCTTTTAATCCTAAGAAACACAATAAATTTATTGAAGCATGACAACCATATCATCATGCTCTTTCTGTTACCTGGGCCTTAACAAGACTCTCCAGTGCCCATATTGACAACTGCATTGTCCAGGGTTCGCAACCTTTGTGCTGTGAAGATAAATGATGTCTTCTGGGAGCTCGCCTTAAAATATTTTTATGGGCACTCACAAAACCCAAAATACCTAGCTTTGCTCCTTGCTTTCTCTTGAACGCACAATAAGAAGCTCAATAAAATTTCAGTTTACCTCCTCCTCCTTGTTTCTGCCTTATCTTGTTATTTTATACTTTAATGTCTCTGTGCCCTCAGTAGGAATGGGAGGTGTATTATCGGAGCGCCTTATGACTAAAGAAATAAGTAGTGTGCCTTGAGACTGTTTTGTAATTTCTTTTCCAGTGCAGAATTCATATTGGTGAAATAGGTGTGCAGAACTCCCAGCTTGCAGAACTCGGGAAAATTCAGGCAGGGAGGTAGAGCTAGGTATCAAATGCAGTATATACAGTACTGTCAAGATTTTTGCTAAAGCTTTTTTTTGGKTTTTTTTTGTTTTTTTTTTTCCTYCCTGCCTCCCCACTTGAACAGTCCTCTCATATCTTGCATGATTCTCCCACACCCAGGCCTGCATCATCTTTGGCTTTCGTTGCTTCTTTTCCATCACAGGGCACTTATTTAAATTTGATACTGACACTGAGTAACACAGAGTGACTTTGCCTTGGACCAGCAGGTCCCACAACACAAAGGCATGTTGATTCTGCTTTTATTCGTTCTGTTGCAATCTAATTTGAAGGTAGAGAGGAACATACTGTTCCTCTTGGGGCTCATCCACTGTGTGGATGTATGTGAGATGTTGTCTGTTAATATGACTGCAGTTAAATCTCAGCTGTCCCTTGTAGGTAGACACAAGTGATTATACTAAGGTCTAAACACACCTGCGTATTCCTTGATGCCTTCATGAACTGTGAAATACGAACGTTGTACAGGCTGATATGGTGGTCAGAGGAAGTACAGCCAAGATGGTGCGCTGAACTCCTCTGGACTGTACTAAGTGATTTTATGTAATATCAAGGTGTGCTTATGGTTTATCACTTGCATAGTTGCCATAATAACACCCAATAGTCCGTATGATTGCTTGAAGACTCATTTCCATATATAGTCATGAAAATGGTTGTCAGAGTAGTTGACTGATCTTTGAACCTGTTGCACTGTTCCGGTACACCATAAAAACGCATATTCCGGAAAGCTATGTTTTTATCTACACCTGTGTGGCCTAGCCAACTTGGCTAGAGAGAAGAGGCACAGGTTAAAATAAAATAATATTTGGTCCTGAATATTGGTTTGATGATTTAAAAAAAAAAAAAATGAAAAATTGAGTAGTAAATGTTGGTAAGGACCACTGRCCAGCTGGCAACCTGAAAGCAGGCATATGTAAATTCAACCACTAGGCAAAAACTAACAGGTAAAAGAGGGGACAAAAGTGAGGAAAGAAAATATAAAATATCTAAAAACTGTTTTCTCACATCTCCTTTCACTCTCTGTAATCTAAATAGGTCCTAGTCCTGCAAACATTTATATGCATGTTTTTTATATGAATAATCCTGCTTACGTACTTAAGGCTATTCATGTAGTAAAATTAAACATTTGAGTAATTTGGAGAGATAAGTGTGTTAGATTATACATTCTTTGGGAACCTGGCATTATTATTTGTACAGTAGCAAGCACTATTTCTTGCTTATCCACAAACACTAAAAAAAAAAAGAGAGTTGCCTGAATAACAAATTTATTTGTTATTTATGTTTCTTGCATTCTAGTAGAAAAATATTACCCTTAAGGCTAGCAGCTTTGGAGTAAACATAGAAATGTATTTATTACCAGGACCAGTGTTACAACATCAACACATTTTGAGTCGATAATTTTTGAATAAAAGTAAGATGCCTGGAATCTACTTCCTTAAGGCAAAACTTTCAAAATCTTAAATGCTGATTAAAGAAATATTCCATAACTAGAGAATGTGACTGACAATAATGACTCCTTGGAAAAATGTTTGCATGGTTTCATAGGCTCATGGAAGACTCTGTGCTAGTCATGGTAGGAGAAAATTTTGGAGTGTTTTAATTTAAAATGTCATTTAAACTAAATTTGTTTGAAAGTTCTAGCTGTTTTAATTACAAAGGTTCTTTTTATTAAGAAAAAACTGTGTAAAGAAAATCTGAATAACTCTGCTAGCTACAATTTTTATCATGAAATTTGTTGTTTTCCTAGAAAGCTTTCATGTGAGGAGAAAAAATTTTCTATCTGTTCTGTTTTACACCGCTCAAGACTAGACTAGAGTTTAGGCGTGGTAACATTGATAAAAGTTGTCCAGAGTATTGCTAAGTATGAGAGTTCCCTAATTATCTTTCCAAGGCTCACTATAGAAACCAATGAAATGGAGGGAGAAAGGGTAGTCACGGTTTTTATCCTTCTGTTGTCTTTGTTAGAAGCCAAATAAATTAAACTTATGTGTGTGTGTTGTAACACTATTCATTACCTTTTGGAGGAGGTCTTTTTCCCGATAGGGTATGTTTTCTGATGTATATTTTCCCAGTACTTAGGACTTCCACTACTCCGAGATGTGTGTCAATGGAATGGATATCACCTTTGCAGCACATGATATGAAAATATCTAAACTTAAAAGGTTGTACCCATATCCTTAAATTTAACACTCATATAAAGTCTGTCTGTGATATGAGTCTAAGTCTGGCCTCCCTTCTTATATTTAAGAATAATAATTATAAGAATTATTATATAATTATAATTGTATTATAATGAGAATAATTAAAGAAAATATTTTCATAGCATTCACCAGGACATGTGAAAAACTTCACACCCTTGATAATAATTGTTGCTATTAAAAATCCAAAAGTCACTAGGTTTAAATAAATGGATTAAATAAATGTAGAACAGGAATACCAATGAGTAAAAGGATCTGATCCAAGCAAACAGGATTATTGCTGTAGCAGGCTTTGTACTGTGCCTGATGATAAGGAAGCAATAAATTGCAAATTCAGTGCTGGGAAAAGATAATCTAGTTAAGCAAGTGCCACGACTTTTGAATCTAAAAATCAGTTTTGAAGATTTCCCGTGTCATATCACTGTATCACTATTTCATTTCAACCTTGATATTCACTGAGCAAACAGTTGACCAATGATCATGTTACGGGATGCAAAGGGATATTAACAATAAAAACAACAACTAGCATTAGCCAGATCAAGTTAAATATGAATCAGGAGTTCTGGGTTACTGTTATAAACAGCTCTGCAGTGCAGTCATGTCATGCCACTGTATTAAGGGATTTCTAAGCATCACTGTTGCTACACATGTTTAAACAAGGACCACAAAATGAAGCGGTAAGGGTTGCTTCTCTATTCTCCAGTGTATTATGTTTGTGGTAAAATTACATGATTTCAGCTTTGATTCCACTGGTCCCATTCAGTAAATACTAGATGCCAGTCATGACCTTATTATTTGCCTTACTATTTGTTTTGTTACTTCTAAACATAAATTCCTTGATGAATTTCTGGAGGGGAGGCTTAGTTACTGCTGTCACGTACACATTTCTGGAGAGAATAAAGGTGGTATGTCACAATAGCTTGTCAGTGAGACTGGTATTGCTGAGCCTCAGCAATAAATTATGTATAAAGCAGATTGTGTGCTTCTGTGTGCATGCCTTTGGTGCAAAAGAGATTATCAACCCACAGTCAGGGTTTTCTTGCAGATGTTTCCTTATTAATAATAGGCACTAGCAAAAAATAATAATAATAATAATGCTGGATCCAGTATCACCCTGTTTAATTCACTTAGTGCAGTAACCTTTCCATCTTGGTGGTAATCATTGGTAGATTTCAGTCTGGACTGACTAAAAACATTGACATATAGTAAAGCTGAATTATTAAATCAGATGTTATCAGCATGATTATATTTACTTAAATGCCAATTTAAAGGATTTGTCTCAGTCCGAGCTTCAGGATCTAGCTATTACTTATAAGTAGATTTCAAACAGTTAGAAGGAACTCTGGTCTGTGCTGTGTCTTGTGTTCGCTTTGGTCGCTAATAATAATATAGGATTTTTTTTTCCAGAAGTGATGGATTTCTAGTAGCTGTTCATAGAAGTGAAGGGACTTAAACGTCTCTTTCAGGTCAACCAGAAGTATAGTAATGAGTTTTATTTCTTCTTAAATATACCTAATAAAAAAACAGTTATGCTTACCTTAGAGGAATCATGTTTTGGACGCAGTGATTATATGTTTGTTCTTCTGCTGTTAGCATAGCTGTTTTCTGAAGCAATAGATATATAAAATGTATTTGGTATCATGCTTTATCACCCAGTTCTATCCCTGGTGCTGTCTTTAAAATCTAGATCTGACCCTGTGTAGTTAATTTACCATTTAAAATTACACTCACAAAGAATAGTAAGGCATTTTGAGGAAGAACCTCTTCTGGGCAGTAATTCTTTCTCTGTAATTATCATTTGATTGACTGATGGCTTTTTTCCCCTGACATACAGGCTAGTGAAAGCCTCATTGTTCTGCTAATTTCTTCATTCCTTCCTGTTCATTGTAGGGTGGTGGTGTTTTTTCCAAAATTTTTATATTTTAGAATGTTTTTGTCTTTCTGATTCATCAAGCTCCTGTTTTAGCTCCACATCTCTCTCTCTCTCATTTTGTTTCTACATGTCCTAACATTTCTTTCTGCACTAGTTTACCCCCTAATGACAAAGGGGAACTTAAGTCCGTGCTTTCATAGCCTGAAAATAGGTCAAGAGAAAGTAATCTAAGTTGGTTTTTTTTTTCCATTGGGCTGAGTATTTTGGTTCTGCAATGTTTCTAGTGCTTCCTACCTGATGTATAGAGCTAAAATGTATTTAATTTAAACTACTGTCAATTTTGCCAGCATAGCTGCCATCAGGACTTGGCTCTGATGTTAGATCCCTTTTTCCCTTAGGTAGCATGATGTATTTGGTTAGAAAACAATTCATAACTGAATATAAAAATGTATTTTGCTTTACTTATCATCTATATCAGCCATTTAATTGTATGGGCCAAAATGTTTTTCACATCCCAAACTAGTATATCCCAAAATGTTATAGTACATGAATAAACTTAAGCCTTATGAGTAATTCCGTTGATATAAAAGAGACTTATTTGCTTATAATTTTATCCACTGAAAACTACTTCATTGATTCAAGGCTTATTGGACAAATTCTTCTAAAAACTGATACATTGTTCCTCTCCTTTGTTAATCAATGATACTTGTATCTCTTCAATCTTTCAAATGGGTTTCATTGTTCTGCTGTTGCTGTATGTCTGTGGATATGTATCATTGCACATTCATGGGAAGTACCTGCCCTCTATAAGCTACGGTGTTGGGAGCTCTGTAATGTTGTGGATAAAGTAAAATATGGCTTCATCTGCATTAACTGAAGTACCATGTATGTGTGGGTATGCCATTGCAAAATAGAGATTTCCTTTTGTGTAGATGGGAATTACCCAGACTTTTGGGGGTGGGAGGGGATGCAGGACACGATTCTAATAAGATTAAGCCTGGCAAATATTTCAATTACCTCTTACAGTTTGGTAATATTATGCATATTTTACTCTTAAATTTGTTCTTAAATTTCAGGCTGGATGATTATCATAGTTACTGTAAAACAAGACCAAGTGTTAGCATTAAAATTAGAATGTATTATTATGCTGCATTAAAGTCCAGGCTGTTTTACACTTTTACAATGCCACCTAGGTGAAAGAACAGGGGTCTGCTGTTTCCTGCAAGTGTCATATTATAGTAATTATATTATGAACTATTAGTAGGGAAGTACTTCTGGTGGATCCTTTATTATCTGATGTAAAGCTTACTGAAACATGTTGGTCATATAGCTAAAAAGGATGCCCAGATATTAAGAGTCTTAAAACTAATCTGGAGTGTAGTGTGTCTGATATGAGTTGAGGATAGACTCCTTTGCAGGAGCATTTCTTCCAACCCCGGAAGATGCTTTTCACTCTTCTTCCTGATAATACTGGTCCCTTGGTTTGCTTCCTAAAATACTGTTCCTTGACTACAACCTACAGTTGAAGAGACTCAGGAGCAAACACAAAATAATTGTAAAAAATCATGGATTTTGAGACCACAGGGAATCATTTTCAAGGCTTAGTTTGGTCTCCTGCCTAACTTGATTACAGGACTTCACTAGTGGATGCAGCAGTAAGTACAGAATGCCTGGTTAAGCCATAAGGTATCTTTAGAAAGTTAGCTAGCCTTGAAGTCAAGACCTGAAATGATAGCAAATCCACCAAAAATTAAACAAACTATTGAAATCATGAGTTACTGATAATAAGCTTAAAAATTTGTCTTAAAGTTTTTATTTCTTTCTAACTAAGAATTTGCATCTGTTGCCTCACAAAATTTCTACATGTCTTCCCTCCCCAAATAATTATTGTGGTGGCTTGTCAACAGAACAAACTTTTTTGCCATGTAGCTCATTCTCTAAGCAACCTTTCTTCTTTTTACTAATTAAGTTCATTAGAATCAAGACATTTAAACTCAATGGATTAATCCACATCAGTGTTTCTCAACGAAATAAGCATATGTTGCGTGATTAATTGGGTGCTGCTTTGGCCTTTATGCTATCTAGACAGTGCTTCATTGGGATGCCATTTTAGAGTTATATTCTTTTTTCAGCTGGACTCCTCAGTCAGAGGAAGATAGATCAGTAATAGTGGGAAAGCTTGCTCCTCAGTTTTGAAATGAAAATATAGAAGGTAAGCATATTGTTAGCTTGCTAGTTGACATTAATAGCACGATAAATATTTGTGCCATGTTTAGAAATGTGAAAATAGGGATTTAAATATAGATTACTGTTCAATATTCATAGCATTAATTTGAGGGAGTTGAAAACATGAGTTCTGTTCCATGATTTGCCAGTCTGTGTAAAGTGTGAATGAACAGGAGAGGCTTATTCAATATTTGTGAAGGTCAGTGGGAGGAGGATGAGCCCCTCAGTGCAGACTTGTAGCTATCTAAAAAAATGAAATGTTTGCTTACTTAGTTAAAATGTTATGTGAAATAAATTTTGTATCTTGTAAATTGTCCTCCAGAGTTGTGTTTTGCCCTGGTTAAAGAGTAGATTTATCAACAGGCTGATAGTTGATTACACTTGGTTGTTTTATCAGCAAGAGGAAGTCCTTAGCTGCATTTTAGCTTTGCTAAACATGTGGAGCTTTGCTCGCTGAGTGCTAAAAAGTGTGCTGTGGTGTAAGCAATATTAATATTTTACTTGGAAAGCATCATGGCTTGAAAAGACTTTGGACTCTTATCTGGCAATTTTGGAAGACAGTGCAGCACTAAATGCAGACTATGAGAGAAAACAATTGTCACTTTACTGTGGGGCATTTTAAAATGCCTAGAACAGAGGAAATATAGATTCAAATTAAATTTAAGAATACTCAGAGTTCGTGCTTAATTAAGCAAAAAGTCTCCTCACAGAGGTGATCTGCATTGCCAGCTTACAGGATTTTCTCTGTAATAAGTACTGTGACCTGTAGTTAGTAGAGTTTAGATACCGTATATCTTTCTCACTTTATAAAATTTTAGATCATTAATTTTAAAACAACTTTTAAACCAAAAGGTAATTTTTTTTAAACTATCATTCTTAGGTTTGTAAGGACTGTTACTAGACTCGCACAATTTTGTAAGGTTAATGTTCTTATGATACTGGAAAATAGAAAATATTTCTAATTAATAAAGCCATACACATCTTTACACACTGATTTGCAGTAGATGAATAAAATATAGGTGTTTATTGCTTTAGTAGAAGGGCATGGGTATCTTTATATTAGACACACAAATTTTTTAAACTCGTGATTTTTGCATGGCTTCAATGTATAATTCAGTTGAATGTCATCTGTTGTGGCCCAGTCAGTACAGGGTTTAGGCCCAGTTAGCCTTTGGGTTTTTTGGTATAAGATATGASTGGAAAATACAGACGCTACAAGACTGTTAGCGGATTATAAGTGGGCTAACATTTCAGTTTGTTTTCTTCTGATTTCACAATTATGAAATTTTGAACATCTTTTTATAAGGAAGATGAGCGGTGCTTTAGTAATTTCTRAAAAATACTGATGACTCCCCTGCCAGTAGTCATCCTTAAAAGTAGCACACCAATGTATTTTTACAAAAGACTGGGAGATCAGACTTTCAGATGCTCAGAACACACATGTGAAACCAAATTTTTCCAACTGCACAGCAACAGGACTAGTGAGGGAGCCATAGCAACTGCRTAGCAAGAGGGCATCAACCTTAATACGGGCAACAGGGCCACAGCAATGCTGTTACAAATCCCGAGTGAGGCTGCTGTCTCCTGCCCTGGCCAGGCTGAGACTTAAGCCTTGGCTCAGGACTTGAAATGAGCGTTATGTCCCAGCTCTGTCTTGCAGTGATGAGGGGGCAGGAGTAGAGCATGGCCATTCTGTCYGTAGGGCGAAAACACTTGGTGTGGCTCTTGCCCATTGGGACTTAGCTGGGTTTTCATATTCACTGATCTTCACCATTAAAATGGGAGCTGAGCCCTTTGGGGAGAGAAGGGGAATGTCTGAACATGAAGGAGACTTGCAAAGAGAATGTATTTGTGATCTAACGGTGGTGAAAAGGATATTCATTTGAGATGAATGCACACAGTGATAGCAGTGCTCTGTTATTTGAGGTAAATGGTGCACACACAGGGGTTTGCATAGTCATTCAACTTTTGTCTGTTAACTCCTTCCTGCTTTAAGCTGGGATAGTGGCAGGTGTTAGATTTTTATTGCTCCTGGCAGATTTTGGYGAGACCTGTTCTCCTGCAACCATTTGATTAATGTAGACTTCTTTGCAATAACCTAAAAGATCTGAAAGTCAGAGACAAAAATTTCTTCCCCTTACGGAAATGGAGTAGTCCTTAAAGTTTATCCAGTACCTCTTAAAGGAGGGAAAGGGATGGGGATAAGGTTGGGAGGAGGATTCAAAGGAAAAACTGGAGTCCTACCAACCTTCCCCTTCTCTTTTCAACCACCCATGCCAGGCAACTGAGCTTCTCAGAAGGAGCTATTGGCTGGGATGGAAGAGCTTCCTTCATCCTGAGAAGGAGATATGTACCTTCTGCAAGGCGCGTATATTTCAAATATTTTGTTTTGGAGCGCAGACATGTCTTGCAGCTGCATTTATTCTATTTGTTCTGTGGATAAATACTTAGGGTTGTCAGCTCATGTTGCCAACGTAAATGATTAAAAAAAAAAAAAGGGTTTTGTCTAAAAGCAAGGGTTTTGTAAACTTATTACCTTGTTTCAATTTTGACTTCTGATGTTTGTAAGAAAGTTGGCAGTTTTCACTTTTTTCTCTGAGCATTAGAGAGAACTTTTTATTCTTAAAAGAAAACTAAAATTATCTCTTAATAATGAATCCTAAAGCTGAGGTTTTGAGTAATTCAGTTACATAAATTTTGCTGAGAAATTTCTTTTTCTTTTCCTCAAAATGATTTAAAAGTCTCAGTAACTCGGATTTGCTAACATGCTCCTTTATCCCCTACACTTTAGCAAATGTACCTCCTTAAGGCTATGAACCTGCTAATGGGTAACATTTATTTATCTGTGGACTCTGCAGAGACTGTATGGATTTGAAATGCTGCCACTTGCTTTTGCCACGGATTGTAGAAGCCCCTCCTTTTTCATATAGCTTGACCAATGAAAAAAGGAAAACAAAAATAACCTATGAATTTTCCGTGACGGAAAATCCTGGCTTGCTTGTAGTGTAGTATTTGTTCAGCCTAATCTTCTGATAATCTTTTGAACCATGTAGAGTTGAAGTAGGAATTAGCAGGTGACAGAAGGCCATATTGCCATCTGATAAATCAGTGAAAACTTTAAAAAAAAAAAAAACAAAAAAAAAACTGGCAACCTGCATCTATTTGGCACTATTTGGTAACTGTAATTAACTAGCATATTAAATATGTGGATGTCRGTTGAACTGCTGAGGACAGGAGAATGCTGATGCATTTATATTATTACACTTAATGGTCTTCACATGGTTAACTTCTGGGGTGACCTTAAAACCAAGTTCATTAGCAAGAGCTATCCCTATGGCTGTCTGCTGGAGTTTTAGTATTTGTAGCGAGGGTTTCTACTTCAGAGACTGCCAGAGAACAGGCATACTAAGAGGAGAAAGTAGTGTTTTCCAGGAGGGTGTTGCCAGTTGTACCATTTTAAGATCTCCCTCCCTTCTGCCTATTAGGCTGTTTGTTCATTGATAGCTTTGTTCATAGTTTTGGTTTTTACACTGTTGTGTGCTATGTGTTGTTTTCACACTTGGAGAGGAGAAAAAAATGATTTATAATGTTCCAATTGGTTTAAGAAAAAAATATTTTTCTGAAGTTGAGTCCCATGGAAGGATAAATTCCTTAGCAAAGAGCACTGAGTATGGTATGTCCTTCCTCTTAAGCAGCACTGAAGCTGGAAGAAATGGAGGCTTGGGGCTGGAACTGAGAGCCTTGCAAAAGACATTGTAAAACAATGATATTTTTATTACAGATTAAACAGCTGAAGGTGAGTACTCTTWGATTGTAATAGTTGAAATGTGAAATCCATCAAAATCTGGAAAATTGTGAACCTTCTAAATTGTGAGATTGTAACTTGCTAATGGCAGCAACAGAATTTTGGCTGTGAAACTGGTGATAAGAGTTGTTGTGCTAGAAGCTGGTGGATAGTGAAAAAGCTGTACTTAGTTTTAATGTTTCTGATTACTTTCATTTCCTTGCATACAAATACTGAGGTGGGGATAATATCAGATTGAAGTTGCAACTATTTGACTTGAATCATATTATCCATTTTAGAAATGTAACACTTAAACTGTAATTTAGAGAGAGACTGGAACATGGTGGGCCGATGACTTCTACAATATTATCTGTTTGCATAATTTGATGGAGCTTTCTATGAAAATTGAAGATACTCTCCAAAATAACAATTTGTCCAGTTGAGAAGTTATGTGAGAACCTGTTGATTTTTAAACAAATTTTTAGTCCTTCTGACTATAGAGAAAAGCTTGAAGAGGTAATCTGAAGATAATATGAAGTATCTGAAAACAGAAAACAGATGTCTTTCCAAATTTATCATTTTAAAACCCTTTGACATTTCATAATTTTGCAGTTGATCTCATGTAAATTGGCCCTGGCTCATGATTTTTGAAAAGTTGGGGGTGCGATCTTTACTTCTGTTTAACTTTTCTGTTTAGTAATTAACATGCAGTGTTGTTTATTACTATAGCACTATATACTAGTTTATAAGTATAACAATAATTAAAGCACAACACCCAGGCTTGTGAATCTTGTTTGTAGAGAACTGGAACATCCAGACAGTTGTTCTGCCAAATGAGCCTTCTATTGTCATGTCAAATCTTGAGTTCTCAGCACAAGTTTTACTGTGTACGTAGACAGAATTCTTACTGACGCTAATGTTTCAATAAGAAATTCAGGATTTGTCTCATAATTGAGAAGCATATCAGAGAACATTCATGCAGGAATATTTATACAGAAAAAGTAATGGTATTTCTATGTATAATTCTAGTTCCATGTAAACAAAAGCTGTACATGCATAAACTTAAACTGAAAAAAGAAGGTTATTAAGTTTCATTTGCTTAGTGCATCTTTTACTCATTTCCTTTTGCTGTTGTAAACTTGATATGTAATGTCAGCCTAGGCACAAAAGAGTGACTTGAGGATGGAGTGCCAGAATTAACTTGCTTTTGTTAGTGTAGCCTTTCCATTTATATTTTAGCATGGTTTGCTTTAATGAAATGTCACAGAGAAACCAGGTTTGGATTTTTAAATAGAAATTGTATCCTACAGAGCAGTGACAGGTTTTATCACAAAGTATTTCCTAATTTCTGATCAAATTCTCTTATGATAGTCACCATAGCCCAGGATGCCAAATACAGAAGTATTGCTACACCCAGAAACTGTGACAAGGTGAATGCCTACTCAGATCAAAGCACCATGGCAGGTTTCCCACGCAAACGCACGTTCGACAGAAAGTGGGGAACAGGGTGGATGTGGAGACAAGGTCAGTGGAGTAAGGGAGTCTCCTAGAATAGGAGAGGAGCAGAAGAGATCTACTGGTGGGAGTTTGCAGAGCGTCTCCAGGAAAGAAAGCCAAGCACATTTGTGTAAAGGGAAGCCCGGTGACTACTCAGCATGGGACATAGTTTTTAATATAATAAACTGATTTCTGGAGAGTATCAAATTATTCATCCAGATGCTGGTTGATAACACAGATGAGGGGTTAAAAGCAAGAATGTCTTATAAAATGAAACAGAATATTAAATTGATTGAACTGACTGGAAGAAAGATGAATCTGGTTTCTGTTTGGGGCTCAGTGAAATACTTCCCAGACCAGTGTGAAACATTATGCAGTTAACACTCTTGAAGTTTCTTTGACCAAATGACCTTAATCTGTTCGGAGCCCTGCTGCAGCTGCCAGTACCCTGCTACTTAGTTTGTAGCTAGCCTCAGTATATCCTTGTTGCACTGCAATCATGAAATGGTTGAGATACAGACACTGCTCTCTGTAAAATGGAAAAGAGAGATTCTTGCTTTCCAGACAGTGTCTTTAAATGTTTAATTTATATTCAAAAAATGAATTTGAGATTTATGGATAAAAAGATAAGGTGATGGGGTTGCTTCACTTTTCTGTTACCATTATTATTTTGAGTTATAGTGAGCAGGCTGTCGTGTCCTAGAACTGTCGAAGGACAGCATATTAATACTTCATTACAAATACATGTGATTTTAATTGTGGATAGAAGTTGTCCTGATTGTGACTAAGGTATATTTCTGCAACACGGGGAAAATTATTTTAATTGGAGATGAAAATGGGTCTTAACAGTAGTAAGTCACACACCTCTCAGAAATGGGCTGCAAGATTTATCAGTTTCATACCAGGATTTCTGAATTTTGTTTATGACCACTAGTTTTAATTGTATAAGGAAAGGGTAAACCTTATGCTAGACTTCTAATACTGTGGTGGAAGCTAAAGCAACACTAAAATGATTCACATTGGGAAGATTAATACCCAACTCAAAAAGATCACACCTATTACAATCCTAGCGGTTTCTACAAATGCTAATTTTCTAACAGTCTAGAGGAGACACTTGTTCTAGGATTTATTCACCAAAGGAAAAGTCATCTGCATAAGCTCCTATTTCCCAGGGGAATTCCCTATTCCCCCTTCTCTTACCACTGTTTTTGCCTGTTCTTCTCTGTCCTTTTCAGCATTGTGGTGTATGGGTTTTATCACTGGATGCAACTGTTCCTCATTCTAAAATCAAAATGTTAGTGAATATGTCACTCCGACTTTTCATGCATATAATGAACTATGTAACTGAGACCTTGACAAACCTTCCTGTTTACACTAACAATTGCAGTTCTACAACAGCATTAAATGTAAGCTAATTTCTTCCCTTTTGGAAGGGATGTCATTAAATTTGCATAGTATTTGAGTGATATGACTTAATAGATAGAGCTTGGAAGCAGGGAATAAGACTAACTAGTTTACTGATTACTTACGGCATGACTGTTAGAGTTGTTGAAAATCTACAAATTCATCTGATTCCAGTTGAGGTTACTGGTATTCCCCATGGCTGAAAAACTCGTTCATAGTGACTCTGGTACCTCTGCTGTGGATATCATCTAATAAGGTACATTGAGATCCTCTGGAAGAAGTTGTATAGATGAATATCAAAGTAACCAGTGTTCTTTAGACCAAATGGAAGGTTCGACTAGGATGTCTCAGAGCTTGAATTGCTGCAGCTTGGTGGCATGCTTTTTTTAGCTTGTGAAGTCATGAAGTCACTTAAATCTGCGTATCTTCAGTTCTGTCTCCAAGCTCCTTGGCTGGAAGGAATAGACTCATAAACTTCTTAGAAGGGCATATTAAGACCATCCTTTCTACTGTTGATTGTAGCAACTCTGTTCTTGTTTATTCTCTGTCATTTCCATGAGAATGTAGACTTATTTTATTTACAAGGCATACTGAAAAAATTACTTAGTGAAAACAATCTGTTATTAGTGGATAGTCTGTATGTTTATGTTAAATGTTAAGTCCTTACCTCTTCTGTAATCTTTTTTCCTGATAAAATATTTGTCGTTGGGGAATGAAGCAAATATTTAAAAGTATTTGACCATGAAAGTTGTTTAGCTAGCATAAAAGGTAATATTGATTTATGGTTTTGAGTATATTAAAATTCCTACTGTGCTTTCATTTTCCTTATGTGTTCAACATTATCCTGGCAGAGCTTGAATACCAAGCACATGTTTCTACTGAACTTTCACCAAGGCAAAGGTTGTGCACAATAAACCAAGAGTAAGTGCCACTTTAGCAGATTGATTTTTATCCAACCTTTAGTTTGGAGCGGAGTTCTTTGACTCTTGTCATGTCAGAGGCTCTCTACGGAAACTTCWTTTTTGTTTTCATGTCCTTTCATTTGTTGCCTATTGTGGCACAACTGGTTTAATGTTTTGTATTGTATACTTTTATTCTGTTCTCCCTAATTTATTAGGAAGCTTGTGTGTTATGTTTGTATTATATAAAATACAGCTTGTTTTTGTATTTCCAATGTTGATTTGTGTGTTATCTTCATGTCCTGAACAAAAAACACTTGTCATTCATGGGAGCAGATTTTCATCCAAAACCAATTTGCTAACAGGTGCAAGTATGCACTGTATTGCAGGAATACATAAATTTGACTTCCTTTCTCTTCTGTGTTACTCACAGAAGTGATGTTATAGCAACTAGCATGTTATGAATATTTATAAGCATCAGAAAATGCAGCAAGAAAGCAGTAACTCAGTGATGTGTATTGCTTTATATCATCTTAGTACCCCAATTTCACAGAGGAAGTCACTGTATTAGAGTGCTTTAGACCTGCTCTTGATAACATGCTCATTAATACCACAGAGTTTGTAAACAAATGTTTGTAAAGCAAATGAGGGAAGGAAAAGCTGAATGGTAGTTTGTACTCTGTTGTGGGACTTGGAAGATTAGAGTTTGCTTCCCTACTTTACTCTTGGTCTTTGGAACAGGGATGGGAGGAAAGGTACTGTACTGTGTCTTGGCAGCTGTGAGGAGCAATTGCAGTGGGAGGTTTTGTCTCCCACCTCCTACACTAGACTAGAGCATCCTTAGTGCAAATGGAATGAAAGCGTACAGCCTCTAATAAACCTTGACACAACGTACTCAAGTAGCAATTTTGAGGGTTTTTATAAGTCTGGCTAAATTTGGATTGATTTTTGGATGAGCAGACATCACTTTGACTGTAAATATGGGCTAGACACATTTTCAAGTCCCTGCTCAAAAACATAGAGGGGATAAAACATTCCCAGTACTGTACTGGAGGCAGCTGAAACTTCTAAAGCCTTTAGAAAAACAACTAATCAATGAAACCAGAATCAAGTCTCACAGGGTCCAAGATAATCAGCTTGGGCAAATTCAGCCCAAACTGTTGGTGTAGTTAAACTGTAAACAGTTGAAAACACAATGTTTCAGGAAAGGTATTACTATGAACTCTGCATGTAATAGCATTTTTTTTCAGAAACACTTTCTTAGAGGTGGTCCTTCTATAGCAGGTAGGTTTTCCATTGATCTGCTTTATTACTTGTGCTGAATGCAACGATACAAAGCACAGGCAGGCTGAGATCCTCTTGAATGATGCATGTGAAGGAAACTATGTGAAACTGATACTATTGATGAATTTGCATGGCTATTCGGTGTACTCGGCAATCAAAGGCAGCAGGAGGCATTTTGTTTGGAAGAAAAGGTAACTTTCAAAAGTAAATGCATATTTGCTTTATAGTAGAAATGCTCTTGATCCTGACTTAAGTCTCACGAAATTATCCTGTTAAGTGAAATTATTCCATACTTGCACCCCAGTAAGTGAATTCAGATAGGCCCATGACCAGTCTAACAATTAGATGCATTAGCCTACTGTTTTATTGCTTATTCTTGAGTCACTCATATTTATCTTAAAGGCATAGTGGAAAATGTTGATTTTATTATTCACCAGTGATGAATAAATTCCTACAGAGTGAATAATTAACTTGAATGTAAATCTCCTAGTCCTTCCACATAGCATAAGATATATATTTCATTGACACAAAGTTTTACTGTTATGGTTAGTTTGATAGTCTTCCTCTAGGAAAGACCAKTGCAAAATATACCAGTTCCTCACTTGTTAATTGTACCTTGTTTGCTGTGTAACACTGTACCTGGAAGAGTGAGGAAAATACCATGACTTACCCGTTTATATCTTGAAGCATGACATTTCTTTATTGTTACCATCTGAATTCCAGTAATCACTAAATGCTTTTGATGGCCATAAATATATCTAGCCTTATAAGCCCAGGCTGAGAAACATAGCCTCTGACTCTTTCAGGTAGTAAGGTCTCAGACTGGCTATGTGATATTTAAAGTACTATTTTGATTTCTTATAGTTCTTATTCTACTATATATCATTTTAATGAATTAAATGAATTAATTTATAATGAAATGTGAAATGCTTTTACAACTATTTCTAACTGTACCTTGTGTACCTTAACTATACACTGCCTCTTCTTTTCTTTCCATAAAATTAGGAACACACTTCAGCATGTAACATTCTCCTATATACATATATGTCTTCATACAGCTGATTGCTTAGACTGACCTTTCAATTCTCTCTGGAAATAAGTGATCATATTTAATAGTAATTCTGTAAGTGTGGGGGTTTTTTTGTTGTTGTGGGTGTGTGGGTTTTTTTGTTTTGTTTTGTTTTTTGGGTTTTTTTTTTAGCTCTCTCCTGTTTTAAAGGTATATGAGCATCCTGTTGGCTGCATTATGATTTTTCTTTATAAGACCCAGTGCTGGTAGCCCATCATTATACAGGTGTGCTAGATTCTTTTATTCTACCTTTGGAGGACGGTATTGCACAATCTAAATCTCTTTCACTTTAAATAACAGGATGTGTTATTCTCCCCTATTAACATCTCCCTAAGCCTTTTCACTGATAAGGTGGTGATAAACTACCCTTCCATATCCTACACTAATGTAAACTACAGTATCAAAAAAGATTATAAAATCACTTGACACTATTGGTCCTTCGTTTTGCGATCAAGATCAAAAGACTTTGAGCAGTAAAAGATGAGTCTTCATTGCTGATATCATAGCTTTACTATGGACCTCTGGTGAAACATCTAAAATAACTTATCCTTTCACATTATTAAAGGATTTGTTTAGTTGGCCCATAATCATCTTTATATTTGGAGGTTAAGAATAGTAATTGTAGGTAGTGGATACCAATACCTGGTTATTGACATAAATGCAGTAATTCTTGCACAACTTGTRTTTGCTAATTATGCTAACCCGGCTGTCATTAGGAACAACAGATTTAAGGGTGCTGCAGGGGGAGAGTGGTTTTTGCACCTGACCTAGAAGAGGGATGTGTCTAAAGCCAGACAAAAGAACAGTAACAAAAGAAAATAGACTCTTGAGTCAGCATTTGTAATGTCCATTGTAGTTGCAGAAGCAGCTGCAGCATGAAAAGAAGGCAAATAGAAATTGAAATGAAGAGCTGGAAAAGAAATTGTTAGTTGCCTGCGGGGATGGAGGAAACCACTGGGCCTGCTTGCCAATTAGCTGCTCCGGTTTTTTGACAGCTTTGATAATGGGTCAAAAAAAGGGCAGGAACTGCTGTTTGGCCTCCTCCCTTTCTCCTTGGCTGTTGCTCAGCCAGGGACGCTCCTCCACACACAAAGAAGCATCCTGATGGCGTCAACAGCAGTTTTATCTGTCTTAATGTTGTATATGGAACATTTCCAGGAAACTCCACTGGATTGTCTTTAGATACAAAAAGCCTTCTGGGTGCAGAAGACAGGCTTAGGATTGCATGACTACTGTCCGTTCATGTTAAGCATATTGGCCAGGATTAAAAAGAGGATTGAGGGTCCTTTCTCAGCATAAAAACAGTGTTTGTACCTCCTCTATCCTAGAGCAGCAGAAGATGGTTTAATGTAAGCATGGGCTACAGAAAATCTTAGTGTCATATGGACACTACCAGGGTACAGGGAAACACATGGTCTGTAAGTTAACATATTTTTCAGGAGATGGTCATAGTTCCAATAGATGTGAACTTTTCTAGATTTAGTTTTAAATCGTGTGGGAATTGCCTGCAGACTTTGAGTCTTCTTTTGGGTAATGGTGAACCCTGTGTGTGCAAAGTGTTTATTAGCTTAGATAGGCGTTCCTTTTCTCAACTGAAATTGTCCGAAATGTCTGGCATTTTTAGTTATTGTCTTTAGTTGTTCAAACTAGATCTGTCCTGAACACCAAAAATATAATTGCAGCACTTTTGGCATTTAATTGACCAGCTGATTTACCCTGTAACTATTTAATACAGTATTTAAGGTTTCTCTTTAGATCAGAGGTATTAGCTTTATCTCCTTCATTCAAGCACAGAGTACCTGGTGTTACTGAAATAAACAATATCTTTGGAAATCAAAGATGGCTATTTTCCAACATAGAATTATATAAAAAATAAGCTGGAGAGTAAAACTAATTACTATGCAACTTTTGAGAAATTATCTTTGATGAAGTCTGAATCATGTTAATAATAGTTTTAAAAAATTAAGTGTGACAGAGGTGTTGCTGTCTTTTGTACCTGTGTTGCTAAATATTTMACTTATGCTTTGACATCTTGTTCCTGTATTTCTTGTCTTCTGTCTCTTTGCAGCTTCACAGTCCTTGTAATTTCCTTGTTAATATGAATGTGTTAATTTTTTTAACTTAGTTTTTCAATTTTCCAAACCTTATTCTTTTTTTTATTTGGGTTCCTAATCAAGATCCTTACACTTCAGAAAGATCTATGTGTAAGGTCATTTTTCTGAACTTACTTTTAGATTATTTTTTTTTCTTTTCAGTATGAAGAAGGGTACATGCTGCTAGTAAGCTTAGCAAAATGCATGAGTAGGGTTTTAATCTAGTGCTTTAAATAAGATTGAGTGACATGAAGGAAAAAGACTTAACTCACCACCCACACTCAGGGCCATATCCTGTGTGACCCAGTCAGTCCCAATATCATGGCTGAATTCTTATTTCCGGCTACCAGAATCTCCCTCCAGCTGCATATTTATTACATATCTATCTTCCAAATATGTTGAACAACTACAATTTTTAACATTTACTTTAATATTTTCACATTTTAAAAACTATAATTTGGAATCCAGCTTTTGTCAAGATGTCTCTTTTTTCTCCGAAAAGATACTATACAGATGCAAGGACACTAGAATATCGACAGCTTTAGCCAGGCATTAAATACAGATGGTCTGTAAAAGTGGAATAAATAAAATAGCTCAAATGTCTCTGCACCTCCTCTTTAAAAAATAGTTAAATACTAAGTAGCACATACTGAAGCAAAATATCAGACAGGCTAGCCATACCTTTTGTGTGAATGGTGGAGGGGGGTGGGATCGAGAAACCCGCACTTTCTGTATAACTGTAGGCAGCTGCGTAAGAAGTAGTCTCACCCGATGCGCTTCATTCTCAAAGCAAAGGTGGCCAAACCATGAACAGCATGTGAACAAACAATGCGGGTTGTGCTGTAGTTCTCATTTAGTCTCATTTCATAGATAGAATTGATAAACAAATTACATTGATAAACAAATACTCTCTCCAATTGTATATCAGGCTTTGCCATCATTCAGTACAAAAGTATGATATCTTTTTCAGTGAAATAAAGTGATGTCACTGCTTATAATTCTGGTATCTGGAGACACTTCAGTGTTTTAAAGAGGTGTAACATTGCCTCACCAATTTGTGGCCAACCACAGCTGATTTATTTTGTGTTAAAACTATTTTGCCAGCAGAGTAAGTGTAATCCACATCAGCAGTATTGCATGCATTCCTCATGGACTCCCTAGTAATCCTTCAGGAAATCTTTGGTTCTTGTTGGCAGAATCCCCTGGCAAACTGCAGCTGCCCTGCTGCCTCTTCTCTAATGTTGTCATTTGTGTCATTTCTTCATTTGTATTTTTTCTCACTATCAGACTGTGAAGGATTGAAAGAAAACTGAAAAAGCTGCAGTGGGGAAAAAATTATTTTCTAACAGAAATACAGAGGGATGATGTTTAATTTCCTTTTCTGAACCAAATTATGATTCCCTTATTACAGTCTTAAGTAGACCTTAGAGGGATCCTATTGTCATAGTTATTGTACAAGCATCTAGTGATGGGAGGGTCCCTGCAGTGGGAAAGTCTGTAACCTAATTAGGACAGACGAAGATGAGAAACAGATAGTCTTGCCCCAGGCCGTGCAGCAGGTCCATGGTAAAACTAGTCACTGAAGAAGAGTCTTCTGTTTCCTGTTCCAGTGCCCACTGGGTAATAGTAGAGTTCTGTTGATGTGTGCAGTTTTTTGTAGAGAAGCAGTTGCATAGTCTGAACGTAACTATTATGAGCAAATATCCATCCTTCTGAGGTTATAGGAATATTTTTCTTGCTCCATACACTAAAACAAAAACAACCAAAACAGAAGGGGAAAAAACACAGATAAAGTATAGGATAAGTTTGATCAAAATATTAATGTAAGGGTTTCTGAGGGTGGGGGGGGAAGGCATGTGGGTTATTTTTGTTTTGCTTTTGAAAAAGAAAAGACAAAATTTATGCTTAATGATAGCCACAGCACTATCTGTGGCACCTAGTGGTCTCTACAGCCCAGTGTTGCAAATGAAGAACTTTGCAACCCAAAGATGGGTGCTGTAGCAGACTTGCTTTGTATGCACAAATGGGTGTGCATGTTGGAAAAAGGCAGATGCAAATATAACCTTGCATTTTTGAGACAGTTGAGTGCAACTTCTTTAAAAGTTTGTTCCTTAACAAGGGTTCAAACCATCCTGTTGTAAAACCAAGGGTAGATAGTCTTGATGATAGGAGTTGGGGGCGAGGATATGTCATGGGGGTTTATTATCTGCCCTTGTGAAGGGCTCTTCTGTTTTATTTTGCTTTTTTATGGGCTTGGGTAGAGAAAGTGCATTTATATTGAGACTCTATCTTTGTGCTAAGTGTAGGCCTTCATTCCACCCTGACCGTGTTTTGAGGCAATAGCCTTTGTCGGAAGGGTGAAGTAATGGTCAGGAGGTGATGGCTTCTGCAGTGCTGTGGAAAGGTTTGCCAGAGTTTGCCTGTTGTTGATTGTAAGCAGGTGCTTGAAGGTATCCCACTGAGTTTAACTACTGTGCAGATGCTGGAGTGCTCAGTGCAGGGTTAGGTCCTAGCACTAAGCCCTAATTGACAATGAGTTTGCACTGCGCTTGGAAATGAAGTTTTCTAAAACTGGTTAGTTGAAATGAAAGGCAACGATTTTAACATTGGAAAACTGTTCAAGCAATGGATGTAGATTGTTGATTAATGTTTATTCTATGCAAATGAAACATCAGGTGTATGAAAAAGGCCATTGCTATTGTAAATTCTCAGTCACTGTCACAGTAAAAAGAATTGCCAAATATATGATGTATTTTAAAGTGTTGTTCATATCATTGTAAGTGGGGCAGGCCTGGAGATGACGTTTGGGTCTGGTACCTTGTATTGCAAAGATCAGTAACTTATGTTAGGATCTGTTTAGAATTGATGCCTTATAACACTATCTGTTTATTATTAGGTATAAGCAATTGAGGACAACTGTTGTTGCTGTCAGAAGATGGAAAACAACATAACTACTATCTCTCGTGAAGAGCTTGAAGAACTAAGAGAAGCATTCAGTAAAATAGGTATGTTTTAGATGAGAAAATAAATAAGGATGCCATTAATACTGCAGGGCCATATAGGTTTTGTGGAAGAAATCATTATGGAATTGCTTTGTTTTGATAGTGCCATGTTTTGTTCTGTGTTGCCAATAACACCTAAGAAAGAAGAAAGGAATGTTTGTTTAAAAACACTTATTGTCACTGAAATTATTTGTTTACACTGTATTCGCTTCTCTCAACTTCAGCAATGAAAACAGATGCATCAATTTAAATATTGTTGCTAGGCAGTTGAATTTTTTGTGCGGCTGTACTTGCAGCATGGTAGCTCTCAAAATAGTTTTTGGAACTACRTAAATATGAACAACATTTTGTTTTGATTAAACTTAAATTGTTAAATATTTGCATGTTTAATTATTGACCTAGATAATTGATGTGGTCTTTTTTTTTTTTTAACTTTACCTATGTGCTTTGGCAAACTAGTAATTTCTCTTTTAGTTTAGTAGATCTGATTTTACATTTTAAATAAGCTAAATTTGGAGATTTTTCGTCTTGCCTCTGTAGCAAGCAGGTGTTAATGAATAACTCTGTACAATTTTGAATGTTTGACAGGATGTTTGCGGATTAATCTGAGAGTAAACATAAATAGTGAAAAATTATATAGCAACTAACCCTTATTTCCAGATTGCAATATCCTTATGAATGTTAAAGTTCAAGTCTGTTTGTATCTTGTTAGCAGCAGTTCTAAGGGGGTTACACGTAATTGTGCAGCTGATCAAAACAAGCAAATGTATTCCCAGTCATTTCTAATGGGGGAATAGAATCGTTTCAGACCCATTCAAAATAATCTTTTTAGTACATGCTTTAAGCGTCTGAATTGCAGAAAAACGTTCAAGATAACTGCTACTTACTAGGCTGTACTCTGAGATGGTTCTGATAGCAGAATGACCCAGTGGCCTCACATCCCATTTTTCGTTGCTTTGCCTTTTGCCTTGACATTTCCCCTCCCCCCCCCCCGGTAAAAATAGGCTTTTATTTTTCTGTTTTTAATATAACAAAATCACTACAAAAAAACAATTGGCTCAGCAGCAGCTGAAATACAATGTCAGTAACTGCAAAATAACATACTCGAAGAAAAAAATCCTACTTGCACAAAAAGGTGAAGGGATCTTTCAGCTTGTAACAGCGGGGGAAGGTGTGGGAATCACTGGATGAAAGGTATGGAACAGCTTCAGGCAAGAACAGTCATATTTATTAGGTCTCTTCAGCTTAGTAAAGAGACTTCTGGGAAGTCGTATGTTAGAGATCTGTGAGACCATGAGTACTATGGAGAAGGTGAACAGGGAATTACTCAGTTTCAATGCAGGCGTCAGATGGAGCCCAATACAGATTAAGAAAGCTTAAAACAAAAAGAAGTAATTTTTCCACACAACGAATAATAAAACCATGAACTCATTGTCTCTGGATGTTGGTGAGACAAAAAAAGACTAGAAATGATAAAAGGTTCTGATATGTTCATGGAAGATAATCCTTGGGTTGTTATTAAACACAATTGTCTTGATGCAGTTCTTGATACTCAGGAAGTCTATTACCTGCAGGAGCTAGCAGGATAGACCAGAAAAAAAAAGACCGCTGTATAGATGTCTAATCATCAGTCTATTGGCAGCTGTTAGGATATTTGGCTACTCGCTTGGTGTTGTCTAACAGCTTTTCTATTTGTTTATTTGTCTTTCACCATCTGCATTTCTTTTTCTCCCTTTCCTTCCTGAGTTCTCTCACCTTTCTGCTCCCAGTATTGTCAGTATTGCTTCTACTCACTGAAAATAATTTCCTTCCTTTTTGTAACATGCTGTCCATAAAATGTAAAAATTAATTAAAATATCTTCTAGGTTTTTTTCTTTTTTCATTTTTACATATCAATGTCTTTATTGATAAATTGCTTGCAGCTATGTTTGTAAAGTAAGAGGAAAGGAACATATTTAACTCTCTGCGTGTCATTGTGGAAACTTACCTTCAGTGAAAACTGAACCTAGAGAACTGAACTAGCTGAGTAATCTGAGTGAAATCGTGAGCATGTCCTCTATTTTTTAGACCATGCTTGCTATTACATGTGGTGTTACGTGTCTGACAGGTAAGCCAGACAGCGGATCATTAGTACGTACGCAGACATCTGTGTAGTGATTTCTGAATTGTTGGTAGTATCCAAAACACAACAAGAGATTAAATTTTTTCCTTTTCCTTTATTTATTTATTTATTATTTAAACCTTTCATCAGGAGTAAAATTTAGCCTCCTTATGAAGCTGTACAGAAGCTACATAGAATAGTATGGATTACAGGGAAATTAGTGTAGAGCAATCAGTTAATGGCTAGAGATCAAAGTACATTTCTCTAGTAGGTCCTTCTGTAATGTATTCATCCACTTTGGTATTACTGATTGTGTTCTGGTATTAGAGAAAATATGAGGAGAGGTCTTTTAACTAGTTAACCGAAGTTAGAAGTTAGAGTAGCCAGAAGATCTTGCTTCTTTTTTGGACTCATTGTGTTACTTGTGACAGTCTCTTAAATTATTTACCTTAGCTACATCATTTGTAAAATTGGGAAAATACTATTAACGCACATATATCAAGAGTTTTAGTGTAATGATGAAAGAGAGTGAAAACTGTTGTCAAACATGGAAAATATTAGTATTAAATATATCAAAGAGTGGGCATACACTAATTATGCTGGATATAATTTCTTGTATTTGGCGTTTGATGGAACTTCATGTATATTGTCTATGGGCTATAGCTTTGCCTTTCTGCTTATAAAAATATTTATGTTCATTATGTAGACATTGCACTATATATCATGTAAGACTATTTTAATTGGCATTCTCAAATCCTTCTGTGTGTGTGTGTGTTTTACCTATATTTATATTTTTTATAAAATCATATTTCTGCAATACTGTGGATAAATCATATTTTAGGTTTGTAAAATGGTGCTTTACTGTACTAAGCCAAGAATTGAGGACAGCTTCCTGTGCAGAGATTGGCCTAAGGTAGAAGTACCTAGGGAATTTTTATGACTTCTGCTGTGTAGTTCATCAGGAGTACTACAAATTATACTGAATCTTTGTTGATATTTTCTTATGCAACATAGCTGTTCGCTGCTTCTTACAATTGTGAAGCTATGCCACATCTCATGTTGAAAAAAGCCTTCTGATACTTTGCGGCAGGCTGAAATTCCTGACGTGGTCTTGCAAGCAAAAAGTGAGGGTGGCAGTACAAATTGCTCACAACAGGGCTAGTTAATAGATTAAGCAAGGTCACCTTTAATGAAACGGATATAGATCATCCTGCATTTATTCTTCACAGGTAAGCCTTACCACATCAAAAGTTTTAAAGACTAGAAAATGTCTATCAGATATTAGGATAAGAAGCAAAATGCGGAGTCAGGTAGAGTTCTTGTGATAGTAGCTGCTGTTTTAAAAACAGCTTGCACAAGATTTGAATTTCAACCATAAAACTTTTACCGATTGCAAATATTATAATACTGATGATAAGATGATGATAATTGATCTCCCTTTAATTTAAAGGTTTGTGGAGAACTTTGTTGGAGTCTTAAGATATAAAAGCTTAAATTTGATATTGACAAATTTGTCATCTTGTTATACCTGTGCTTTGGGATTATAAGATAGTTCCTGAGAAAATACAAAACAAAATGGCACAGTTCCTAGGCAGTTGTGGCTCTAACCCCCAAGTATTCCTTCTTTTTTTGTTATGTTGTATGCAGTAAAGACAAAGGGAGAAATAAAGTTCACCTAGAATTGCAATGCCATTTCTCACACTTTGTTTATTCTCAACAATTATTATACCTGTGGGTTTTTTTTTATTCTTTACATAAGCATAAAAACAATGAGTATTCTCATTTTACAGATATTGACAACAGCGGATATGTCAGTGATTATGAGCTTCAAGACCTATTTAAAGAAGCAAGCCTTCCCTTGCCTGGTTACAAAGTCCGGGAGATTGTAGAAAAAATTATTGCAGTAACGGATAGCAACAAGGACGGGAAAATCAACTTTGAAGAATTTGTCTCTGTAAGACATTACTCTTAGACTTTCCTTTAACTCATAACTGATTGATTTTAATAACTAGTCATTTAAAAAGGAAGTATAAACTAATTATTAAGCCACTGCTTAAAGAGTAGAATGTATGATATTCTTTAATATGTACATTTTCTTTTTAGAAAAATATCTGTGCTTTTGCCTCTGCATGTGATATGCAACTACAGAGTAACAGAGATGTATGAGTCAGAAAGAGCTGATTAATAATATTAATCAAGAATAAAGGAAAGTCATTTTTTCAATAGCTCTCTTCAGCTCTTAAGAGTGCCCTTTAACAGTGTGAAGATTAATATCCTAAGAATTATTATGTGTAGGCTGAAATGCAGTAGGAATTTTGTGCTTCTCTACTTTCAGTTCCTTTGAATATTCAACCCGTGGTTCTTCCTTAGTAAACCCTATAATCAGAGCGTTGTACAAGATATTCCTTTGCCTGTCTAGTAAGACAGAAGTCTCTAGACTGTCCAATATCTGATGAGAACTAGGACAGAAGACTAAACTAAATGATACAACTAAGTAATATTTTGAGAATGGGAAGGCCTTCGGTGACAGTTTACAATATCCTGTATAATTATTTCCCAGTTGTTATATTTGACTCATTTAATTTTGTTGGTCTAATTGGGCAGCACGTGAGAATGCAGAAGTTCCAATGAGTCCTACTTTCTGTTTCCTCAAAGATGAGGGGCATGGATTATATATTGTAGGAACTGCTGGGTCAGGCCTTGCCCCGACCAAAATGTAGATTGTTACAGGTACTGGCCTTGAATTCTCTTAGTGATACGCTAATGCTTGCGCTGCTCTGCTTAATCACCATACTATGTTAAGGACTGTATTTTATTGGAAGTGGGGTAGGATTTTTCACACAAATTTGAATGGTTTAGAAACTTTTTATGTGGGTCACTGACTAGTGTGTTTTATTCAAGAGAACCCAAATCTTTTCAGGCTGTTGGTTTGTGGGTTTTTAAAATAGTTTTTGCTTTGGATTTATAGTGTTAATGTTGATGGCAGCAGGTTACTTGTTTAACTAGATGTTTCTTCACAAGATTCTAATTTGCACTGATTTGCAACTGAGATACAAATATTTGTACCTGAGTATTGAACCATATGTGTTACCTGTACATCATTATCAGTTCTGAGACCTCTACAGTGTTTGGACAAATTCAGGATACCTATCAGTACACCTAACTTGATTTAATATTACAGGTAATTGGAAAACTGTATCAGGCAGCCTGTTTAAAAGGATGAGTAAGAGTCATGCAGTAACCTTTAAAGCATATGATGAAGTAAGCGGAAGAAATATGCTCTAGTCCTACATGAAAATATGTATCTTTATGATTTTTTTTTTTTTAATTTACCAAATACCTGTAGAAAAATTGTGTAGATTGCTGCATATCTAGTATGTTGGATAGCGTGACTTAAAAGTAGCATCTTAGGTACTCACTGACCAATAATATATTAGATATCCAGTATGCAGGCTTCAGGAAGGGATTTGAACTAATTTTACCAATACAATAATTTTTTTTTTTCCAGAACAGGAGCCAATGTAAATAACAAAGGGAGTCAGGTTAGTTACTGACTCTACAGTACTTAACGTGAGTTAATACTTAAGTAGTTGAAGGTATGATCAGTCACAAAATGCTCTCTGTTTTTCTTTTATTCCAGATTATTCAGGAATTGAAAAGCAAAGATGTTAGCAAATCCTTCCGAAAATCAATAAACAAAAAGCAGGGTATTACAGCAATTGGAGGAACATCCTCAATATCTAGTGAGGGGACACAGCACTCTTATTCAGGTAAGAAATAAAAACATGCAAATCATGCGTGGGGGGAAAGAGCGTTGAAATTTGGACTACAGAGAAAGAAGAAAAATGTACTGGAAAATGTTGCTGTTGAAAGCAAATTAACAGAAGGAAAGCATCTGGAGATGCACAAGACAAGTGTCGGTGGTATTTTATTAAAATGTGGGCTGTTCAATTTGTTGCTAGCTTCATGCTGCACCCAGAAGTAAGTTTTTGCATCTTTGCCAGAACAAAAAATGAAAACAAGCACTGACAAGTGGAAACTTGTGTTTCCCTGACAAGTGGAAACAAATAAATAAATGGCCTCTTTTGGGTATATTTCTAGTAAATAGACTTGAAAAGCTAACCTGCTTTTAGTCCTATGATGAGATAAAAATGAAACCCCATTTTCATTTCACAATGCTAACCAAAATGAAAAAAATACAGAGATTTTCTGGCTGGAAGGGACTCCTCAGCTATTACAGAATTGTGCACACACATATCTTTTGCATAGCCTATCTCATGGTTGAGAAGCTGCTTTTTAATATTTGATCTATGTTTCTTTCTAGCTCCCCCTATTGCATGCCATATACATTGATAATTGTGCCTAATTGCTTTGCAGGTTTTGCGTTTTGCTGTGGTTTTAGAAATATATTAAGATTTTGTATATGAGGAAGGTTCACTTGATTAGCTGAAGGTGATGATACCCTCTTTGTCCGGGTTTTATCGTTGTAGCAGCATTTGCACTCGATATATCCCCGAAGTAGGGGGGATATTCCATCTCAAAGGACACCTGATCAAGTCTCAGAAGCAGGTTTGTAGGATGGGCATTACCAGACTCCCTTTCATTTTTAGTGGCAAGAAACTGACCATTCTAGAGTGTGATTTTTCTCACCTGGCTTCATCAGCCGACTAGTTTATGAGATGAGCTGTGTGCTAGAATTTCATGTTTCTTCCCATTGATAATAGGAGTAGTGTAATGTCTCAAATGTAGGTTTCTGTCTTGTACGCTTCTTGAGCAAAGTGAGGAGAATGCTACCTGTACTGTCTGGGAATTTTGGATACTGATAGAGTAGCTTCATTTATTGTGGTTCTGATAAGCATTCTTAGAGACATTATAAATTCTGTAAAGTAGATATGAAGAGAGAGAGAAAAAGAGACTCTCTTTAAAACTGCTAAGGTACTAGGTAAATACAGCAGAGCAATTCTGATGACAGTCTCAGAAATACTGTCAGTCTCTGAAGTCCTAGGAGAAGGCAGAATAAAATGTTGCATTTTAGACCAAAGCTATACATACTGAGATGTTGCATATTTCTGATTTTAAATTCCCATCTTTTCAATGTAATCACTGAGAAACTGAACTCCAATAGTCAACCATAATGATACTTTCATCAGTATGTTGTTTTGACTTCTATGTTATCCTTCAGAAAATTACCAAGTGTTTAGAGGGTGCAGTAGGGGAAAGATAAATCTGTACCTGTAGTTTTTTCTTGTCTGCTTTCCCACTGGTCTGCTTTCATCCGTAACTGGCCCCTGTGAAATTAAGGAGCTTTGTTGCAGATGAAGCTTTTTGTTTGACCTAAATCTGGTGTTCAGCAGTATGTGTTCATGGAAATGATAATAGATTATTTTAATGTTGCTCTTTTCAGAGGAAGAAAAAGTCGCTTTTGTTAATTGGATAAATAAAGCTCTACAAGATGACCCAGACTGTAAGCACCTCCTTCCCATGAACCCATCAGATGCCAGTCTTTTTAAATCCCTTGCAGATGGGATTCTCCTTTGGTGAGTCTAGAGCTGAGAGGAGGAGAAGTTCATCTCAAAGGTTAAGTTCTGATCACAGTGAAATGAATGGAAAATGTTGATGTTAAACATCATGACTTGGCTCTTAAATATTTCAACAAATGTGTATGATGTGGAAAACCTGTTCACCCTTAGAAATGTTTTAGTACTTTTTTTTAATATGTCTCTGTGCATATGTTATAGAAATCTTTTCGACTTCAGATCTGTAATTATACATGCCAGATGCGTGCAGGCTGTTTATTAATGAAATAATTACACAGTTGACCATCATATTCATTAACAGAAATAAGTAGAAATCTTTGCCATTTCAAATATTTTAAAAAGTTACTAAATCTACTTACTATATCATGGGACTGGACGAACAGAAACCTGAGTTAAATCTGTGGCAAAAGCACAATCATATAGTACTGTAGTCTGCTGTAACTTTCTAGTTAGTTAAACTAGACTAACAGCACTTAACCATATACTATGGTAACAAAGGACTAGTTCGTTAGTATTGATGTGAATTAGTCTTTGAGATCCTTGAAGATGCGAGATACTGTAGAAATGCAGGGCAGAAGTAGATTAGTTATAATATAAATATTTTCCCAAGAGRCTAGTTTACAGTTGTTGTATTCTCAAGAACTTTTTGACAGTACAGCCGTGCTTTGCTGCTTCAGTATAAACCCTAACTGCTCAGCTTCTTTATAATTATGTACAATTTAGGGGTTTCTGGATGATTGTACAATTATTGAATAGGGAGAAGAGATTTAGAGGAGGATGCAGTCTTTTTTTATCATGTCAGACATCTTTACACCCAGTTTAAAGTGCTAATGATTTATAAACAAATAATAAAATGTTTTCTGAGAAATGAAAGCTTGAATAAATTCTGACTTTTCTTCCTTAGCAAAATGATTAACTTTTCACAACCAGATACAATTGATGAAAGGGCTATTAATAAGAAGAAACTCACTCCTTTCACTATTTCGGTAAGTACTGCACAGATAGGAACCTGCCACAAATGAAAAAGTAGAACATATTTCTATAGCTTTGTTTTAATGATAGTTTTCCTGGGGGAGCAAAAAAAAAAGTCATTTAAAAATGTTAAAGCATGAAGTTATATTTTCTAGTAAACTCTGATCAATTCTCCTGTGTCTTAGATTGCATAAAGAGAACTTGTCTTTCTCATGCTTTCCTTAGCTCTTTCCATGTTCGCTATTCTGCTTTTTGCTTTACTAATCTTTAGAACTACCTGAACAAACTAATTTTAGACTTCTAAGTGGAGGGAAAGGGTGGTATTTTAGTGATACAATACAGAAAGTATCTGCAAGGCTGCATACTGTATGGTAGGATGAGGGGTTTTCAATAGTGGAGAGTGGCTTGGATCGAAGAGGAGAAGCTTTATTTTAGTTGTGTTGAGCTAGAGATAATGGCTATGAAGTTATGAAAATGTTTGAGAGAGAGAGTTTTTAAGACTTTAGCTTGGGTAGAAGAAAATGGATCTGAAACAGGGAATAGAACTGTAAATTATTAGCCTAATGATGAAAGAAAACTTCAATCAAGAACCTCAGTTAAAGGGCAATTTTTTCATTTCAGATTGTGATATTAAAATAAGAAAAGTCAAAACATACCACATTCTAAATCCTGAGAGTGGGTTTTGTAATCTCTACCTATTTAAAGGATATGTGTCAGCGAGATGATACTACATGTGCTTACACTGTCTCTGTAGGTAGTTAAAATATGACACAGGAAAATATGAATAATAATGTTTGAGACCTGCTGAATATGTTTTTTCTTGGTGTGTTTCATCTGTGACAGTCACTGGCTTTAGTTTCAGTGTCAGCATGTTGAAATGCTGTGATTTTTCTTATGCTGTCTGTTCAATTACAGTTTAAGAGCTGGTTGAGTAAATGTGTCAGCCTGTACAGAGCCAGGATGGGATGACTGTGATGTCAGTAGCCTCCTGCACAGAGCAAAATTCCATATAAACACATGTCCACAGGATTGATCGCCTGGTATTTTGGGCAACATTGTTCAATTTGTGCACATGATACTAATGAATTACAAAAAGTTAATTTGGTCAGACTATTCCTCAAGGATCCAAGCTGTGGAAAGTGGTCTGTAGTGTTTTGGTGGGCTCATATTAAACAGTGTCAATACTATTTTCCATTAAATTGCGGTAAGACAGGTGGTCGTTCACAAAAAATAGCCGGAGTGTAGTGGTCCACTAGGAGCCACTGAGCTAATGAATTATTTCTTATGACTTCAGAAACTTGCATAATAACCCTTGCATTTATAGTTTTAATACGAACAAATTTACTAAGAATTACAACCTCCTCAATTTGTTAAATGTTGATATTCCAAACAGGAAAACCTAGACCTGGCCCTGAACTCAGCATCTGCTATTGGCTGTACAGTTGTCAATATCGGATCACAAGATTTGCAGGAAGGAAAACCACACTTAGTATTAGGACTCTTATGGCAGATCATTAAAGTTGGTCTTTTTGCTGATATTGAGATCTCCAGAAATGAAGGTAAGAGTATATAATGTGTATAATTTGGAATTAAATGCTTTGAGACCATGGTAGCAATGATTTCAGCTTTCTTTTAAACTTGCTTTTAGCTCTCATTGCTTTGCTAAAYGAAGGGGAAGAACTAGATCAGTTACTGAAGCTTTCTCCAGAAGAACTGTTGCTACGCTGGGTAAACTATCATCTGGCCAATGCAGGGTGGCAGAAAATCAGTAACTTCAGCCAAGACATTAAGGTATGCAGTTATAGCTGTGATAATTGAATACAGTGGTACTAAAACATACTATGTGTAGAAACAAATGAGCCAGAGAGAAGTGATCTGCTTTTTCTAGCTATGGGTTCAACCTGCTTTTTTCAACACTGAAAAAACATTATTTTGATCTCATCCTATTTAGCTGCTCATAATATAACATTGCGAAGTGAACAATTCTGACAAGCCCATATTAAGAGAAGTTCTGATGTTCTGTTGTTATTGGAGCTACTGGGACTATTTGCACTACCCTATTAGTTACCTCTTTCTTGGCCATTCTTCCCTGCTCCTGAGTCTGGAGAAACTCCTCTTTTATTTCTTTTGTTCTCTTAAGGAAATGGAATATTGCTTTAAAACTCCTCCTGGCACATATTTGATAATAGCCAATTGCCCTTCATACCTAGCATCCTACAGAAGAGTGGGAAAACATTTCTGGAAAGCAGAGTTACTCAGAGAGCTATCTGACCTAGCTACTGATTCTTGATCCAAGGAGAGAGCAGCTCCTCTCAGTCACTGTGCTTTCCTGGTGTGCCTGTTTACTGACGCAGGGAACTGAAAGTCACGCTGGTTCCTTGTGGCAGATGGCATATCTGCATAATTTTTCTCTCTTCTTCAGTTGTTCTGCCTAAGTGTGCAGAGTGCTGTAGTAAGTCCAGTAGAAGAGGAAAAAAAACAACTATTTTAAAATTAAAAGCAAAGGAGCAAGACTCCATGAGGTTGTAAAACACTTCGTCTCTTCACTGAAGAAAACCATTACAGTATTTGGTATTTATCTCTTTCAAGTGTCACCAAAAAGGCTATTATTAAGACAAACATTTAACAATGGTTTTGTATAAAAACTATCAATATAGTAAAAATGTTATATGTTATGTAAGTCAAGTATTAAACACTTATAAAACTATCAGCTTTTTTATTTTCTAGTTTCTAAGTGAAAAAGAAAGCAGAAGCATACTGAAAAGTGCATTAAATATAACTTCTTTTGTCCCTATAGCTTCATCCTAAAATAGCCACTTTTGCCTTCGTTTTTAATTGCAATTACGTGGTCTATGAAGAAATAAAAATTTTTATAAAGCAATCTGTTTGAAAGCATTGTGAGGAAATAAAATACCAACTCCAGCTAGCTAGTTCATATCCAGTTGAATTTAACTAACATTATCCAGAATAATTAGCAGACATTCCTTTGCTCTGTCATCTGGCTAATCAGAAATACTGTAGCAAAGTGACTGTGTTCAGTGAAGACCTCATCCATATCCACTGAAATTAGAGTGCTATAGTTCTGACTTGTATGGTTTTTGAATCAGACTGTAACAGCACTACATGGCTATATGAGGATAAATATTTGCTCATTTTTTAATATTTTACTGCTTGTTTTAGGATTCAAGAGCATACTACCATCTGTTAAATCAGATTGCACCCAAAGGAGATGACTTTGAAGAAGTTCCCATTAAAATTGACTTTTCAGGGTTTCATGTAAGTATCCTGAAACATAAAGATGGACAGCAATTATCCGAGACCTCTATCTGTATGCCCAGCCTCCTGGTTACAGAGCTGTCCCAGGATGTTTTGTAAAGCGTACAAAAGCTACATTGGATTCCTAAATGGCACAAAAAGTTTGAATGAGGAAAAACTTGAGTAAAGTTCTGGGGTGGTACTGAAACAGGATTATGCATCCTCCAGTCTAAAATTTGGAGCTATATGCTCCAAATATGCATTTTGGAACTACAATTTGGAGCTGTGTGCATTCTGGAGTTACATTAGTGCCCAACTTTTTTTTTTCTTCTAGTTGGGTCCTCCAAAGTGAATATTATAGCATCCTGCTTCAGTTTTGCTGTTCTGTAATTCACACAAGGGAAAAGAGTAGACTCCAGAACCCTTGTGATCCTTCCTCAGACTAACATTCAGAGATAATGTGTCAGCCCTTCCACTAACAAGCAGGGAAGGGAAGTGCAGCAACCCTCAAGCAACAAATTGTAAAGCAATAGGAGGGTTGAAAACATGTTAGTCTAAGCAGATGTGAAAACGCTTTTCTGTAAGCTGCTATTTAATGCTGCTTGGAAAGTTTACTCTGAGAATGCTTTGATACAAAATTCAATTTACTGCCTAAGATATCTGTATCAATCGGAATTCTAAGAAGTGGAATCTCATTCATTTATAATTATGAAAACCTGCATGCAAAATTATATCTGAATACAAAACTTTCTCTTACAAGTGAGCTTCAGTTCTCCCATGAAGAGAGATCTTTTTATTTGTTGCTTTTGTTTTGTTCTTTTTTGGGGGAGAAGGGGGGAGAGAAAGGGTAGTCCTCCTCCCCCGCCCCCCAAATATCCTATATGTTCATGTTTTCTAATGGGTTATAAGCCAGTATCAATAACATGTAACATGTTTTTCTGGAGCAAGTTTCTGGTAGAGTGTACAAATGTTGAATTACTGACTGTTATTTCATTCTAACAGTAATTCAGTTACTAACTCATTTCCTTCTGAGTTATAACTACTAGTGTTATGAAGATTAGAGGCACAAGTTATATGCTGCATGGTTTTGAAGACTGATTTATTCTACATAGATTAATTAAAAAAAAACTTTATTCATAACACAGGTTACAAACTGAGAAGATTCAGAGGAAAAATATTCAAAGAAAAACAAGGTGGTCGATTATCACATTCTGAAAAGTTCAAACTCTCACATATGGTTTGGGGCATCATCTGTAATTATGATGCTTGAGGATGTCAGTCTAAAGCAGTGGTGGTGAACCTATGGCACATGAACCACAGTCTGTGTGCAGTGCAGGCATCAACAGCCTGGAAACAGAAATAAAACCACTCCACTCTGGCTGCTGCCTCTGCTGCTGTGACTCAGGAGGCGTGCTGAATGGGCAGCCATGGAAGTGAAGGACAGAAAGCAAGTGAAGGAAGATAGGAAGAGGGGCAAGCTCAAGCGCTGGAGGAGAGAGGGAGAGACTGGCACAGGTCATTTAAAGTTTTGCCAGACTGCAGATTCAGAAAAGAATGGAACATGCCAGTATTCATTACAAGTTAATTTTTAATTTGATTTTTTTGTTTGTTTTTTTTTAGGAAAAAAGTGACTTGAAGAGGGCTGAATGCATGCTCCAACAGGCAGAAAAATTGGGCTGCAGGCAGTTTGTTACTCCAGCTGATGTGGTTGCAGGCAACCCTAAACTCAATATGGCTTTTGTTGCAAATCTCTTTAACACGTATCCAGCCCTACAGAAGCCTGACAATTCGGCATATGATCTCAACTTATTAGAAGGTACTCATCTTGCTAAGCATGCAGGAGATAAGAATGGTAGTGATTTCTATTTAGGTATTCCTTCTAGGCTGCAATATAGAATCCCTATGTGATGGTGCTTGTGTTAACACCAGTATGTAGAGCTTTCTCATTAGCTTTCAATATAAGCTGGTAGTAGAAGTCCCCATTACTGTGAATATTGGAATATGGGATTTTGTTCACTTATGTTGGCCTGATCAAAGGCTATTCCTGAATAATCTTCTATCATTTCATTTGCAGGAGCAAAAAATTTCTCATTTCCTTTCTAGTTTCCTGTGCTCCTTTCCATACTGTTTATATTTTAGCTGATATGCAAATTCTAGCTTTTCCTAATTCAGAGTGCTTGACTATGCAATTGTAATAGTTTTTTTTTTTAAAGTATTTTTCACTGTTTGTATTTGTATTTATATTGTGCGTATTAGTTTGCTGTTTTAAAAGCAGCAAACTGATAAAAAGAGACTTCTGGATCAGCAAGCTGTATTGATCCTATGGTATCAAGTTCGGAACTTTAAATGTACAGTTCAGATCCCTAATGCTAGAGATAAAGGGATAGTTATCACTAATTATTGGTAGCAATCTTTGGCTGTTACCCTTTCTGTGGATCAGCTGATCTAGGATAATGAAACAGCTCCTGCCAGTGTATTTCACAGTTGTTTGCTGATCTCAGAGGAATGGTGAGAATGAGGCTTGCTGCACTCAGGAGAATCACCAGCAATGTTCACACATTCCTCTGCGCTGCCTACTCCTGCCTTCCTCTTACTGTACCTATCAGGTTTCCTTACCATCTAGGTGAGTCTGTATTCCTTGCTCCTCCTCTTTCCACAACTTGTCTGTTCCACTGCATCCCTATTCCACAAATCTTGTATCCCCCAGACCACTCCTGTCTCAGGCTTTCTCTTCTTCTAGTTGCAYGCATGCCAGCTGTGGTGGAGGTGTTAAAGCACAGGAGGCAGTCTTCCTTTTTCCAGCTGCCATGTCCCTTGTCATTGCAGTCTCTGGTGTCCAGGAAGAATGAATGAAGTAAAGGCCTATTCTTCCTCTGCTGCAGTTTTGTCGTAAATGTATGCAAGAGCTGTATGGAGGTAGAATATGTTCAGTTCAGCTGGTCTCTTCTGAACATAAAGCTGCAGCTGCCAGCAAATCTTTACTTAGCTGTTATTTGAAATACTGAAAACTTGGTCAAATTTAGGAGGGTTTTCATTGGCATGATACAAAACAGCTGAACTAATTTCCGAACTTTCCTAAAATATTTAGGTGAGATCAAAGTCTCAGACAAAACAGGTTGGAAAAGTTATAAGCACCTGAATACTAGACTTGTAATGCTAAGTACTGGCCACATTTGAACTGCTATTTATAGTATAGGTTTCAGTGACATAATCATGCCACTGTTACCTGTTTAGGGGCAAGTATAAGATATTCCCCCTTCTATAAATAATAACTCCCGTGCTGGCATGTAAATACAAACCATCAAAGTAATTATTTCAGCCAAAAGGCAATATTGTTAATGTGTTTTTCTGTTACTTATGTTTTTCTTCCATAAAAACCAGTGTTTTTACTGTGTTTTTTTTTCAAGCTATTGTTATATAAAATATAAGATACTCATTTTGTTGTAGTTTCATCATAGATGGGCTGTTGTAATCTGACTCATAATTTATAATGCTTTCCTATTTTGCTTCATGAAATGCAGATTTGACCCCTCCTAATGTAGGTACTGTATTTAGTACTTTTCTGTACTCCATAAAAGTGTTATTCTGCAGTTATCTTGTTTTTTTTCTAGTGTTTTAATCAGCTCTGTCCTTTTCTTCTGGTTGATTTTGCATTGTTTTTGTATTTTTCTATTGCTTTAATATGCTGTCATAATTAAAAAGAAAGGGGGGAGYGGCAAAAAAACCCATTCAGCATATATAAATTGGGGCAAGACTTGCACTAGTCAAATGCCATATAGTTCTTTCCGTGGGTTCAACCAGTAGGGCCCTTCCATGAACCAAGATCTAAAGCTCTAGGCTTGTAAATGGGTGAGGATAAGTGGATGAGTAGAGTTTCTCAAAAGTCTTAGTTTTCTTGTGCTAAATTCTGTCTTTCCAATGATTTCCTCCTCCCCACCCCCAAAAGTATGCCATGTCTGTTCTCTTTGTTTGCTTGGTTTAAGACAATGAACATTGGGCATAAATTGCAATCTTCTCCATATACTCTGATAATGCTTAATGAGTCTGGTGACGTGCTCTTCTGTATGCAGAGAGCACATTCCTCAGGTATACCTACATAGCAAAAGGAACAAATGGTTCTTGGTGGGCAAAAAAAAGAAAGTCCTGACCTCAGTAATCGCATGGCCTTTAATTGAGTGTTGCTGTTGCTCCAGGGGACTTCTCCCTTGTGGGAAAGGCAGCAGAGTCTGGTATCTAACTCACACAGAAGGCTGAGTTCTTGGGGGGAGGAAGAGGAGGGACTTCTATCTGCCCACATATCCTCCAGTATGTATGTTGTCTCTTCTGCTGCTGTTGCTTAGTCTATTGGCAGCCTTTAAGGCTGTTAATGTGAGAGGGTTAACTACTCCTATTCAGGCCAGTTGAACTTGGGGTGCAAAACTGCATCTTAAGCTCTGTTGTCTTTCAGAGAGAATCTAAGTATTTGGGGCCCTTTGAATTCTTGACCTCATCCTTTTGGCTACTACCACTCAATTCCAGAGTATAATGATCTCAGAGAAGAAGGATGGCTATATGAAGGATACTACCAAATTGCTCCTCTTTCTTTTGTGTAGCTCTGCCCCCTTTCTGCAGTTTTCCTATGATTTTGGCTATCTGCTGCACCGCACAGCAGAAGATATGCTCCTGATAGGATCACAAGGTATATTTTGAATAAAAGAATGGAGAGAAAAAATGGGTCAGTTCTCAGCCATCTGGAAAATTTATGAATGCTTATGTGTTGCATGATAAAGGGATTTGTTTAGAGTGGCATATTAAATACAGTATGCTGTCTTTAGTTCCTGGATTCCTGCTAGCCAAAAGTGCACTTCCCAACTTGCACGTTCCTGCTTGTCTACTTTGGATTCTTTTGATGGTATTAAGCATGCAGTTTAAATTCTCAGTCTGAGTGTGGTTGCTGAGTATCTCTTTGAGTAACTATGCTTTCTTTAGTAAGATTTTGTTTAAATAATTTAGCTATTGTCTTTCCAACATACAAGTGTCCCTAAAGCACTTTACAGTCAAAGATTTTTAGACATTGCAAACTAACCCAAAGATCAGTAACCCTAAACTTCACAAAAACAAAAAGGGGCTTGCTTCAAAATAGTATAACCTCTTATGTTACTATTTATAAATATGTATCATTTATTTTATATCATGCTTCTGCTTGATCTTTACCTGTTTTACAGAAAAATAGACATTAATATTTTTGTCATAAAATGTAATCCTTCATTGTCTTTTAAATTTTATTGTGGAAAGAAATGTGTGAAAACTGACTGTCTGAAGACCTTGCAGAATAGTATTTTTCTTTTGTTTTAGCATTTAGTGAATCTTCGGTAATTTTTTTTCTAGTGAATCTTTGAAACAAATATTAGTTTGAATTGCATAAGAAATGCCTTATAATTTAGAAAGAAAAAATAGCAGTAGGATGAATATCTATTTCTAATTGTTAATCTGGCTGAAATGTTTTTATAAAATTTATTCTGTGCAAAAATATCAATTACAGATGAAATCTTTCTCAGAAATGTCTGAATTTAAATTATGGTTTTGATAAAATGTATTTTGAAGTCAGTTTTTTGTATAAAAGGGGAAGACACCTAGATTAGAATTCTAATCTTTATCTAAAAAATCATGTTATGATATAGCTTTGTTTCTTGAAGAAGTAATATTAAATAGGTTTTCTTTCTATTCTAAACACCTGTTTAAACATTAGCTTAATTTCACAAAAACATTTGCTGTTCTCTATTCAACCTGAATTTCAGTACTAAATGAGACAGTTTTCATGCTACACAAATCTCTTAGACAAACTCAGTATCATTACCCACTAAGGAATAAACAAAAAAAAGAAAAGAAAAATCTTACTGAGATTTAACTGTTTGAGTTCTATACGATCTGTTCTTTCATTGTTTTTTTTGGGGAGGATTTCTCCCCCTCAATATCCTTTCTGTTTTCATTCACTGGATAATCAGACTAGCAGAACAAAGCAATGAGGATATTCCAGGCTCGGATTTTCAGTTTAAATGTCCTTCTTTGAGAGGAAATGATATATGCAGCATTGATTCACAAATAATTGGCCACAAATCCATTGTTAAAATGAGTTTTAGGTAATTTAGTATGTAGGTTATGTATTGCTACATACTGCTGGGGAAATAAACCTTACAGAGTTTATACTTACTACATACTAATATATATATTTATTTATTAGACTACTGTTATGGAAAGGATGAACTTAACTCTTAAAAATTTAAGACAAAAAATGTAGTGCAGGAGCTATTTAGAGTAACTTGCTGATTGTACATATGTGAGTCATTTAAACATTCCTTGTCCAAGTAATTTATATAGAATTATACTTTTCAATACAGGAGAAAGTAAGGAAGAAAGGACATTTAGAAACTGGATGAATTCACTGGGTGTAAGCCCATATGTTAACCATTTATACAGGTAAAGCTTTTTTTTTTTTCCTTCCTCTTTTGATAATCTCTTAATCTCCCTTAGATGTAATAAAGTAGATATTTCTGAGTATCTGTTGTAGTGCAGTAACAACATTAAGAAAGGGAAATTTTACTTCTGTTAGAATAGTGATTTCCAAGTTTTGTTCCACATAGCCACGAGAGGAATTTCAGAACTGGTCTGTAGAACCACATCAAGCAGTATATGATTTAGATATTCCACTCAGGATATAGAAATACTAGACCTAAAATGTTGTGATATGCTCCATTTATTCACTTGTATTTTAAATAATATTATGCTTGAAAAAAAAAAAGAGGTAATTTGTGTTTTATACAGCATGTTTTTTATTTTCTTTGATGAAAGATACTAGTGGAATGCACCGTGACCATATAATCTATTAAAACAATAATGTAATCCTGAATTATAAGGAAGTGTAGAGGTCTGCTGAATAGACTGTAACATAGCATGGTTATGAGCGTGCTTGTAAACTAGCCTACACTTATTCCATAGTATCAGAATGCGGGTCAAGAAAAGTTTTATTAGCTTCCTATGAAAGACAAAATCCTAGTCCTCCTCATGAACTATTCAAATTGATGTCCCAAATTCTCACATTCTCCTAAATAGAACCATACCCTGAAAGCTATTTCTAATTAAATAAAGATTTACTTCTCCTGTGAGGGAATATCTACCAAAAGGGGATAAACTATAGCAGTAATTTATATGAAATGTGAATATAAATTACATTTATAATATAAAACATAAATTGTATTTATAGTATAAATTTAAAATTTGTTCTACTAATAGATAAAAATTGGTTTAAACAAATTGATTTTACTGTGGAAAACCCACAAAAGGAAAGACTTTTTAGTGCACTCTTTAGATGTTTCTGATCACTTTTCAAATTGTGCTAGCAGTTAATTTAAATGCCATCAATTAAAGATGTGATATAGGGAGCAACTGTGAACATCTGCTTTCATGTATACTTGCTCCTATAATTAATTGCTTCTGTTTTATCACCTCTGTAATGTCATTTTCTCTGTAGATAGCTTAAAATGGAGAATGCTTACAGCTAACTACTAATTTCAGTTGGCGAGCAGATGAAGGAGATCATCAGGAATGTAATTTATTATAGGAAAGTAATAATTTTCCTTAATACTCTTCTTTCACAAGATAAGACAAGATAAGCTTTTAAGACTGTAGGTGCAGATTAGGCACGAGTATTTAACATTTTGGAAAGTTCTGAAAYACTAAAACTAGTTCAATAAATAAAATCTGTTTACCTAGATGTTTTTATTTATACCTACCTTATGAAAGCAATCATTTAATTAAAGTTGGAAAAAACAGTGGCTCTGCTTTCTTCACTGAGATTTGTGAAAATAATAAAGTTCAAAATAAAATTTGATTTAAATCAAGTCAGGAATCAATAAGTAGGATAGGCCAATTTCTTCAAAGACTAAAACAAATTTTTATTTACGTAACTGGATTTTTTTCAGCAGCTTAATGTACACTTTCAGTTGTCCGAAGTACTGGTTAACACTGTCATTGTAAACTCGAAATTTTGTAATTAAAAACATTATTTTTCTCTGATTAGTGACCTCTCTGATGCTTTAATAATCTTCCAATTGTATGAGATGACTCGTGTGCCGGTTGATTGGAACCATGTCAACAAACCTCCTTATCCTTTACTCGGTGGTAATATGAAAAAGGTGCGTAGATATTCTGTAATACAGTCCAGTTTCACTGTCTCCCATTGTGCTGCTTGTAGTATTCTGGACTGGTCGATTTGTGTGTTACTGGGACAGGGCTGGCAAGAAAAAAGGTGTGGAGGGGAGTTTTCCGGGTATTATTTCAAGGAATAGAGAGCTGTTTTATCAAACGTATCACTTTGGCTTCTAAATGTGGACAATTGTTCATAATTCTTAATGTAGGGTCTAACTAGGCTATCTAAGTAAAAATTTCAGGCCTGACACAGCTATTGTGTCTGATGCTCTTATACCATGAGATGTTTCCCTCCCAGAGCAGTTTTATATTCCTCCAGGAGAATTTGCACAAGCCTTGCAAAATCCAAACTTTCAGTTAGTTGTGTGATCTTTATAAAGCCAGAAACATAGAGAAAAAACTTACTGTCTGTTTAGAAAGAATACATTTTAATATGGTTCCAAATTCAGTTTTGATGCAAGTATATACTATTTCATTGACTTTAGTGGAGGTGAACTTGATTTCCTCGGGTGTGAAATAAGATTATCACTGGAGTATTACCTAGTGTGTTTTTTATCTGCGAGAATAGTAAAGCTGCATTATGATTTCAGCATAGTGTAGAAAGGCTAGAAATCTTTCTCTAGCCCCAAATCTCACCATGGGTAGTACTAAACCAAATGAATTCAAAATACATATAGATTATAGGTCTGTATTATAGAAATATTAAGGGTTTTTTTATTCATTCTTTGTAAACACTAAACATTTATTTTTAGATTGAAAATTGTAATTATGCAGTAGAACTTGGGAAGACAAAAGCCAAATTCTCCCTGGTTGGTATTGCTGGACATGATCTAAACGAGGGTAATAGAACTCTGACTCTGGCTTTGGTATGGCAGCTGATGAGAAGGTAATGTGTTCTTCTAGGTGTAGTATATGCAATATGTATATGTGTGTGTGTGTATAAATAAATATATATTAAAAATGTATTTCAAGGCGACTTAAGGCAAGTGTTCAGTTCACCTTATATAAACAGGTGCATTCACTTTAGTGGAGGTGTACATGCTATCATCAGGTACAAATGTTTCATAATCTGAGTAAAATTTCATACTCTGCAATAAATAGACTGACCTAAAATATAAGTAACCTGGTTATACAGTGAAGCAATCATAACTATTCTATATGTGAGTTAATGATATGGGAAATACTAAAGAGAAGATTAATCTATATTAAACTTAAGGTCAAAATTAGGTATTTATATTCATTCAAAGATTTAAATATAACAATAATCTTTTGAACCCTTTGTAATCAAAGAACCAGCTTCACAATGTTTTGTGTGTGCTTTTTTTGTTGTTTGTTTGGAAATACCACTGTCATTAACAAATAAGGCTGTAATACTGCTACAAATTTTAAATAGTGTTTGAAGAAATATGGCAATTTACATAAGTTAACGCTGCTTTTTGTAGTTGTGGAACACTAAGAAAATGCATAACAAAGCGGGAACTGACAGAACCAAGTGCAATTTGCTAGTGTATTTAAAAAAACCAAGTATTTCAGAGAGCCATCTCTGAAGTTCCCACTTCTCTAAGATAAACTTTTATACTTTGTTTTATATATCGTGTCGTGATTGAAGCCATGATAGTCCATTTTTAAACATGCATTTAGATAGAATCAATGGAACTTCATATACTGAATATTGTGTTGAAAATAATCATTATCTCAAAATTATAAATCGTTCAGCAAGTACAAAAGCACAAAAACCTCTTTATTTCATGTAGATTCCATTCTTTCCATACCTTTCTTTATGCAGGGAGTGATTTCAATATTTTTAAAAACTTAAAAAAAAGAGAGGGAAGATAGGTAGGAAGAGCTAGTCTAYGCTATAGACTTGTTGGGGAGGGGGGATTTTTAGGCCATCACAGTTGCAGTAATATAACTACTGTAAGATTAAAATCTTGCTAGTGCACTGATAGGAAAAAATATAGTATTATAAATTAATTTCAATAAAGAATATTTTTATAGAAAATATTTTCCATAAGTTAATTTTCTTACACCTGCCCTGAAACACTCTATGCTTTTGTTTCTCAGAGTGTTGTAATTCAGTTTTCAAAGTGATTGAATGCTAGGGAACCATTTAAGATTAGAAAGTAGAGGTAATTATGATGTGCTGAATAAAAGAAAGATAGAAAGAAGAGGTAACAGTAGATATTATGGGGTTTTGGATGTAATTTTACTCTTGTAACAACTAAAAAAGTGATTTTAAAGTACGAACTAGTTTATAAGGTAAAAATAGCTTATGCAGATGAGTACGTGGCACTGTTACTGCTCTGAAGTAGTATTTTACTTTTGTTTATAGCTTGCTTTTTTTTTCCTTTAGCAGAGAAGTGTTCTATCACTCACTTGATTCAGATTATCTTTTATTTTCTTTATTAAAGGTATACTTTAAATGTATTATCAGACCTTGGAGAGGGGGAAAAAGTAAATGATGAAATTATTATTAAATGGGTGAATCAGACACTTGCAAATGCAAATAAGAAAACTTCAATTACCAGTTTCAAGGTAATCAAATTAGTTTACTTTCCTTCTTTCCAAATATAATCAGATCTGGGATTTTTAATCTGATCTTGTTAACAAATTGGCTTTAACAGTGGATCTCTCATTAGCTAGAATAACCTGATCAGGAAATATTTTTGAGACTCTCCATCTTCAAAAGTATTCTACAGCTCTATTAATAAGAAATAACAAAAAGGAAATGATAATTGCTACTGTAAGATTAAAAAAACAACCCAACAACTAAACTTTCAAAGGGCCTTTTTGATGAATTTATTTAGGCATGGCACGTCAGACACCTTCCAAATGTTTGCATTTGTGCACTCTTATATTTGTGGACATGGAAGACAATTCTGGAAATACTCGGAAAATTTTTCACCGTTTTTTAGTAGTAGCTGTTCAAGATTACTCACTCGTGCAGTGGCAGAGCCAGCAGAGGGAGGCCGAGTTAACCAGCACGCTGCCCTGTATCAGTAGCATCGCTGATGTGCCGCCGAGCTAACGAAGCACATCAATGTCAGCAAATACTTCAGAACACTGCAGGAACTATGTCCCATTCAGCAAACAGGAGAAAATTGTTACAGGAAGTCTTCCTTTCACATTTTTAAAGTGTTAAGCATGAAAAGTCATATATATGTCAGCTGTGTTATGCTGTGTGAATCTTATTCTTTAGAAATGGTAGATTGATAATTGCACACAAATGTAGCCTTTTAATACAGGTCCACTATACCCATTGAAACAGTTACATGTTGTTGGGATTCACAACAGGAATATAAGAGCCTAGCAGGTTAAATAATTGAGATCTCCTTGTATAATGAATTAGGTAAGTTTAGGCAGAAGGTGATATCAAATTATTTTATACAACAAAATATTTAATTTTTACTGCAGAAAATTATTTAGACAGGTCTTAATCTTATTTTCTTCAGTGGGATTGATTCTTCTCTCATTTCTACATAAATTGTAATAATGATGGTGTAAATAAGTTGAAAGTAAGAAAATCTGTACTAGCATCTTGATTTTTTGGTATGTCTGTATTTTTGGGGGGGGTGGGGGAGGGGAGTATTTTTGTTTTAAGGTAAATCAATTGATGGTAGACCATAAAGATAAGGAGCTACTGATTTAAAGAAGCATTATTCAGCATATCTCTTTTACTACTGATTTTTGACAACAATTATGTATATATTCTCTTTCACAATTTGAATTTTTGTCTATATTTTTGTGTTACTACATTGTATAGCGGAGAAATCAGAGGTCTGATATTGTGTTTGGACTAAGAAAGCAAAGTCTTATTGGCAGCAGTGCAAACGATAAAAATTACAAAGGTGTTTTTTGGTTTATGGTCTTGGGGAGACATCCCATGCTTTTTAATGTCTTTAAAGAAATGTATATACTATTTTTAAAAGTATAATTAGTGTGGAGGCTTTATGGAACTCCAATGAATTTGAAATCGTAGCTCTGGCCTGGTGGTGAAGGCAAACGCATCACATGGTTTACGTGCTAAGCCTCTGGAGAAACAGAGCCAGCCGCACTGGCCCTGTCTGCTGATTGTTGGTTTGACATTATCTTGTACGAGGCTGCTTATCAGTCTTAACAGTTGGGAAGAAATAATTGCGGCAGTAGCATCTGCTATTTTAAGAACAGAAGAAAACACTTTTCAGTATATTAAAGACAAAACASAGTCTGCTAGTACTAGCTCAGAATACCATCAGAGTCTCCAAAACTATAAAAAGTGTGAACCACAAGCTAGCTGCAGGAAATAGTTCCATTAAGAGAAAAGGAGAAGAATTAGAATAGTCGGGGAATGCAAACAACTTTTTGTTGTCTTGATAAGTCTGGTCCTTGGACTTCTTCCAAAGGTTCTTTTTTCCCTTTGGGTAGAGGTGGGGTTCTGCTTTCACTAAATCATTTTAAGCTGTTTACATTTGTGTAACAATATCAAGACTGAGAGAGAACCTTTAACAGATTTCACGTGCTGAAAACATTAGGCCTCATAAAGGGAGAGAAAACCTCATGCAATAAAGCAACAAAATACACTGCTGTCTTTCAGAACAACATAAGATGTGCTGTAGGGTTTTTTGCATTGTGAAGGCAGAGTAATGAAAGCAAATAAATTCCTTATTAATCTTTTTGGTCTTTTTTTTTTAGGACAAATCAATTAGCACTAGTTTACCCGTCCTAGATTTAATAGATGCCATTGCACCAAAAGCAGTTCGCCCAGAAATGGTCAAAAGAGAACACCTTTCTGATGAAGACAAATTGAATAACGCTAAGTAAGTTTTGAAGGAATACTTTATTTTCCTTAAATGCAGGAAATGCATGAATTCATGATGTAATGAATATGATTTATTGATTTGTTAACAGTGAGAAGTTACATTGATATAAGTTGATTTGTTTCAAATAGAATAAATTACATTTTAGATAGAAAAATAGCTCTAGAATATTACTATCATATTCAAAATATGAACTCAAATTCACTGCTCGTATGACCTACCACTGCTCCACTGCAATTGATTTATTAATAGCCTGCTGTAACCCATTCTGTTTTGAGAAAAATAAATGCTTTGATAACCACTAACAAAACATCTGCCAGTGCAATTGTTAATACATACCTTTTTCATAATAATGCCCATTATAATGTCCTAGAGCGTAAATACTGACTGAATAGGCATGTCCTGTTATTAAAATCTGTTGTTGYGAGTCTGAGCACCTTAGCAGATACAAATAAAATAACAATTTTATTCTTCTTGTTTTCCAAGGTATGCAATCTCAGTTGCTCGAAAAATTGGTGCTCGTATATATGCTCTCCCAGATGATCTGGTTGAAGTGAAGCCAAAAATGGTAATGACAGTGTTTGCATGTTTGATGGGAAGAGGACTAAACAAAATAAAATAATGGAGAAACTGAACATAATATATTCCGCCATGTTAAGCACGACAAATGCCTCACAGTTTACAGAATTCTGAAGCTTAGTCAGTATAAAACCAGAGAAAATCTGTTTGCACAAATATACTCTGTAATTATATTTTAATAATGTGTTTATATTAGATTTCATTGTTTCATAACACTGATTATTTATGTGTAATATTGCTTTCAGAACATGTTCATTACCAAATTAAGATCACAAAGTTGTATTGCTTTAAAAAAATCATCAACAATGTCAATTAAGCTTCATGCATATTACTTTCCATAGAATGTAAGAATCTACATCATTTTACATATGTTATTTCAGGACCTATTGTGAAACATCGCTTTTTTTTTGTTTTTGGTGGGTGTTATTTACATGTAGACATACCTGTGTAAAGGTGCATTCCAATACTATCACATTACCCCAAACTGCATAAAAGTTAGCATCCTTGCCTTATTCTCTGAGAGCTTAACTCTTCTTGCAGTCGATGAGAGTCTTGCCATTGACTTTAATGAAAGCAAGTGAAGGCTGGATAACGTCTGGAAACTATAATGATAAGCTGATACAATGATAAAGCTGATGAAACTTTTGTGGGGGAACAAACTTTAAATATGTAGTAGTAATTAGTTCTGTAACTGAGCAGGAACTTATATGGTCTGTGTCTTAAGAAAAAACAGGAAATAGCAGAAATGTAATCATGGCATTATTAGATCTGCATATACATTACCTTTGCAGGTGGACCAAACATCTGATTTTTTTTTTCCATAAAGTATTGTATAAGAAAAATAAAGAGCTGGCTAGTCCAGTCTTGGGGACTCACATGTATTGCATTTTCCTGTGGATTGTTCCTTTGGTTTTCCTGAAGTGTATTCCACATATGCTAAGGTTTTGCTAGAAAGACTGGTACATTGTCTGTGTGAGATGAAGTCCATAATTTTCATATTAATTTTAAAGTAAATATTTGTGTTCCTTTCTCAGGAATTTCATTTGTTAAGACTCAATATTTGTTGTTGTGTAAACTATTGCTGTATGTAGTGCTTTGTTACCTCCACGAAAAAGACACTAAAATTATGTAGCTCATTATTTCATATCCAAAGTTATTCAGAACTTATTTTGATTAAATTGAAATGGTTTTATAAAGGCAACCACTCATGCTTCTTGGCATAAGAGTTTGATGTGTGGTAACTAAGACATAGATGTTGAAGAATAAATGACAGCCACCATCTGAGATGAATTGTCTTCCCAGAGTAATGTTCACTTTAAAGAGGTGAATGTTTCCTTTAACCAAACAAGATTTTTCTAAAGAAGATTTGAGAAACTGATTCAGATTTTCACCTCCTATAAATCCTTATAGCTCAGCCAGAGTTAGCAGAGCTGTGACACTAACCAGCTAAGGCACTGGTTCTGTATCTCTGCATGGTACACACTGATGCAGTAAAGAAAAAATTGCTGGGTAGGCACCTGTATAAACTAAACTAGATAAACACACAAAACCATTAGATGATAGGTGCAAGTTTGTGTGGGGTAGCTTGTATAATATACAACCAAACGTAGGCGTGGTGAAGTTCAAGGATAAAATGGCACATATAATTTTAATATAAAAAGGAAAAACTTAAATAGTAATGATGTCTAGAAGCATCCCTATGAGAGGAAACAACAAAAGACAGTAACTATTTCAGAAATACTGTGTTCCTGTGTTGGGGGTGGACACGTGCTCGAGGTCCCTTGAGAATGCCTGGCGAGGGTATGCGTGAGCTTCCACGGCTGTAGCTTGTTATTCAGACGGGTGCGCTTATAAAGCCAGAGAACACCAGAAAGGCGTTCTCATTAAAAAAAAAAAAAAAAAAAAAAGCTTACTTTCAGTGGCTCTTCGTGTTTGTCCCCTCCGCGAGCCCCGCGGGGCTGCCCGGGGCTCGCCTCGCTGCGCCGCTCCGGCCCCGCTGGCGCTGCCGCCGCGCTGCCAGCTCCCTCCGGGCGAGGGCCGCGACACAAGCCAGGTCGTCTCGCTGTGAAGAAGCTGAGGCGCCGGAGCAGCGGGAGCTGCGGCTGCGGCGGGCGGGAGTTGCTCCCGTCGCCCTCCGCAGGGCGCACGGCGCTGTGCAGCCCGATGCTGGGCTGAGCCGCTACCGCGGGCGGCGCGAGGGCGGGCGGGCAGATGCGAGGAGCTGCGCACCAGCGGCCATCGATGTCGGCGGCCTCCTCGTGCTCGTGCCGCCGAGGCCTGGCTGGCGGCGAAGGAGGGTCTCGCCGCAGCGGGGAGCGGGCGCGGCCTGCCGGCTCCGCCCCCCTCCCCGCGCTGCCCCCGGCGAGGGGCCGCCGCCATCGGAGCCTGCGCAGTGCGGC
>NW_020450983.1:1714366-1770482 GCF_003343035.1 Apteryx rowi
CCCTGGGGGGGCGACGCTGGGACGGCTCGCGCGCTGCCCCCGCCGTGGCGGGCGGGCGGGAGGGGCCCGGCCCGGCCCGGCTGTGCTGCCCGGCTGCCCGTGCGTGTTTCTGCAGCGCTGAGAGCCGAGGGGCTGCGGGGGCCGGGGCCGTGCTGCGGGCCGCCTGCCGCCCTGCCCGTCGTGTTCTGCCTCCCCGAAGCCGGCGGCAGCCGCAGCTGCTCGCGGAGCGCGCACAGAGGCGCGGGGGGGCTAAAGGTGCGCGGCAGGAATCGTGCCTGCGGGCTGCTTAAAGCTGACTTGTTACCCCGTCGGCCCCATTTGAAGATCCTGTAGGTGCTCTGTGCCTGGGTCTGCCTTTGGTCGCCCCTGCTGTAAAACAGTACGCTAGTCTGGAAGGAAGAGTCCCCCCGAAGCGTCGCCCTCCACGAGAGGACCCAGTGGAGCAGAGCGGTACCGCACGGGGCAGCCCGCTGCCGAGGTGCCTCAGCCGCGCGGGAAGGTGCCGCTCGTGAGCGCTGCCGCGGCTGGCGGTGCCTGCTGCCCCGGGCTGCAGCTCCCCTGACGCAGCAGCAGCAGCAGCAGCAGCAGCAGCGTCTGGCTCCTGCTTTGATGGGGCCTGCAGGGAGGTCGCGGTACCGAGAGGGCCGGCAGGGCTCCTGCTCCAGGAAGGTGCAGATTGCCCCGGTCCTGGAAATACCCATGCTAGTGGGGTTTGTCTGCGTGTTTTAATAGACTGTGATTAAAGGGACGGATTAAAGTACATGTCAGCACTTTCCGGAAAGACATCTCACAAAATGTCTTTAGTTTCACAGTTGACGTGAAAATGCTTTTCAACGTTGACTTCTTAGTTGCCCTATATGTTACACGTCTGTTGTGAAATATCATGGGGTGTTACCTTCTTTGACGGTAGCTGGTATGTACAATACTAATTTGTTTGTATTGCTTTATAATAAAAAAAACCTAGTATATGTTCATACATTGCTTTTTCAGGTGACTATTACATGGTTAAGAAACTCTTAGAGGAAAACAGCTCKGGTGAAATGAACATAAATTGTGTGGATGTGCTTGGAAGAAATGCTGTTACCATAACCATTGAAAATGAAAATTTGGACATACTACAGCTTCTTTTGGATTATGGCTGCCAGGTATGCAACACACAGGTCAGATTACTGAAATTTTTCAGTGTAGTCATTGATCTGCATATTCTACTTGTTATTTATGCTTTCTGTTAACCTCTCAGAATCTGGAAGAAAAGAAAACTGCCCTGAAAGGACAGAATTGCTTATATTCATTTAGTAATCATGAAGATGTTTTCTTCTCACTAACTTACTTTCCTACTGGGATTTTATTGGCATCTCAAATGTATATTGATGTTTTCAACAATGTTAACAGAACTCTGAATATTATTTTAAATGTTATTCCTGTTGCAGAGGAATCGTATGCATTATTTTCAAGCAAAATAAGTAGTATCTAGTCAAATTGCCTAATATTAAAGTGTTTAGAATGCAGAGGGTCTGGATTATAAGAACTTTTAAAAAGGGATTGCAGTTAGAAAAATATACATCTTCTTGGATGTTTTTAAATTAAGGCAAGAATGTGTTTCTGTAGCGCAAAATTCATCTGGAATGTGTCAGAAATATTGGAATCTGTTTTGAGCTTTTACATAATCACAAAGTTGTGCATAACTTAGGTTAGAGAGGGCCTCAGGAGGTCATCTGGTCCAAATCCCTGCTCAAAACGACAATAACTGCCATTAGATAAGGTTGCTCAGAGTGTACGTAATTTTGTGTGTATCTAACACGTGGCCTATTTGGCATATTTATCAAATATATATACACACACACACACACACACACACACACACCATATATGGGTTTATAACAGTTTTCTTTTGGTTGCCCGAATTCAATAATTTCTGCCTACGGTGTGTTTAGAAATGCTTAAATGTGGAGCTTTGACTTACAGAGGTTTAGTTAGCGCAGTGTGGATTTTTGGTTTTTTGTTTTAACTTTTATTTTTGCCTTACAATTTCCTTCTACAATTTCTTACAATTTACTCCAGGACAGTTCAGGTAATGGCTCGGCTTTTTGGTAAACTTGATCTGTGCTCTATAGCAGAGGCAGCTTCCTTCACCAATACCTGCATGGCAATATACAACATCTCTGCTACTGCTGAGAGAGTTGTAATTAAGGATATAAGACAGTGAAGGCTAACAGGGAAAAGTAATATCTTTTATTAGGCTGTATGCTATTGGATGAGAAAAAACAAAAAGTGTTTGGGTACATGAACCCCTCCTTGGATCTCCTTTTCAGTGGCATAATAAAAGTTGTGCCTCTTTCTTCTATTTTTAAAGTATAAATTTGGATTTCTTAAGGTGAATTAAAAAGAGAACAATATAAATTGTGGGGAAAATGAAAAGCTGTTGAGCTCAGCTTCAGAGAAGCTTCAGAATAAGTTTACAGCCCAGGAGGAAACCTCATTTTCCTAGCTTTACCACAGAACTAGGAATGCAGAGCTGAAGTGTCTATTGTTCCTCATCAAATATATATAGTTTTTTAAAACAGAATGGTTTGTGCAACATGTTTTTAAAATCTTTCACAGCCTTCCTGACAACCTGTCCCTTAGAACTTGATTTCCCGAATATCCTGCGTCGTCTTTGCTGAAAAAATAACTTCTAGATTTTATTGTTCTCCTGTTCATGCAGTAAAACAATTCATCAGTAAATGTCATGCTAGCTCTTGGAATAACCACCTAAATTTGTATCCTGATCGTACACGTGGTGATAGTTCAGAGCATTGCTTTAGAACTTAAGGGAAAAAAAGGGGGGGGGGCAGGGGGGAGGAGGGAGTTTGCAGTTTAGCTTCAAGTTAACTCTTTGTTCTGTTTAAATTATTGCTCTTTCACATTTAACCTGTTTTCTTTCCTTAGTCATCAGATGCACTTTTGGTGGCTATTGATTCGGAAGTGGTGGGAGCTGTTGACATTCTGCTTAATCACCGACCAAAAAGATCCTCCAGGCCAACTATTGTAGTTGAGTGTTCTTAATTTTGGGGGAATGGTGGACTATGGTGTTTTTGGGGTAACTGTGCTGTTTAAAACAACATCATTAAATGAAGTTCTAAATCTCTAAAGAATTTGGGCATCCGATAATATTTTTTATGGCCTCTTCTGCCTTAGAGGATAGGATACTTTATTTTGCTTTACTGCTTGTATCCTCATATAAGCCTTATAAATGCTGAGTGCTAACAGATACCTAATTAGTCTGAAAGAGGAGGAAAAAATGAGTGGCTATAAATCTTTTCTTGTAAACTTCTTGCAATTTAATTAGCAGCCTAAGTATTCAGTGTATTTTTGTAAAGCTTCATAGAATTTTCAGGCAAATCTATACACATCAAATCTTCATCTTAAAATAAAGAATTTGAAACTTCTGGCTATCCTCAAGTATCAAAGCACTTTTTAGAAGTACACAAGTGGGGGGGGGGGGAAAAGGCATAATGCATTGTGTAGCATATAATGTATGTGTGTTACAATCAGGGTATTTTCTCTGCACTTAAATAGTAAAATAAGCTCCTATTCAAAAGAAACCCCCATCCTATTTCAAACTAGAATAAAATACACTTCTGTTAGTATTGTGTATGTGTACTGGACAAGATAGGCATTGTATGGCAGTTTTCTGTGTAGATAAACAAAACACATTTCTGCATCCATTTTCTTTCTTCYAGTATTTATATGAGAGGTGTTTGAAGGCTGTTATGCATTTTTGTTTATTTTCATGTTATAAAACGTGGGGAAAATATTTTGAAGAGGAGCTTCATTGGGAACATTGTTGAACAGTCAAGATAAATGTACGTGTAAACATTGTAATACAACTGTGTGAAATAAATTCAGATACTTTCTACATTTTATTGCAGAAGCTAATGGAACGCATTCAGAATCCAGAGTACTCAACAACCATGGATGTTGCACCAGTCATTTTAGCTGCTCATCGTAACAACTATGAAATTCTCACTATGTTGTTAAAACAAGATATATCATTACCCAAACCGCATGCTGTAGGCTGTGAGTGCACACTCTGTACTGCAAAGAACAAGAAAGATAGTCTACGACATTCCAGGTAAGACTTAACAAACAATGACAGTAATGAAAATATCTTGCCTTAGTTCTCCAGTATTGCTCAGGTGAGGTTCAATATATTTTCTTTTTAATATGAGGTTTATGAGTGGATCCTTCTAATATGTTGTAGCCTCTATTGCAAGGGATGTATTAGTTCTCAGGAATGGGTTGTGCTTGGACAGCCTGGTGAGAGATAGTGACTTTTTTTGTTTTTGTTCTTTAATTCATTGTACATATTAAGCTAAGGGCCTTTTTTTTGCCAGCTATTTTACAAATTTTCTACCTATTAGTGGCTTGGGAGCATAGGAACTAAGTAAATAAAATTTTTCTTAAGTTAGTTAATACTGCCTTTTTTGAGCTAGAGTGAGAAGGTGGATAATTCTATATTGTATTTTTTCAAGAGTGTTTATATTTATGTAGCATGGAATGATCAATGTAAACCAGAGACAGTATTTTTTTCAGTATTTTTGAAAGTAGAAATCTTTTCAATAAAGGTACAAATGGGAGGAAGCATTTACTGGTTTGAAAAGAAATTTATCTGTTTAACTCAATAAAATACTTGAAGACTTAATACAATTTAATATATGTGAGTTTGTGTTTAAAAAAAATCACAGAGCTCAAAGATCATAAGTGGACTGCAATTACAGTATTGCATTTGGAATTACTCCAGAATGTATCTAAATGATAAATCTAAAAAAGGAGTAAAAGGATAATTGGTACTGATATTCAACTACTCCAGGGCAGATCCTGATACCTGTAATGACATGGGATGTCAGCTGGATGTTGCCATTAATTTCGGTATGAGAAAAGATGTCAGTGTATCCCAAGAAACAAACAGTAGAAATAATTGAGATAATAACTCATAGTTCAAGCTAGAATGGATACCGTGTACCATGTTAATTAATTTTGTTTTAGAATGTGCCTATCACTATACCATGCAATAATAGGTAGAAATGCTGGGACAAGCTGTGAATAAGTTGTCTGGGTACTAAGGAACAATATAGGAGTTTTATCATGGCGTTTCACCTGGGCTAATCTATTTTGCTGGGATAAACAGACTTCACTGTGCCTTATAGACACACATACTGTGTCTTTCTGCTTCAAAGAAAGCACAGTTTCTGTGTGTTTGGAAAGCACATCCCACATAGTAAGTGCTGTTATGTTTTTAAATAAATGATAGTTAATATTTAATAACTAGCTACATCTCTGAGTGCTGCGTTATCAGAAGTCTTAATACTTGTCTATCAAACCGAAAATAATCTTCAAAGCTATAGTATATGGAGTCCTATTTGAGATATGTTTTAGCAATGCGTATACTTCAAAATTGTACAAAATAGAATTGAAAACCTGTTTTAGTAAGTTTGTCTAAGATCTTCGGCCTCTGGAGCAGGGAAAGGAGTTTCACTAACTCACCTCAATAATGATCCAGAGTTTTGGCTGCTTAATAATTATAAAGGGATGGGGAACCCCAAACCTTCTTGCATATTCTGGTTTGTGTCCAGTAGCAGGACTGAGCAGGTGAGTAATATGCTCTTTGCATAAAAACCTGAGCATGGAATTTGGAAGGCTGCTGGCACGGGTCTGGTTTGTTTTGAAGTGGGGAGGATTTTGGATTGAGAGCACGTATCCTTGCCTCATTGATATGAAGGAAGTATATGAATATTTTTTTGCCTCTCCCCTTGACTTAACTGGAGCAATGTTATTTATTTGAAGCAGTTGACACAGAAAGGCTCTTCTGCCACCTGCTCCCCACTGTTTTTAATTTAGTTTTAAAATAGATGATTGCCTTAAACACTTTACTTCTCTCTCTTATTTACACTGCACCATGAGCACTACTGGGTAACACTTTAAAATGTCAAAATTTCAGCAGTACTGTTTCCTTAACTGGTGACCTTCTGCTGATGTACTGATAACAGTTGAAATAGCAGTGAGGAAAAGAAGAGAAAGCACCAGTTTGGCAGGCAGTTTCTGGTACTTAAAATAGTGGGAATTCTAAATATATGAAGGACAACGGAATTGGACTAAAAACCAATTTCTTCCATTGACATATGCACATATGCATATAATGTGCATATAAGAACATTTAATGCTTTTAGTTTCTGATTTTAAGAAACTCCATTGTTCTTTCAAGTTGACTTTTTGTGCTAACTTCCGGAACAGGTTCTGATTTGAAACTGCTAATTAAATGAAATATCTTCATGTTGCTTGCTATTCTTTTGTCACAGGTTTCGTCTTGACATCTATCGATGTTTGGCCAGTCCTGCTTTGATAATGTTGACAGAGGAGGATCCAATCCTGCGAGCTTTTGAACTTAGTGCAGACTTGAAAGAGTTAAGTCTTGTTGAGGTTGAATTCAGGTAGGAATTGAATAAATCACAAACCTACTTTAATACTTTTATGAAATGACATAAATGGAAATGTGTGTGCGTTAGAAAAGGTTTATTCTCAGTTTTTCATAATTAGGTGGTTTAAAGTAATACTTATAAGAAAAAAATATGTGTATAAAGTAATTGCTGCCTTACTTTGCAAGACTAATTTAAATCCTTTTCGGTTCAGACAGTTCAAAGTGGTTAGCTTTCAAATTTCTACTCTGCTCTGGAAAAATAAGCAGAAGTAATGCTGAACGCTGATTTATTTCAGGCTCACGCAGCTTTTCATCATATGAGTATCTCATTAATACCATGCTTGTGCTTTTTCTTTTTTTCTTTTTTAATGTAACATCAAGATGGAAGTATGTAACACTTTATTTGTGCTGATCTGACTCAGGCTTGAAGTTGTTCTGGGTTTTGTTTCTTAATTTTGCTCCTAATATAGGAAAGCTGAATTGCATATGTGTACATGTATGTATGTGTGTAGAAGATTTCATGGCTTAAAATGCCATGTCTATATAAGAAACATTCAGTGTAATTTTATGTTTAAACTATGCAGATTTTTACCATTTTTGAAACTTGTAGCAAAAAAGCATGCATTTTTTTTCTGAGAATAAAAATGTATTTAAGAAATGTCTCAAAAATCATGTCTTTTTATTTCAATTTTTCATAGATTATTCCATATCTTATTCACATAGAATGAACTGACTATTGGAAAGTTTTGCTCATAGTTGTAGATTTTATTTCTTACTTCATGTAAACAAATGTTCGTGTAGGTTAAAATTTTACTTTTTTTAAACAATACATGAAATAATCTTTACTTACAGCTGATCGTATATCTTAAGTGTTCAACTGTTGCATATTTGAGATACAACTTGACACTGAAATAGATTGTGTCAGGTGAAACTAGAAAATCATGTGATTTCTTTTCTTGTATTTATTATATTAATAAATATTATTTAGTGAGTAGACTTTAATTTTCAAGTGGCATAAATAAAAGCAAAACCCAAAACAACTTACCCTCAAAGCAGAGAATTAGAAATTTCAAATAACAAATTACCAGAATCATTACTTATAATATTTTGTGACTACTACAGTTTCTCATCTCCTGGAAATAACACTAAGTTTTAACTCTTCATCTGGACCTTAAGACATAAATAAAAGCTAAGAATTTGTATACTGTAACTGTTTCTCAGTTTTTATCTGTCTAGTGCAGTTGCGAAGTGCACTCAGGTTTTATAATTGTCATATTACATGGAGAAACCTACACAGCGTTACCTTCAGAATGCTTGCATCTTGAAATATTTGATTTTTTTTTGGCCTTAGCATAACACACAATCCAATTTTAACATAGTTTCCATTAATCCATTAACTATCTATATTAGCAGTGTGTTATAACTGTTATTTCTTTGTTCTTCAGAAATGATTATGAGGAGCTAGCCCAGCAGTGCAAAACCTTTGCTAAAGACTTGCTTGCACAGGCACGGAATTCCCGGGAGCTGGAAGTTATTCTAAATCACACATCTAGCGATGAACATGTAGACAAGCGAGGACTGTTGGAAGAAAGGATGAATTTAAGTCGCTTAAAACTTGCAATCAAGTATAATCAGAAAGAGGTTTGTCTGCTGTAATTTCCTAGACTATCCATATCATGTTTTGCTTGTGATTCATTCAATTTCTGGTTCTGCCTCTAGACATGGAAATAAACTTGCAAGAGTCCTGGAGGAGAATGCAATACAGATAATATTTGCAGGTGAAACATAGGGAAATGGTACTGCAAGATACTGAATATTTCTCCAGTATTTACTTTGAAGAAGAACATGGTGTTTTCTGTATTGATATATAGACTACTGCTCTTTGCCGCCAACTCTAGTAGTGGTAATTGCGTATTCAGATCCTCATTACATACTTATCTAGGGAAGTATGGACCATTAGGTGCCACACAGGATTTATCTTCTCATTTGTCATGAGCTCTTCAGCTTTGGTTCAGGCCCTGTCTGTGTTGTTTAATAAGTGTTAGACTTATGCCGGTATAACTGAATAGCACCTCTGTTCCAGAATAGTAGGGCCTTTTATGCCATGAATATGGAACTTATTTCATGTAGTAGGTTGTTATTGTCTCTATCCTTTGACAAGTTATAACTCTAGTTTTCCTTGTACTGGACTCTGTTAGAGGTATTTGTGGGATTCTAGTACAAGGCCCAAGGATAGGAAGAAAGTGTCCCCCCCCGCCCTGTGCGTAAGTGATAGTGATAATATGAAAAACTCCAAGAAAGGCATAAAATGTCTTATATAGAGTGATGTTTCTCAGATTTAAATCTTCAGTGGTTAATTAAGTCTAAATGAGAGTTTAGACTTTAGTAAAAGGAAATATGACATAAGTGTCTTCAGCTCTGCCTTCTATTTTTACCCCCTGTTCTTTACTCTTTCCTTATTTAGAAATTCAGGAAATTCTGGAGACTTTTCCTGGTCTTACAAACTTACTCCTTTGAAGCTAATGAAGCTTCTGAATATACATCTTCAAACGCTGTGTTCTGTCTTATGTTTATAAATAGCTAATTATGTTTTTCTCCCTGAAAGCAATGTGACAAATATGAAAGTTACTTACTAAATAAATAAGTTTTTTTTTTTGTTTTTTTTTTGCAATTACTTAGTAATGTTTGCTAGCAAAAATGATGATTCTTTTCATACATAGAATACTTAGCTTTTTAACTTGCATATTACAGTGTTTCAGTGTCAGGAAAATGCATTTGTATTTAGCATTTGCAGACGACATTACTGTTTGTTCTATCTGCCTAAGATTAAACGGTTTGAGAAACTGTTAAAATGCATGGTGTTTAAAAGTCACAAGCCTCAGTTATGAAATGTCTTAGATCAGCATCACACAGTTCTGGTATGCATTAAATGAGCATACTGAAGTATTTTAGATGTTCTTTTGGTTTTGAGCATAGCTTTTTTTTTTTTTTTTTTTTTTTAAACCATAATGGTGGTCAAATACTAACCATTTTTTGTAGCCTGAGGAAAAAATCTTTGAAGAATGTATTTTATTGCTGCCAAGTTTACTATAGTGACAGTTTTTCATGATGCTTTCTAAAATGTGGTGATAATAATATCAGGCTTCTTTTTGTTAGTTTTGAAATTAAATTATAAACTATGCTGTAGGGCAAATATATTCTTTTGAATCGTGTGCGAGTCAGCAACTAAAATTTGAAACTACATTTACATAATCTATGTAATTTTCAGACCAAAATCTCTTCTTTTGTGGGGCTATTTCAACATAGCTTACTTTGATTTAAAATTAACCCTGCTGTACAGAGCCATAATGATTTTAATAGTACATATAAAATTGCATGGCCACTTTGGTTGTAATCTTATGAGGTGTTGTGTTTTACAGTGTGGGTAGTATCTTACAATAATAGTATCTTATTCTTCAGATACAATTACAGTATCTTAAAATAACACAGATAAGGAAGCTGTGTTGGGTGTAACATTACTTATATACCAGCTTTCTACATAAATGAAAATCAAAGTCATTCATAACCTGACAACTTCTAAAGGTCTAGGATGTGTACTCCATGTTTAGTTGCTGGCTTTAGAAGGAAATTAAAATAATGGATGTGATAAGTGTAATTAGTCCTTAGCACTTTTGTTTTTTTGAGAGAATTATTTCAACTTTAACATTATTCCCGTTTCCACTTTGTCAGTGGCTTCGTGTAGTATGAAAATGAGTTTTAATGATGGTATTAGTAATCAGTATGAAGAAACCTGAAGTTGATTTCTTTGTTGTTTCTCTCTTTATTTATTTATTTATTTATTTATTTATTTCCTCCCAGTTTGTTGCTCAGTCTAACTGCCAGCAGTTTCTTAACACTGTGTGGTTTGGACAGATGGCGGGCTACCGGCGCAAGCACACGTGCAAGAAGATTTTGACTGTTTTGACAGTCGGCATTTTCTGGCCAGTTCTGTCCCTGTGTTACTTGTTAGCCCCTAAATCTCGAGTGGGTCGAATAATTCACACTCCTTTTATGAAGTTTATTATTCATGGGGCTTCATATTTCACGTTTCTGCTGTTACTTAATTTGTACTCCCTGGTCTACAACGAGAATAAGAAGAATACAATGGGGCCAGCCCTGGAAAGGATAGACTATCTTCTGATAATCTGGCTGATTGGTAGGTATGATTTGGGTAAGGTAGATGAGAGTTCCTGGCATTGATGTAACAATAATGATTTGTGCTAGCTCTGTGAAATCAGCATGTTAATCAGTGCCTGACAGAGGTTTGCTCTTTGGAGGACAGTGTTACAGAAACAAAACACAGTTTGGGGAAGCAATGTGATGTGTTACAACAGGTCCTAGTTATCAAAGCAAGCAAAGCTTCAGAGAAGCAGAACGTTACAGGATCTGACGGAGGAGGAACTGAGTTTTACTTCAGAGAGACTGATAGCATGCAGAGTGATGCGAGTGAGATTCAGTTGTACAATAATAACATGTTAGTGTAAAAGCTGTATATTTCCCTAGACTAGGGACATTTGAAAGTACTGACTTAAAAAGCACAAGTGGAAAGCAAACGTGTGCGTTCCTCAAATTAACAGGTCTGTAACAAATATAAGCCTGCAGTTAACTGATTTTTCTTCATTCTAAATTTAGGAATGAAATTAATTTAGATACCACCTTAGATTTTTTCCAATAATTTTTCATGACTAGGTGGTTTTGTTCATTATGTAGCATGTTTAGTCATTATGAGTCAAAACTTGTTTTCTTATGAAAACAACATTGGCCAACAAACATGAAAAAAGACATCTGCCAACAAGCTAGCATTTTTTAATTTCTTCCAGCTCTCTTTTGCATTTCTATATTAAAAAAATATATAATGATCTCAACTCCTCAATTATTTATGTGTCTGCATACAGAATTATGCTGGAATCTGAATATTAGTAATCAAGTTATTGTTCCTTTCTAATCTAGCTAAGGTCTTCATGCAAAAATAAAAGTGGATTAAAAATAATCATGCATTGTACACAAGTTAATTATTATTTTTTTCTGAATTGCAAGTTACTGGAGTAAGCATGCAGTTTATGATCATAAATCAACACCCCACACTGCTTTTGTTTCTATTTCAGTATGCTGTAACTATACAGAACAGGAGGATCCTCTGCATTTTTGTTGGATTAATCCAGCTTTAAAGAAATGCCAATATTTAGGGTTCTACAAAATCTCTTTCAGAGYTGTGGATGTGAAATTTTTATAACATCCTGTTCAGCTCAGGGGGAGGACTCTGAAGAGGTACAAAATTTCCAGTTTAGGGGTATATCAACTGTAATTAACAGCTTGGTCTTTTTTCACCAATTCTGTAATGTTTGATTAAAAAAACAAAAAAACCACAACAATTTGGACCTGTTGCAGACCTCGAATATGGTTTGAAGAAAAAAAAATATTGCATATATGTTTATATACACGCACATACTCCCTCTTATTCTAATAAATAGAAGCTGTGAATTTCCCTCATCCTTGTTTTAAAATACTGCCAGGAACAAGAATTTTTCCCCATTTCATAGTTTTTCCATTTCTGTATGTCATTGTCGCTGACTATTATCACTATACCTGAAATTACACATGTTAATTCTGGTTGATGCAGTAGAGGGAGCACAGGTATAATTTTTGTAGAGTAGGTTCCTTGTGCACTTTTGTATTGCTTGAAAATTCATAAAGCCTTTTAGCATGTTTTTGTTTTATTTAGGTTAGAATTTGATAGAGAAATTCCTGGAAACTTGTGCCTTAGTATAGGGTAATTAGATATCTGTCATTTGATTGATGAGGAATTTAAAAAATAATTACATAGTTGTAAACATCACAGTTCTTATCTGTACGGTATTTGTGTGTATCTGTGTAAAAGCTGTTGAGTAGTTTGTGGAGATTCTGGAAAGGCCGAGTTCTTATTCCCAAACACATGCAGATCTTAAACATGAAATCTTCAGATGTACACTACTAAAGGTATTACAGACTCTTCCTTTGTTTTCAGATTCACTATCTGATCTTAGAAATTCTTTAACTTCCTTTTTAAAACTGAGGTTGCAGTTGTTCCTTCAAATCTAATGCAGACAGAAGGTGTGACATTAGGTGGTCTTGAAAATTTTACTGAAAGGCTAAGAAACATTTTAATTCCTTCATGTAATGTTTTAACCTGTTTACTTAAAATAGGATTGAAAAATTTAACATAAATCTTTAAATCATATTATTTTTCACATTACTGAATCTTCATTTTTTTAAATAATAAGTTTATAGCTTAAGTGCATATTTTATAATAATATATTGGAATGTTTTCTTACAAATATTCAATAAGTTGAAAAACAATGTATTTAGAAAATTTGTGACAAAATGAACTTGAATAAAAGAACCAAGTAACAAGGATTTATCTACACTGTCATCCTCCATAGTTCTACTAAAGTATCCTTTAAAAATAAATATCAATATGATCACAGCAAAAATTATAACACTTTAAATTAGCAGTGAATGTGTACATTACTGGATTAACTTTCAAAGTCATGAATACAGTAATTCTTTTTTCCAAATTCATGAGCCTGAATGATGAAAATGCCTTCCCCAGAAAAATAAAGCAACAGGACTCGATTTCTGTAATAACATATAAATTACAGCATCTTCTACTTCTCCAGCCCCTTTTGCTGATTTCTTTAACAAATTCAACTAAGATACATGCTGATCTGACAGGAGAGGTACATAGGTTTGAGTTTAGAAATATTTTGTGTGTAACCTGGAAAAAGAGAGATTTATCTGTCTTTTTAACTAACTTTGCATAGCACTTTTATTTTTAACCTTGCCTTGCAACATTGCAGCAAAGCTGATTGAGCAAGTAGTTGTGCATAAGTATCTGATTTTTTTTTTCCACTTGATTTTCCTCTTACTAGACCAAAGTTTTAGGGAATTTGCAAAGTCCTGAAAGTTAGACCAGGTCTGGTAGTTTTTAACTACCAGTCATATAAATGCTACTTTTCTTCTAATTCTAAGTATAGTAGCATACATTTAAGGTACTCAAAAAACATTAAATAACTGATTATTCATAGAAATCAAAGGTGTCATTGTATTTCATCTGAAGATCCTTTCAAGTTTTATAAAAATATCAGTCTGTAACAGACAGTTAGTAAAATTCTGCATTTTTCTGTACAGTCAGGCATGGTTAACAATGGTAAAATCAATTTGCCACAAAGATCCTTAATCTTTAAATGTTTATTGCTCTAGGTTAAACTTCTGATTTTTTTGTGATCTTAAGCCATGCTATCTTTTCACATATGTTACTTGATATCAGTTAGAGTAAGAAACATTTCTGCTGAATGTTTGGATCTTTTCAGGAACAGTTACTAAGCTGGTTTTTCTTAAAGAGCGTTTTATAATACGCTTCCAAAAATATGTGATGCTTTATGTAATGTTTTTTGAAAAAGCTGTATGCTTTCCTTTCATAAAAAGCATTTGTATTCTGTCCCTCTACTTTTGTTTAATTTTGACCTTTCCCAGCCCACGTTATTCTCCTGTTAATTTTCTCTCATGCCATCTTTACTGGTTCCTCATTGGAATGTAGACTTAAAGAGGTTACACATCTTGTTGCCTTATAACTAATGCTTGTAGTCCAGTGCATTGTTTAGTAAAGTTATATAAATCTCCATTTTTCTCTTTGCTAAAATACCATTTACAAAAGCCAGTTAGAAGTGCTTAATTAAAAGAGAAAGTCTATTCAGTGTAATGGGTTGACTTCTCTGTCTGTCGTCTTTTCCTGCAGGAATGGTGTGGTCAGATGTTAAAAGACTCTGGTATGATGGTTTAGAAGACTTCTTAGAAGAGTCTCGTAATCAGCTTAGTTTTGTCATGAATTCCCTGTATTTGGCAACCTTTGCTCTCAAAGTAGTTGCCCATAACAAGGTGAGCACCCATTTTGATAAATCTGAAGCTCCTCTGGGACTGCCTGGGCAAATAGAGACGCCTTCCTTTTAACAGAAAATGGAGGTTACACTTGAGGAAGAGACAGCACTAAAAGGATCAGAATTTGATTTTGATACCTTTGCTTCGCTTTGATAGGAAGTGTATGCATTTGATGAGCTAGCAAAAGTTTGTTCCTGTAACTGTAGTTTTAGTAGGTTTCTGCAAAATATGTAAAGACATATTAGGTGCAGTATGTTGTAGTGAAGTGCACTGTGTTATGTGTGGATGCAGTTTCGGCATATGACTCAGTTGTCCTGTGTGCTATGTGCCATGTAGATGTCTAGTTCCCTGGTCCTGCTGCATCTTGGACTTGAAAGAGAAGCTGATTAGGCAAATGGGAGTTAGAAAATACACCAAGGCGGCTCCATGTGGTCAGGGACCCTGAACAGAGTTACTGGCCTCTTCCTTATCTTCCAGGTGGCTTGGGTTTCATTTGGGGAAAGCTCCCAATGCAGATTGTCTGATTTGGCGTTTCAGCTAGCCTTATTCTGTAAGATCAACACCATATGGAGATAACCTCTGTATTTAGATTGCCTAACGTTTTTGTTACAAAAATCTGTTTTTAAGCTTTTGATAAATTTTTTGATAATTTTTGATAGCTTTTCGCATGCTCCAACATCATGTTTTCTGTAGTAAGGAGACAAATTCTAGGACCAGAGAGGAGCATTATTTTTTCTCCACGAAAAACCATCTAGATTTGATTGAAGATACATGTTTTGAAAATTATCCATTCCTTTCTCTTGCTTGTGTTGTTAGTGGTGCAACATATGGCAAGCTGCCAGATCTGAATATGAATATTTTGGTAAAATTCAGGCCAATGCAGTAGCACATTATTTTGTATTGCAAACTGTGAATTGATAACTGTCTGGCAGCAGGAAGGGAAGGAAACTGGTTCAGTTCTTCCAAACATGGTGTTTGACTCACTTCCCCTGTCCTTACATTAGTGTTGGAGAGGCTGGTAAACATTTGGAAAGGAAAGCTCCATTTCTTAGAAAAAGGAGTGACTTCCATGCTGGGCTGCTTTCCCAGCCATTTGCTTTGGAATCTGCATGTCTGTAGTGGTAATTTCTTTGCTGTGATAAGAGCCTTTTACTGCCAATTTAAGTCATTACCTTTCTGAAGATGCAGGAGTCTTGTCCTATTTAACAAGGAATGTGATGAGGTTTTTTTTTCCAGTTTTATATAATAAAATTTATTTTTGTCCTTTATAATTCTGTAGAAAACCAAATAAAAATGCTCATTTCACATCTTGGTTCCATGTTATAAATGTTGAAGCTGTAAGAAATAAAGAAAGAGTCTCTGTAGCAGCAAGGTGGTCTTACACCCATGATTGCAATGCATGAAAGCATTTTCATCCCTGTTTCCTGCCACCTCTGTGCAGCACACTTCTGGGCAACTCACTTGAAGCAACTTGTGTTCGTTAGCTTTTGAGTGTCCATTTTGAGACAGCAGGAGTTGATAATATTGTGAATAATAAATGAATGCTTTCAGCTCAAGCTGAAAGTTAGGGATCTGTGGATATCCATTAAGTAGCTGAATAATATCTAGTGGACATACTTTAAAGCTGTATTTACACCAACAGTTTTCTTGCAACTTCTATTCTCTGTAGTCTTTCATAAAATCCACTGAAGGAACCCCAGCGCCTATGTCTTTCTAAATCTTTCTAACAGTGGTTAAGACCAGCTGTCACATCAGTTAATTGGTTTATTTTGCAGCATTTTAATGTCATTTTAAATTGAAGCCTATTACAGTAGACAATGTACGTGTTTATAATAGTAAATGGTCCCTGTTTCAACCAGCTATGAAAAAGACTGTGGGAGGGGAAGCAGAACCAGGGATGTAAAGTGATTTGCTGAGCATTACACAGCCAAGTGGCAGAGTTTGCGATTGAATTTAAATCACCTATTTTCTGGCTTCCTCTGGAGTGGCTTTTAAAATCCCTTTGGCTAAAAAAGAGTGAGACATCTGAAAGACTAGTGCTTTCATTATCTATAAATCATACATGTTAAAGTTCTTTTATGCTATTGCCTGTTCTGGAGGGAGGAATGGGAAGGGGTGCTTAAGCGCATTTATGTATTTATAATGTAAATGATTTCCAATTGTCCTTTTTACATTCCAGTTCCATGATTACGCTGAAAGAAAGGACTGGGATGCATTCCATCCTACCCTAGTGGCAGAAGGTCTTTTTGCTTTTGCTAATGTTCTTAGTTATCTACGTCTCTTCTTCATGTATACAACGAGCTCTATTCTGGGACCACTCCAGGTAAATATTGTTACTGCTTGAGGAAAATATTAAACTTGATCTTAATTTGCTCTCCAGAGTCTTGATAGCGCTTATAGGCAAAGATAGAAAGCAAAAGTAGAAAGTAGAAATAATACTGCACAGATGTGTTTTTAATCTCCTCCTGTAAAATATACTGATTTAGAAGGAGAAAGGTAAGATAAAGAATGGAAGACATAGTGTCAGTTCACATTTTTTATAATGAAATTTCTGTTTTTGTTTTGTTTTTTGCTGCTAATTGTACATGTACTTTTTGTTTTCATCTGTGGTTATGTGCTGATAGCTTAACATTTATACTGCAGATGTGTCTGCAGGTTGAAAACAGGTTAAGGTTCATTCTCTAAAGTTCTGTGCGAATGATAGTCATAACTTCCTATCATCTCTAAAGGACAGATGAATGAGATGTAGCACTGGAGAGTAATCAAAAGCCTTTCTGTCTGTGTTGGTAATCTCACTGAAGTTGCATGTTGGGTAGAATTGTGCAACTTGCCTTTAAAAAAAAAACAACAAAAAAACAACCTCTTAGGAGTACTGAAACAGCCTATTTGGAGCCAGTAACAATACGGGAGAATAGCTTTCTTTGTATTCACCTTGAATTTGCTTGAGCCTTCCCATGAAGAATAATGACAGTATAAAAACACATTTTACTTCTGTGATACATTTAATTCAGTTGTCTTTGAGTGGTGGGGGAAGCATTAACAGTCTTCTGTGATGGTGGAACTGTAGAGTCACAATAGTTTTAAGTTAATATTTTTCACTTAAAGTTAGGATTTAACCTGTTTTTACGTGAACAGTTTAAATTTTCTTCTCCTGCTTGGAGAGCAGAGATGGACTTTTCTGTTGTGTTTATGTCATGGTGTGGGCTGCTTTATTTGTTTGGGTTTTGTTTGGTTTTGGGCAGAGCCTCTTCTCCTAGTTTACCACAGATAAACTGTGCAGGCTTGAGGGTCCARCATGGCATTTTACAGAACTGCTAGTACCTTTGGGGGGCAGGGGAGGGAACCCGCGCTATTATTAAGACATCTCGTTTAGGATGCAGTTACCTCTCTTGACCCCTTTTAGATTAGAAGTGGAAAAAACCTTCCTTCTAAAAAATTTGAGTGGAGGAATCAGTCAGTCACCTCTTGTTCCTACAGATAGTACGTATCAGTGGACTATTTTTTTCCCTTCTGCCATTCCTCTCTTCAGTCCGAGTCCTTTGTGCTGACTGGTTTTGTTCCTTTGCCAGTGCAGAGCCCTTACAAGGCAAAGCACCTGCCTTACTGAGGGCGCAGCTAGTTACTGGAAAGCTGTTGCGTGGGCAGACTTCCAGCTTCTCTGGCCTCACATCCGGGGAAATTTATGACAACAAAGTCGGATCGGGCAAGTCACCGATTTCTTGTACTGATGTTTTGGTTTTTGTTTTTTTTTTCTGATAGTATTTAGTTAATATAGTTGATCGGCAACATCATTGCTGTGTTTCCAGGTGTCTGAAGAATGAAAAGATAGTTGGACGAAATGGAGTAGTCAGCCGGTGATTATTCTGGTGGAGCTTGTCCTAATGGGGCCACTCAGTGCTTTGTCCTCTCTTCTTCTAGTGAGCAGAACTAGTTTGAAGGACCTCTGGCAAGAGTGGATGATCTGAAAGGATCCTGCAAGAAAGTTTGTCGCTACTGGTCACAAGGGCAGAACAGATATTTTTTGAGAGCAGCATATTTTTAACTCTAGCTCTGCAACTAGAGTTACACCAAAGGAGGTTTTGGAGTAAATAATTTTGGCTCACATCACCAGGTCTTGCTTCAGGGAATAGCTGAAAACTTCCATTTTGAAGATTCAGCTCATTTTAATGATTTAGAGTACTTAATCTTGCTGTACAAATAGTTATTGTTTATAATATTTTTGTTAAATATGAAATAGTCCTTCTGTTAAAAGAAAAAAGGAATTATTTAGTTGCTATTTTCTTAGATCATGCTAAAAGTTACTTCAAACAGAATATTCATAGTTTTTTGTAGCCAATTTAACTGAAAAATGCCTGTTTCTCTTCTCCCTCTTTTTAATTCTTGCCCCTTTCTTTTCCCTAGCTACCACTATATAACTGTAGGAAAACTGTAATCTACTTGCATACTTTGAAAAAATATTAAAATCTTGACGTTGCGTTAGGCTTGTCCTACAAATTGAACATTAAAGTCTCTCCCATGTTTTAAAGAGGTTCACTGTTAAATATGTTATTTATTTATGTACTAGATCTTTCACAGGTTTTTTATTAGGAGGCTATGTTATGAAATTTTCCAAGTAAATAAAAACAGTCAACAGTCACCCCATTCAGCGGCACACTGAAGCTTGTGTTATTGCTGTTGGCCAGTACAGCTTGTGCAACAACTCTTACGGTATTTTCTGAAAGTAGGTCACAAGGTTCAAATGGTGGCAATCAGACATGGCACGGCAACCCAACGGGGTGGGGGGAAGGCAGCCGCTGCCTTCTCTGGCTACTACACCGCTATTTTTAAGCATTCATTTACATTATTGACTAACAAAACTTATTTTAATACAGGTTTATAAGTTGACTATCATTTTTTAAATTATTTTATTAACCGAAGGTAGAATGGTATTGCCCTAGATTTGATTTGACTGACTCATCAACTTTCAAGTGCTTTGAAATTCAGAATAGAAAGGAATACTGTGACTATATGAAGAAAACAGCTGGTATTTGGGCTGTGTTGTTACACACTATTGCAAACAAATTAGTTTTGGGTGGTTTGCACTTCTTGTGCATTCCTGTTTTAACTGCTTTGTGTCTCTCTTGTCTGGGACCAGTGAATGTTTGGTTTTTTAGAAGGCTAGATGTTAGGAGATAGTCCGATGGGGACAGATTTGTGCTCTGACCGCAGTGTGTTATTACGGTGTGGCTCTGCCTGCAGTCGCAGACTCTYGTTGGAGCTGTATTGCTGGCAAACGGAGCAGAGTCGGCGGGAATGTGCCATGTGGCAGGGCTGGGTGATCCGTGGGGGGGCAGGAGCCGGGGCTTCACCTCCCAGGAAACTGCCCTGGCAAACCTGCCCGGCGGTTCTGCTCTGCGCTGCTGTTTGGTGCAGGTTATGATTCGTACAGGGTCGGGATTTACATGCACCAGTTTATATAGAGGATTAGAATTACCCAACCCTATCTTATGTATTTACATTCTTTAATAATAATAATAGTATATTATTCTCTGAAAAAGACCCATATATGCAACTCTTTGTAGAAACAGTAATTTAAATGCAGTAAACAGTTTATGCAGCGTTTGATTAAAATCTGTTTGTGGCACAACACTCTCTCTTTTTTTTTTTTTTTTTCCTTTGTTAGATTCTCTGTAAACTTCCATACAGGATATTTTGATTTGGAAATGTTGGAAACTTAATGAACTAAACTTAGGGTCATGTCTTCTATACTTTACACCCCTCAGGTTTTCATATGTGCTTACACACCTAGACTTTGTGCATATTTCAAGACTAACGTAAGACACGCAGTGAATTAATGTTGTGCTCAGCAAATGGGCTTTGATATAATACTTTTTGATTTGCAGTGAATTATGATACCACATGTTTTGATTAATTCGGTATCCATATTAAATGCTCTTTCAGCTTTCTGTGATGGTGTTTATGTTCAAATGCATCTCATATATTTCTTTTATCTACTGATTTGGGAGCTCCTCGTTACCTTCTGTAGTAAATTATGAATGCAGGAAAATGTGTACATATCACCACTTACGATTTATTGAAAATAAACAAATATATCAGTTAACATTAAAAATTCCTAAATGTATATATATATATTTTTTAACAGCTGGAAAATGTCACTGAAAAATCAAGTGAATGGTATAAGGGCACCTCCCAATTTTGTGGTTGTCCTAGCATCTTACATTTTAATGTAAAACAAATATTTACAAACAAATGTAAATAGATTTTTTGGGGTGTGTTCAGAGGCTGAACAAAAAAATTACATATTTTACTGATATTGGGAATAAATCTATTTCACAGATCTCAATGGGACAGATGCTACAGGATTTTGGAAAATTTCTGGGCATGTTTCTTCTCGTTTTGTTCTCATTCACAATTGGATTGACACAACTTTATGATAAAGGATTTACTGTAAATGAAGAAAAGGACTGTGCAGGAATTTTCTGTGAGCAACAGAGCAACGACACGTTCCATTCGTGAGTTTGATATCTGTGAAATATCCATATTGTTCTGGCCCTTAAATTCCAGTTTTATTTAATTACTGTGAATTTTAACTGAAATTGGATTCACGTTAAGTAAATTCACATTTGATGTTTACTTTACCTAACAGAAGATTTTCTTCTTGTTTTATAGGTTTATTGGCACATGTTTTGCTCTATTCTGGTATATATTCTCCCTGGCACATGTAGCAATCTTTGTCACACGCTTTAGCTATGGCGAAGAATTGCAGTCTTTTGTGGGTGCTGTTATCGTTGGTACCTACAATGTGGTGGTTGTGATAGTATTAACTAAACTCCTTGTGGCAATGCTTCATAAAAGTTTCCAGCTGATTGCAGTAAGTGGTTTCCAATTAATTATGAATAAGTTCTAGCAGTATCTTGGATGTTATACAATTTACCTATTACAATGTGTAGATTAATTTTGCGAACTAATGTCTAATAGACTTTTACGGGTGAGCTCTGTCCCCGAGCTCACACGTCTCATCCTTCATGAGGAAATGTACTTTTTATTGGGGTGAAGTAAAATTAACCTGGAGAAACTTTGCATGTTGAAACTGTGCAAGGCTTTGGTCCTCTGGGAATTGAAGACTTTCTTGATATAGCAGCTGTTGAAGTCAAGATGCCATTTTTGATGGGGTGTGGTACTTTTAACTTTAGGTATTTAATATGGGGTTTATTGCCTGAATAGCTGAATTTTATATTTAAGCCAGATAATATAATGAATTTAATATTTATATGTATTAAAATTATCTAGCATTTTAATTATTTAATGTTTTAAAATAATGTTAAAATGATATATATAATCAAAGTTAACAGTCAGTTTTTAAGTTATGAGAAAATGTAACTTACTGAAATAGCCTTTAAATATTTTAATGCTCTTCCCTATTACTTTGCTTCTGATCTCTGTTAATGTTTCTGATACTTTAGAATCATGAAGATAAGGAGTGGAAGTTTGCTCGTGCCAAGCTTTGGCTTAGTTACTTTGACGACAAATGCACACTACCTCCACCTTTCAATGTCATCCCCTCTCCCAAGACTATTTGCTATCTTTTCAACAGCCTCAGTAAATGGATCTGCTCTCATACATCAAGTGGCAAGGTGAAACGCCAGAATAGCCTAAAGGTAAGAAATGATCTGGATAGTTGTAGGCTCTGAAACTGGAATTAGTAAGTTGCTGCATGAAGGCGCCTGTCACACTGTGAGCACTACTAAAGTAAAATAGGAACTGTTGGACAATGTGTGTTGCATCCAAAATATAAATAACTGATAATAAATTTTACCTATTTTCTGTTTAAGTAAGATTGTAACTTCCAGTTTTGGGGAATTTCACTCCTAGCAGTAGTCTGGAAACATACTTGGACTGATGGAAAAAGTATAGAACCCTCAAGGAAGTATGTGTTAATCTCAAAAAATGATGAGGTTAGAGTAGGCTTTGGGGAGGGTAATTGGTTTTAAACATATCCCAGAGGTGTAAAAATAAGTAACTGACAAGGAACACTGGAACCTCTCATTTGGAGGGGAGGGATTATTTTTCTTAAATAAACATTTTTATTGTACCCTGTAATTATGCATACTAATTTTGCATCTCCTTGCTGACAGAAATAGCTTTTGAAGAAACTAAATTCAAAGACTTCATAGAATATACACTTATAAACAAACATTAGAGAATATAGAAGTCTTAATTGCTCATAGGGCTATTTAACAAGTTTTGCTGGAACAGTAGATTATCATTTTGATTTAAATTTGGCTGACAATTTATATGCATTGTACGCTTGCACAAGTCAGGATGTATATATACAATTGCTGTTTTTTGTTCATATTTACTCTCTCTATAATTGTACACAGCCGTTAGGGCTCAAAAGTCACTTTTGCATAATAAACGTTTAATGTTTGTTTAAAGGAATGGAGAAATCTGAAGCAAAAGAGAGATGAGAATTATCAAAAGGTGATGTGTTGCTTAGTCCACCGTTATTTGACTTCCATGAGACAGAAGATGCAAAGTACAGATCAGGCGACTGTGGAAAACCTAAATGAACTGCGGCAAGACTTATCAAAGTTCCGAAATGAAATGAGAGACCTACTTGGCTTTCGAACTTCTAAATATGCTATGTTTTACCCAAGAAATTAAGGCCTAACTTTTCAAATGAAAGGTGTCCATTTTTTGATACCTGTAGTTGAAAGTATTGGCCTAATTCTGTTGCCAGACCAAATAGAAAAGTCTCCTATTATTGCACAATATCGAACTTGAAAATGCATTTGCATGAGCTGCAGCTAGATGCAGAAGTGGTGGAAATAAATGCAAAAACAGTAATAGTAGTTTTCTTAAAGCTCTTAATCTTATTGTATATATAAAATCTGTATATAGGAATTTTTTTGATGTTCCTCAAACTGTGGCTGTCAGGTGTCAGAGCTTCATAACTAGCACAATATGATTATTTCTTCTATTTTTGCTGTTTGTTCCTTTTTGATACTTGTTTTTCAAGTTGTGGGAGAAGAAGCTTTTTAAACAAAAATCCAAACTACATTTATTTTTAATAGAAAAGTTGGGTAGAATAGAGTAACAGAAGATTTCCAAAAAAAGTTGGAAATTATGTTTGACTGTAGGTTACAGAGCACTTGAAGACTATATTGCTCTGAAAGAGGCAGTTCTAGTGCCAAGTTTTGTATAGTACGTTGACTATATGCTAGCATTTATAGCATATAGAAAGTCAAATTATCAAGACTCTTCCCATTCATGGGAAAGTTGAAATCATTTCTAGAATATTCATGGTTAACATAAAGACAATCAATTCCTGCTTGGATTTTTCAGTGGTGCCTCAGAAGTGTGTTCTACTGTGCGGGTTAGGATCGGGAACAGAATTTTAAAACTAACCTGTGAACTTCCAGTATGTTCAGTATCTTTTCTGTTTTTTATCTGGATGATAAATAGTTATTATTTGAGTTAAATTAAAACCTATGACTTAACAAAAAAGAGGTGGAGTGCGTGAGTGCTATTGTTTGCAATGCTAAACAATTCCCCTCTGAAATACTGTACACCTCTTCCTGTGAGAACATATTTTGTGTCTGGTTATTGGACAGATGTAGCTTTAGGGCCTGCTGTAGCCAGATTTTACGTCAGATTTTAAACTTGTTTTTCTTTTTTCTTCTTTTAACATTAATTGTTGTTAAGTTTGACTTTTTTTTTTTAATCAGGACTATTATGTTTTGTGAAAACACGCGATTTAGCTTTGCTTACAATGGACAGTAAGGGCTTTGTGGATTTTCTGTGCTAGAGGGTCCTATATAGCTTTATATGCTTATATATATAGTTCAAGTTGACAAATTGTAATTGAGAAATGTGATATTCCTGTATTTTTAATTACAAGATAAGTTATATTTATGAGAGCTAAAGGACTGACTGATGGTTTTACTGTGAAGGTGGTGTTCTTCTAAAATGGTCTTATGTCCAGAAGGCGCAGGTAGCCATAATGGTCTTTGACTACAGTAGCTTTTGGGAGATTGATAGAGAGTGGAGGCTTAAATGAATGTTCACTTTTTTGAAGGAATTCTTATAAAACTCTTTTCTTGTAAAGGTAATATATTTTCTGTACTATGAAATTATGCATATCTGAGCTAGGGTTTGATATTATGCTTCCAGAAGTCCTATAGGGTAGAGGCATTCTGAATAGTCTGTTGGGTTTTCATGTGAATAAGAAGCTAACCTCTTGTTTTCAAAGCAGAGGATCATTTTTTGTATTTGAAGGGGGTCTCATGTTTGAATGCTACACCAACACAAAAACTGTGTGCTGTATATGTTATGTATTCCCAAGAAAGGAAGCAAACAAATAAAAGCTCTTTAAAAAATATAGTTGTGTTAAATATTAGTCATATTTGAAATGCACTGTCTCAGGTACTATATTGAAAATAATTTCTTTGTTGTGCTAAGATAATAGGCATAAGGAAGGTAACTGGTATTAATATGTTTTTGTTTGTTTTCATCCCTTGTGGAACAATTAAGTTTGTTTAAATGGCACGAAGCAGTAGCTGTGCCATGAAGCAGTAGCTGCACTAGCTCTGAACAAGTTGGGCTGGGTTCTAGGTGCAGCAGTAGCTGCTTGGCACTCAGCCCATGCTGATTAGTTCTTCTGGGCAGCTGGGTATGTTCATCTACAAAAGCAGTATGCTAATGCAGCACGTTTGCACGCAGGCAGGGTCATTCAGAGCGCGCTCGGTCTTTGGTTCTGTGTTCTACAGTATGGATGTGTCCTTAGGAGGAACTGTATTACTTCAAGGCATTTCTCTGGGGTTTGGAGTGGAATGGGGAGTTCTGGAGCTTTTATTTGCCCCTGGAATATATATCTGTTAAGTGATGAATGTCATGAGAGGCTTGTTTTCTGCAGTGCCTTAGGTAAGATGCTTTGCTTACTGTTGTAGGTGTATCTGAGCTTTGTTGTTTCAAAGCTGGTGCAGTCTTCATAACTTCTTGGGTACTAGTCCCAAGAGTTTAGAGTGCTTCATACTCTATATTCAATCTTGTCTTACCCTTTAGATTTTTCTAATTCACATGTACCAAACATGCTATTGCTTTCTTACTTGGCAGTCTAATACTGGCCATACCTGTATTAGTCTGCAACTGCTGGGGCTCTGAGATTTCCCAGAAGGTGGTCACTTGCAGAACATGGATAGGCACACAAACAAAACTTTAGGTGTCCATGATACTTTTTTAAACTGCAGTGTTGAAGGCCAAGCAGCAACAAATTATGGCCACAATTAAATTACAAAAATACCCCAAACAAAGTCCCAGATTTCAATTCCATCAGTTGTAGGTCCTTATCAGATTTAGCTGATAAGACTTCCCATGGCCTCATCCACTGAACAAGCCACTCATTTGTCCACGAGGACAAATACATTCAGACAATAGTCAGACATATCTGTTTGACTCAGATCTCTTCCTCTGAAAAGGCTACCGCTTTTTTCCAGTGCAGTGGCACTGGCGTATAGGATGTAGCTCTTTTTCCTGCTACCTGGGCGATATCACCAATTTAGTTCAGTTTAGTAGTTGTCCACTGGTGTTTTCCATAAGTTGCTTTTGCTTTCTTTTGTTAATACAGGAGTAAAAATTAGCAAGTGTTTTAGTCTTTACTAAAAATGCTATACATCCTGTCTGTCATGGCTTAATGCAGTGCAGATACTTCCAATAAATGATATTTAAAAAAAAAGAAATTTACTATTCTGTAGGATTCAGAATTTCTTTATGCAGATTTCAGTGCAAGTCATTAAAGCAGTAAATTCTTTTATTGAGACTACTGAAGAATGCTGTTCATTTTTGTTGCTGTTTTTCTCTCCTTCTAAGCTAATGGCTTTTTTTCCCATAGAGCTAGCTTTGCCTTGATGGAACTAACTTTTCTTTTAGATCTTGTAGATGCAGAAAGGAGATGGAAATTTTCATGCCACCTTCATTTGCAGCCAAAGGGTAAAAAACATTCATTATCCATAGTCACTTTACTCTCTTGATAAAGTATGTTTGGTTGTTCATTATTTCTGTTGAAGTAGTTTCAGAAATTATATTGCAGTTAGAGAACTTTGATTCTACTTGCTTGCAGGATAGATTTTAAAATCTGAAAAATCTTAAAAATCTGAAATTTGCTGTTATACCTACTTTTAAAAACTGCTTTCTTTTCAGAAAGATATCTACTTTTTGTAACTGATTCTCACTTGAGAAAACTGGCACTGTTCCGTGTTTCTTTGTGCATGCCTTGGCTCCCGTTTCCCTTTGCAGGGCCACTGCACTGTCTGTGCTTTTTTTCCACAAACAGGCTGATCAGCCTTGGCTCTTCCATGCAGTAGCAGAAATCCATTTAGGTTCTAAGTGCAGTGAGCACATAGGTCTAAGAGGGTGTATTCATGTGGCTTCTGAGTATCCTCCCTACTGCAATGTGTTTGCCAGCCCTGGGAAATATGTTAGAGTGATTTAAAGTTAAAATGTTAAATAGAACTTGGGGTTTTCTTTCTTTTGTGAAGGAAAAGAAATTGCTTTTTGAGGATCTGTGAAAAGAAATGTTCAAGTTGGAAAGAAACTGGTCTATGGAGAGGGTTGAGGAGAGCAGGCAGACAGGAGCCTTCCCTACTTACTGTTTGGGAGAAAAGGAGCAGACTGCCAGGCTCTTCTTGCCACACTGAAAAAGTTGCATGACAGATGGTCATGTCCTCATAAATAAAAACAGGTTATTGTAGTTCAAGACAGTCCTGAGCATGATTTCCACCCTGCTTCTCTCCAGGCTGGTACAGGGGAAAACAGATAGTACAATGCATAAAAATCCTTAATCTGTATAGGAATCATTACTGGAAAATGAGGTGTAAAATTACAAAACTGGTTTGTAAACCAGTGTCACTATCGCTTCCCTAGGGAGAAATGCCATTTGGTTTAGTGAGTAAGGCAAAAGCCTAGCCATCTGGAAAGCGTGGTCATAGCACTGGGCTGTTTGATGTGACCTGCCAGCATAACCYTTCTGTACCTTTGTTCCTCATCCTTTTCTTTTTGTCTTCTGCCTAGCTACCCATTAAACCTTCATGGACTCTGCTGCGCTGCCTAGTTGCACTGTGGCAGTACGTGTTGGCACTATATATGAGAATCAATAATTGAAGGAAAACCGTAATTCACATTCACTAGTGAAATAAGCAGTGAGCAGTTCTAGTAGGGACTACTTATATCATTAGTTTTAAGTTTCCTGTACATAATTACAGGTTATCAAGAAATAAAAGAACACTTGTATGGTATTTATGTACAAGAAAAACAATTAATTAGGTACTTAAAGGGACCCAAGATTCTGTTCCATGCCATTTTTATTAGTTTTTAAGTTTTAACACAATTTGAAAAGCATGTATTTAATATCTGCTTTTGATCAAATTGTTCTTCGACTTCTTCAGCATTAATCTGTATCTATAATCTGTTCCTATTCTTCCATCTTCAGTTATTGCCTTTCAGTTTCAGAATAACATATGAATAATTCAGAATAATATATGACTGGATACAATAGATAGACCTGGCAAAGATCTCTAAATAATGTAATGTTCTGTCTCACTGCCTCCAGTCTGTTCCTCAAAAATGCCTCTTTTCTTGAATTTCCACATATATGAATGAAATAAATTAGCCAGATATGCTATTTACACTACTGCTTCCAGACTGAGCATTGCTCTGTTGTCCTTTCTTTCATAGTAAAAACAAAAATTTAAACTATTTGCATGTGTACTTTCTTGCCACTGAATTAATTCCTATGTTTTTCCTTACCTTAGGGAACTTAATAATGACATTTGCTAACTAGAATATAGTCATCAGTAGAGAAAAGCTTGTTGCTGTAATACAGTCGAGTCTAACTCTTTGAAGAGTAAATCCAGTTCCTGTTCGCATCAATGATTCACTGACTTCAATGGAAGTAAAATCAGGCCTTTAATCAGCAAGGAAGTGTAGTGTCAGTCATAGTATGCAAGACCCAAAGCATCAAAGCATGTAAATGATCAAAAATGAGTTTCTATGTTTAGCCTGCCCCACTTCATACATAATGAATAACTAGTTGGTATATGATTTAATCTTAAAATATTTTATTAAGCACAGATAATAATGCTGGAATCCATATAATAAAAAAACTTCTGAGGAAAAAGCTAAGTTAAAATGAGTTACTATAAATATTGCACTTAAAGTTCTTATTTTACATACTCACATAACTCCTTAAAAAATTGGACAATTATAAATTAATAACTTCCAAGTAATTGGAATTGGGTATGTTTCATATCCAATGTCTGCAAATCCTCAAGATTTAAGGGTCTGTTCTCTTGATAGGTGTATACAATAGAAACCGCTTTGTGTCAGGGTATATTTAGGTGGGAGGCTGGGACGAATGGGTAAACATGGTCTTAGTGTTTACGGTCAGTTGTATTTTCATGACTTATACTAAGTGAAAATTATTTTTCAAAAGAGATGATAGAAGACAGCTGCAGAGTTTAGTTTTAACATGTTTTGTTTTTCAAGGCATTCAGGATCTTTTGGTTCTTAGTCTTGAAACTCATGACAAAGCTGTTGGGCAAGACTTTGCCTCTGCCGTCTTCTTCTACCTGGCCCATTATGATGTAGTTTAAACCTACAAAGGAGAGTATGACATTACAAGACGGAAGTCCTGGATGTGATTTGGTAAGTACAGTCCTATTTCTGTGGCCTTTATTAATTTGTACTCTGTTACCTTTTTACATTTGTTCCTTCCTACCCAACACATGTACTTCCATACCCATTTTTGCTATTCTTGTTATACAATAAGGTATATTTATGTACTTCATGTGAGTAGATATTAAGTATCTACTGTATAGCTACATAAGTATGTATTATATAGTTAAATAAGTAGTAGGTATTTAGTCAATATTGACTGTCAAATGAGTCTGAAAACCATTAGAAATACAATATAAACACTGGATCTATTGATTAATACCTAGAGAAGAATATGTCATATTTTCTCATGTGCTCAGATGGTAGGATAATGCACTTGGTATTTTCATTCACCTTCCCTTCCCCAAAGAAAGTACCAACTGGGCAAGTCAAGGTGCAAAGAGGCACTGTGTTTGTATGGGGGGAAGAGGGATAGTGAGATAGGATGACAGGGATGCAAGTGGGTAAGCTATTTCAGACACATGGAGAGGCAATCAGGAAAGCCAGTAACAGGCGGTGGGCTTTAACATATGGTTAGCTCTGGCTTTCGAGCAATCAGATATTTAATGGTTTAGAAGGGCTAGGGGTTTGCAAGGCATCAGGCATGAAGGGGTGGTTTTATAGGGGATTGAGGAAAAAAAGCAGAAAGTTTAGATATTAAGTAATGGCTATTAAATAATTCAAGGAGACTTAGGAAGAGAAACAGAAGTGTGTGGTTTGGAGCCAGCAGTCTGCCTAGAAGGAGACAAAGTGTTCCAGCAAGGATGTTATGTCTCCCAGACAGATGTCTAGTTTCCAGACAGCTAAAGGTAAAAGCAAAAGCTAGTTTTTGACAAAGATTTTTCACTTTGGTACTGCCCACTTTGAATTCATATGCTTAAATACCAGTGGTGTCCTGCATGTTATATTTCTTCATATGCTTATTAAATTATTTTGACTGCTCCCTGCTATGGGTCCGTTTGTCCTTGTTCTTCCTGTTGTTTACTCAGGAGGCACAGAGCTGATAACTGCTTTATTTTTTTACCTAGTTGATTCTGTGAAACTTAGTCTCAGTATTTCTTACTTGGAAATTATCTTGGTTGATCTAGTCTGTATAATACTGTTTGAGATAGCTGTACAAGTATTAGCTGTTAGCATGTATAAAGTGGGTTTAATACCAGTAGTATTTCTACAGTAGAGATGTAAATGTGTACAGAATAGAAGCAACAGGAAATGTATTGATTTTTGTCAATTGCTGTGACACAGTGCTCTTTTAGGTTTAGCATGCTCGTGTTTTTCCTTTCTAAATAACTGTATATAAAAATTAGCTCCAAAGTACGTACATGTAAAACAAAACCTGTGCTTCATTTGAGAACCAGACCAAATTTTATATCCTGTGAACAATGTCTTTCAAACTCAGTTGATCTAAGTGAGTCTAATCCTATATAGATAAACCTTAGAAATGCAATATAAATCTGGATAACTTTTTTTTATCTTAAAGTAACTGATTTTAATATTAGTAGTTGATTATAGAATCAATTACTGTAATTTTACTGATTTTTATGGTCATATTTCTAAAAGCAGTATTCAAAACTGTTGTCTCTTACAAACAGGCAGAGCAGTTATTTTTGTGTACTTACCTCTTCTGATCAGAGGACATTGCTTACATACAACAGTAATCTTGGCACTCATACTCTTGCCTGCTTGTTGAATTGCTAAATTTCCCTCCTTATATACATTAATGATTGATATTGTTGCATGTAGACTGCCAGCCCGTGTCATTGTTGTGATTACAGTTCCAGTTATTACTAGAAGAAAAGACGTTTAATGCATTTTTTTTAAATTTATTTTTTAATAAATATTGAGGCACCATAGAGACTGAAAAGCATATTAACTTGTGATAGGGATGCAAACAATACTGGAGACAGTCAGTCAAAATGTGGGCTTCACCTCTAATGGATAACTCACTATCGATAAACTTTGGCTTCATTAATTTTCTTTAGCAAATATAAAACTGTTCCTTGAATGTCAGTCATTTGAAAGTCCAGTTCTAAGTTTGATCATTTAAATAAAAAATAATTTCACATTATAGTGTTTAATAACTAATCTTAAAGCTGATAGAAGCTGCACTAAAAACAGTTTAGCTACTATTATTAAATAATATCTTGCAGTGGAATTCCTCATTGCCAGTATCTCAAACAGGTTTGTATCATGGATTTGGTTTTAAGTTGAGAGGAGAGGACGTGGCGGGCACAGTTAGATAAAGCAGCAAGGCAGATATCAAAAATGGTTGATCTGTTTTTCCAAAGAAGTGTCCCCACTGGCTTCATTGGTACCAAGGGGATGTTGAATACATGGCATATCTAAAACACCGCTCTTCTCAAACCGATTAAAATGAGGCACGTGGCAGTTGACATTCCAAATGTTTGAATAATGAGACTGCACAAAATACCAGTGCTTTCTCTGGAACGGGAGTTGCAAAGCAAAATTCAAAAATACCCCCCCCACACACACACACACCTTTTTTTCTTCCTTATAATAAAGCAAGCCAGTCTGGGTTTATTATTACAGCCCCCTTGATTCTGGTCCTTTCCTTATATCTTTTAAATCACAGTCCTGTTTATAGTGTCCCAGTGCTCCCCCTATTCTTCTTCCCTTCCCCCCCCCAAAAAAAACCCAAAGCAGAACAAAAACAAAACAAAAAAAGCAGCTCTCTGACACTCTCAAATGAGTATCAGGGAATAATTAATGCCTGGGAGCTAAATCTTCATCTTCCTGAGGCCTGATACTGATAGGACTGCTGATTTCTCCCAAAGACCTCTCAGTATGAAAATAGAAGTATCATTTTTTTTCCCCTTTATACTAATAAGACTAAAATAACTTGTAGGCCATTTTTATATACCAAAAGGGAATGGTAGATGTTATCAGCAATATTTTTTCCTTCAAATCACCTTTTGTAAATAAATAAAAAACCCTATCCTAATTATCAAGTGTGTACTGCCTAATTTATTTTTAAAATCTGTGTAATCCGCATTTTGGATCAGGCTTTTGTGAATTTATGCATTACATTCCTTTAATTCAGAGCTTTTAAATAGGAATTTTCAAGCTCGATGAAAAGAGAACTGTGCATGTTACAATACTGGATATTATGGTTAGACTTCTAGGAAGAATAATTACATATGAAATGCAAGATGGAGGAGAAATGGCTCTTATTTTCTAAATCCATAAAGTCAGCAAATAAACATGGAAGAAATCATATTTGAACAACAGGGTTCAGCACACTTTCTGATCTTATTTTAGGAGACACTTTCATCCACAGTGGCATTCAAAATATTTTTACTCTTAGTGCTGCCGTGGAAAAGAATGAGGAGTGTCGAGTATTCAAGAAAAGGTGAGGGCGAAGGTGGTTTATTGCCCCAGTGCTGGAGGCGAAGAGCAAGTCTGTACGGTGCCACTGGCCGCCAGCCCCCGCGCGACGGGGGCAGAAAGGCCTCCCCACCCCTCGCCCCTTCTGATCCTGGGCCGGCCTCTGCCGGTTGCAGATTAGAAGAGCCTGAAGGCCGCCTCCGACCTGACCTGTACCAGCTTCGGGTTCCGCAGCCGGAGGGCCGGGCGGGAGGGGGTCGCGCTGCAGCGGCTCCCCTCTGCCTGGGGCRCAGCCACCGCCTGCAGCCGCTGCTCTGGCAGAGCCGCTCGCCCTTTCCGGGGGGGGGGGGCGTCCCGTTTAAGGTTTAGGTGTGGTATAAGGGACTAAAAAAGCTTCCAGTAATAATACTGAGTCTTAACTGAACGAATCAGCAGTGACGATGTTGTCCAAGCACAGCAAACACCGTTCTTTAATTAGTGATTTGCATCCAAGCATGGAAGTAGCGCTTGCAAGCTTTCATGTCTTCTAGATTTTTTTTTGAGTACTTTGGCAGTCTATAAACTGAACTGTGGTATGATGAGTAACGTCAGAAGGTACAGCAGAAAATGTGCATTGTCTGGTTGCAGACAAACGAGCTGCCGGTGCAGTAATTGAGTGCTGAATCGATACGTCCCTATAGCAGGTTGCCTTACGGTTAGCCACGGGCTTTTTAGACTGGGAAAGTGCGTTTGCTTTAGACGCACACGCAGTACCTGTTTCAGAACATCTCCAGGAATGTACTGAGTGCTATACAGATGCTAATGTCAGATATGCACGTAAGATATAAAAATATTGCCTGTATATTAATGACAACTTAAAACCACATCTGGTAAAAATCACTGTGAGTCTAAACATGCAGTCCCAAGACACTAATTAAAAAGAAATAAACTTTGCTGCTCTTACCGAAGTTGCTTGAACAGTAATTGCTTTCAAGAGTCCCACTCCTTCTACACTTTTGTTGGCACAGGGCAACTGTAGGTTTCAAAGCTTTTTGAAGAGCAAAAATCAAAATAAAATTGAAATGACATATGTTGAAACACTAGCTAAGCAGTATGAATTAAAAAAAAAAAAAATCCTGATACATAGCTTAACTAGATCTGGTATTGCAAGGGATGAACAGCAAAAGCTGACAATACCGCCCCTTCCGCCCCCCCTTTCTTTCTGTCATCACCTCAAATTTTCTTCATTTCACATGTCTCAGCTACATATCTGTTCTAGTGGCCTTATATATTGGGATTTTGCAGAAAACGTGCATTTGATTGCAACGTGATCTTAAGTGTGCAGCTTTCTAGTGTTGTTACCTATTGCCGTATAGCCTTAATAGTACTTTTGAAGTATGGTAATGTTATAATACAGTAACATTTACTTCAGAGAGAGGGGGGTGGACTTTGATCTGAAATTACTGTACTGTGATGGAAGAGATCACAGTTCAAATTCGTGATTTAAAAAAAAAATTTTTTTATATCGCTTCATGACATAAAATTCCATATAATTTTTACTGCTGAAATTACTAAAAAGACGATATAATTGCCAAAGAGTCTACCTATTATTAGGGGCAGAATATCCTTAGCACGTTTTCTTCCTGAAACTGAATGCTTTGTCTGAAAACAAGTAAATACTTTTTTTTTTTTTTCCCTCCTTGACGTGGACACGGATGGTCTCTCCTTTACCCACCTAGCCATTTTCACATAACATGTTGGCACATGATATTTTTAAGGCTTTACACCCCTTTCAAATTTATTTGGAACTGGCCAATGAGGTCGCAATTACTGGAAAGACAGAGCTGAGAGACAGACAATCTACACAACCCTAATTTCCCAGAAAAGCTAAATTAGTTATGAAGAATATCCTTGCATTTTTTTAAATTTTCTTTAGAATGGAATATTTTACAAAAAACTTATTCAGCCTGTACTTTTTGAATAGGAGCTTCTGATCAATTTTCCAAACAGTTATTTGTATTTATACTTCTATTTTAAGGGAATGAATCAATTATTTTTATAATGTTTTGAGTTTCTGAGATTCAACTGAATGGCTGTGAAATTACTTTGTCTTCAGTTTTATGTCCATGGCTGTTAGAAGATCTGCACATTCACTGTTTTGCCTTTCAAACCCTAAGCTTAAAAATAGGACTCTATGCATTGATGTTTTCTTTTGGTCTTCATATTTGTTGGTATTAAGCTCTCTCAGAGAAATTCTTTAGAAAGTTCAATGTCTCCTATAAGGAAAAGTGGTACGGAGATGTTTGCTGCATCTCCGGAGGCAAAACTAGTCGTACTCCACTTGCTGTCTGCTCAGTCCTACAGTGAGATGTGTGCAGGCACCGAATGAGTACAGCTCTCCCTGCCACCACTTCCTTTGCCTTGAATTGTCTGCATAGCTCTTTCCTGCTGATGTGGATTTCTAAAMTGTTTTTAATAATATGGTGAAGGCTTTTTTCTTTTCTGTTTTTTTTTAATAGTAGTGACTTCCATATAGAGTACAATGTAGTAATAATACGCCATATTCAGCTACTGAAACTTTAAACCAAATGTTTTTTTCAAATTATTATTTCAAATTACAGTTAACACTGCAAAGACATGACATTTAATTAGTTTTCCTATCTCATGGCATCAGTTGCCAGGTCAGTCAGATATTTTCTATCTCACTGCTATGTGCAGCACTGCAAAGCTAAGAATTAAATGTCCTTGGAGACTTCTAATTCAGTGTCCTTAGCAGGAAGGTAATAAATGTACCAGGCTGAGTCACAGGTGTATGCCAGTACGGTAGCTGCTAAAAATTTATTGAGGTGCTCTGATTTTCTAAATTTAAAACTGGGATTATGTGTTTAAAAAATACTCTTATTTTGTATCTTTGATTTGTATTTGTGCTAATACTTCGTGTTTTACTTCCGACTTTAGTGAATTTTGGTTGGTGAGAAACTTCACTGAGTGGTGAGTAAAAGTTGCCAGCGGTTTGTACAGCTGAGTAATGTGCTTTAGCAAAATACAGATTGGAGAAGATCTGAGTTAAAACTTTGGTTGCCTACCATTTTACATGTAGCTGGACTGATAGACAAATGTATGATTTGATCCAATGAAATAATTAAAAAAAAAAAACAGCTTTGCAACAATATGTGACTGTATTGGATTGCTCTTCATTACTTTCATTATTGTATTGAATATTTCAGGCTTTTACAGCACTTTGTTGTTTCTTCTAGTACTAATAGTTTTATGCAAGACATAGACTGAGGTCATTATTGAAAGGGCCTACTGAAGCTAAATGTTTTATTAATGCTTGGAGTTTTGTGCAAGTTTGAACAATTCTGATTTGCAAGATAATAAGCTAAGTCTGTTTGAACTGGACATATTTGACTGCAAGTGATTTGATTCATCAGAAATTGAGCCAAACTGCACTGTGGGATTTTTTCATATATAACTACGCTATGTGGAGTTGACCAGTTACTGAAAGGATTTCTTATTTCTGCTGCCTAATAGGTTCTCCTTTTGAGTACCTTCCCTCTGTTGTCCTCTCTCTGAGACGACTTTGCTTTTTTTTCTTTTTATTTTTTTATTATCTAACATTGATAGTGTCACAATAATTGATCTAGAATTAATTATTAAAGTACATCTCTTTTGCATGTATACCTGCCTCCACACACACACACCCCCCTAGATGACATAGAGCAAAACAGCAGGGCAAAACCCTGAATGCAGATCTTGCAGTATGAGACATCTGGCAACCTGCATTAGTTTAGACCAAGTTTTGGAAGTAATAACTTTGCTAGGAAGTGCTTTATAGTGAAGAGTAGCTGTACTGTGTATTATTAGAGTACCAGTCACATCAGAATGATTTATAGTTCATTATGATTTCACTTTTATAATGCTTATTTTCACCTATTTTAAATATCTTTCATGATCAGTATTTAAGCACCACAGCTTCTTGCTTTCCTGCTGACAGGCCAGTGTTGTCCTGACATTTGATATGTTTTAAATACAAATCAGGGCATGTGTTGCAAAAACATCATAAATAATTTGGTTTTGTGCTATAACTGTATCTTAAATCTCTCTCGTTCAGGTTATGGAAATCAGAAGATTTATCCTTTCAGTATCTCACTAATGAGGTAATTTTTGCCAAGGCCTGCAGAGGAATTCCCCTCTGATCTTTCATATAAACTGTCTAGTCTTAAATATTAAAGAAAACTTATTTTTAGTATGACATATTTCTTTATAAATTCCAGTCCCTGATAATTTTTGGCTAAATATAATTCTAAGTGTGTCATGTTGACAGGATGTTGACAGGATCTAAAGAGGGCTCAGGTGGCTTCCGTACCAATTTTGCTTTAGCTTAATAACTAGATGAAGAAAAACATGGTCAGATTTTTACATACTCATTTGTATATAAGAAATAGTTCCTTTAAAAATCTAAACAAAACTATTTTCCTGCAATATTTAGGGCTTCTTATACAAAAGAATTTTGCTCATCTGTTGTACTATTGAATTATCATGGTGAAAGATGTTTGCTAACTGCCAGAAAATGAGCAGAGATAGGAAAATTCTTTCAGCTACAGTGAGTAAAGGCTTTCTTTGCGTTTTCTACCAGTTACCGCTACAGTGAACTCCAGCCTGGAGAGTTTTYCTTTTGATTGTGTTAAGTAGATTCTACGTGCTCCCTTGAGTACATTAATTTTCATTTATTCCCTCAACATCTGAAATACTAACAAACCACAAACTGTATATTTTTTTAAATACACTTTCTATTATATTTTTCTGTACCCCTCTTCCTTGCCCTGGAATAATTTATTTTTCTGACATATGAAATAAAGCCAGTAAAACTTACTTGTTGTAGCAGGGACTGTTGTTGTAGTAGGTGGAACTGTGGTTGTGGGTAATTTTTTTGGTCTGAATTTGTAATGGCCAATAAAACCATCAGCTGTTAAACTTAGATCAGACAAAAACTGAATGAGCAACTCATTTCTCTCAGATAGAATAGGCCTGAAACAGAAAAACAAAACAAAACATTTCCATTGTTTTGAATGTCAAAGCCAAAAGGTGTTAATGTCATTCTTGTAACAAAATAGAGATAGCTTCACTTTTAGTCTAAATGCAGTATCTGCCCCTAGACTAATACTGAAATGCATGTTTGTAAGCGTATCGACACTAACAGCGTCACTGACAATGCTGTATATGGATATTCCCCTGAGAAACCTCATCAGGATGACAGTACACATAAGAGTAAGCATGCACGTGAGTGCAGGCAGAGTTGGTACCTTTTGAGGCTGAATAATCTGTGTCAGACACTGGTGTTCTGTCTGTGAAGCTCTTTCTGTTGAACCCTATAAACCTCTGATTCCTGAAGGGTTATGTCAGTATAAATATCTTTAAATACTTCTGTGTGACTTCTGCAGAACCATGGAACAGAAGGGGCTATTTAATACAACGGGAAACTATCTTAAAAAAAATCCTCAATACGTAGCAGAGGTGAGTAAATGGTCTTTTAAATTTTTGTTAAATGAAAACATATTGCACATCTGGAAGGCCTGGAGAAAATGAATTCAACGTTCAATTCTGGAATTCTTTGACAATAACAGTAAAAAAAAAAAAAAAAAAAAGTGTTTTGGGTTGTCGCTACTTTTGAGGGCTCGGCCTTTGTCAGTTGGAGACAATTGGATATTTGTTACCAAGCCTTTAAAGAGCTAATGGCATTATTTTGTTAGAATTTGAAATGTCATAAAAAAAACCTGTTCAGTGTGTTAGTTCTCAGTTCATAAACTGAGTAGTACCTACTATGACTCTGACTGCCCTCTGGATACAGATGTAGTGCAATGAGAATTCTTACATGACTATTTTACTGTTAGAAGAAATCTGTGGTGTGCAAGTCTAGCAAACCAACACTTCTTTCTTTTGAGCGTTTCACAGACCTTGTCTCAACATTCATTAAGAGTTATTAACACATCTTTTTCAAACAAAAGAACAGTTTTGGGGAAGAGGAGGAAAGAGAAATATTGATAGAGGGAAAAGAATCATGGTGAGTAGAGAAGAAAATAGCAAGTGGCTATAAAATGTAGTTTTATTAAAATGACTATCCTTCCCTTCCAGGAAATCCTGACAGAATTCATGAGCCTTGAGCACATGTTCTTCAAGCACTTAACTGAGCCTTTAAAATAAAACCTGTGATTACCTCCCAGTTTTTTCGGCAGGTATTTCAGGAATCATTTTACTGTGATGGTTGYGAGTCTGACATAACCAAAAGTAAGTGCGTGATTAAATGGAATTCTGCAGATTTACAGATGCTTCTCCAGTTGCCCAGATTGTGCTGTTCCTGCCGCAGCAGTGCCACAGGCTGTGGAATTAGGAGGGCCCTGATCATTAGCAGTATGAAAGCTTTGCCTGCCTGCTGAGCCCCGGGAGAAAACACCACAACAAGTACTGAAAAATATCTGCCCTAGTCTCTGTATCCTGTCTATTTTTAAAAGGCTTTTTGTTTCAGGGCCAGGGTTTTTGGGGGGTAATTATCTCTTAATAAATTGTGATTATTCTGTATATTTTTCATTTATATATGGTAGTCATTGTATTTATGAATCAGGTAGGTGGTTACACTATATGCTTGCTCGCCTACAATAAGATCTGAAGTATAAGGCAAAAGATTCATCTCTGCAACCACCAAATGAGTTCAAGGTATCCACTTTAATCCTCCTCCTGAAAGCGTACTGTTTCCGTTACAGAATGTCGTGTGACTTTGTTTGTAACTGCTGGTTAATGAGTTCCACCTTGCTTAATTACTGTGCCAGACTTGCAACTGGTATTCTGTATAGAAGACCCATTTGGCAATTCAGTTTACGCTCTACTGTTTCTGGCTCTCCTCTAACACTGGTCTTGTCCTTATTGGTTTTTTGTACGGAGCTGGTAAATTTTGAGGGGAATTCTGCAGAGCTAGTAGAAAATCCATGAGAGCTGTACTTTTTTCCCCTCTCACTACGTATTACTCTGCAAAGGACAGTGAGTCTGATAAAGTTATGTATTGGATTTCTGTTTAGGAAGCAATATTATGCTAAAAATGGCTTTCAGGACACTTACAATGTTCTGTAACAGGAAATCTCATCTCCAAGCCATGTGCCGTGGGTCTAAACCCAGTCTTCTGCCTTTATTTGCCTACTGCACAAAATTGATACTAAAATGTCTGTTTTGAAGCCCACTGGGGCTTTGGCAAACCAATTCACAGCTTTGACATGATGTGGGGATAGATGCTCAGCCACAGCTGAGAGGTAGTTTAGGAAGCTACTTTTGGTTGCCTCTCAGGGATTAACTGGTCCTTTTTTTGCACTGCCCTGTCAATCTAGGACCTGTCAGCCAAGACTAGAGCCTGACACAGTTCAACAAGTACTTACACAGCTGGGCTAGGTCTCAGCTGGAAAGAGGCAAGTCCCATGGACTCAAAGCCACCAGCCTCATTTGTAAAAGGTGTTATTAGCTGCTGCCTTCTGAGAACCAAGGGCAAGACAAGATCTTGTGCTGTTTAGTTCTTGGCTCAGGTAGAAAAGGTCTGAAATGTCACAACCTACATATATAGAGAATCAGACTAGGCTCTTTAATCATGCTTCTGGCTTAAACTCTGTCTAACTAGGAAACAAGTCCATTTGCTCCAGCTGTGGATCTGACTTCCATACAACAGAATACCAGTGGAAGGAACTGAAGGTTGTTGCATGGAACATCACTAGTTAAAAGTTTCTGATGCAAGATTCAGTTTTGTTTTTAAGTAGCTTGAAAGCAAATTGTTCTACAGTAACAGTTCAGCTCTAAGAAACAGATGTACAAAGTCACGGTGAGGTTCTCATACTCTGCTTATCAATGGGATCTCTCTACCTCATGGTAAAGCATTATGTAACTAACCTTCGTCATCTGGTTGCTTTTTTTTTTAATCCCCGCTAAAGGGAGAGGAGTGTGTGCAATGGAATTCCTTTTCGGAGGGTGTTTCTACTTCAGGTGATGGTGATTTATTGTCTAATACACAGATGCTTACAACATTCAGGGGAAAGAAAAGCACCACCCATTTGGAGACCCCTTCAGTCCACCTGCAGCCACTCCAAGTGGCACAGCACTGCAAGGCAACAATTCATCTTAGTTTTCAGGTAAAACTCTAAGCTGCAAAATATTAAGTCACTTTGTTGTAAATATATACGTGAGGCAAAAAAGGAGAAGTTGTGAATGTTGTTTGGCAAAAGGGGTGTGGGGGGGTAAACGTTAGGGTGTTCAAACCCACTTCCTTGCCTTGCAGACTCCTTAATATTAACTCTGCCTTGTGCATTCTCACTCCATCTCACAGCCTTTCGGCTGGAGGCAACACAGAATGATACTACTTCCGCTAGTGAAGTTTTTCCTGCAAATAAGGAAATGATTATGTATGTAACTACACTAGAATTTAGTCTCTTTGTATCATTAATTTATGGCCTGAATTATCTAGAGCTTAACAATCTCACCCGTAAGACTTGGCTGGTGTCAGTATCTTTTTATAGAGCAGCTTTTTCAACTTTACTACAAGGGGCCACTGAATTTAAGCAGGGAAAGAAATGTCTTTACATAGAGTGTTACAAACTAAAAAGCAAAAGCATAACTCCAGACCCAAAGCCTAAGGTGGCTGAAGGGAACTGAAGTTAAATATAGTTCAGGTGAAATCCTACCCTCAATTAAGTCCATGCCAAACTTCAAAGAATTTCCATAGGGCTAAGCTTACTCTATTTCTAGCACTGTCATGCTAATAAGTAATGATTAAAAATAGCTGGTGAAAGAAAGCATCTTCATTCTGTGATTTTACATATGAAAAGTCTCTCAGGTAYGTAGCTGCTGCTTGGAGAAGAAGAGTCTGTTTAGAGTCCTACAGAATGTCTGCCTCCCCTTTAGTCTCCTGAGGGTATAATACGTAATCTTAAGAAAACAAACAACCAAAAAACAACCCCACAGTAAATCTCAGTGTAGCAAACTATTCGTGTAAAGACTGTATGAGGCTTATACCTCCTCCCTCCTATACCACAACTAATTCCTCTTGGGAATCAAACTAGCTGTCACTTCTGAGACTTAAGTCTATTCACATACCTCCATGATTTTTTTTAAGCTTGTATTTCTTGAAACAAAAATCCCCTTCCTCTTCTAAAGCTATTCAGCTCTAAGACGCTGGATGGGAGAGGAACAATGGGAAAGCAGAACTAAAAATTACTGGCCTCACCTAAAAAAAAAAAACTTTACATGTTTTTTTGGAATAATTAAGTTCTACTATTGCCAGACTTGTTTATATAATTACAGTGCCATTGCCTGTCTCTTTTCTGGCTGAGTGCATTTAACTAGAGACAGCTTTTCATTAGAGCTGTATTATTGGATGCTTCAAGTCTGCAGTTGCCTTTTTTTCTTTTCTGTTGGGGAATGCAATGGCTGTGCAGAAAAGATTTTTTTTTTTAAGAGAATTTTTTTTTAGTTCTTGGTGTAAAGATAAATATGACATTTCTGTTCAGAATTAAATAAAACTGCATGTTCATATCACAAATTTTTGTTCAAACATAACTGATAATATGTGGGTGTTGTCTTGATGATAAGAGGCTTACAGACTATTAAGGGAGAAAAAGATTGTCTACAGTTGAACTGTGATCTAGTCATTATAATGAACTAATAGTGTTGGGGGAAAAATAGTATAGGGTTAAAAAAATGGCAACTTGTTCATCTAAAAGTATTCAAACTCAGTTACTAAATTAATAGGGGCAGAAATACCTTCTGTCTCACTGCCTTGTGGTTCTTGGGTTCCTCCTAGGTTGTGGGATTGTACCCCGAGTGTCCAGACACTCTGTTGTTCACGTACACCCTGGCAGCAAGTTGATAGCAAAGCTGCTGAAAGCCTGCGGAGCTCCCCAGCACGCTCGGGAAAGCAGCCTGTGCCACGAGAGGACAAGGCTCGGCACAGATGGAAGAGATGGTGAGCAGTGATGCAAGGAGCAGGTAGGGAACCAGCAGAAGGGATGTAGCTGAGGGGCAAACAGAGTCAAATAAAGACAGTAAAGAACCAAGAGACTAGAGAGTTTAATTGGATCCTTGTACTTCGGCATCTATAATCAATCGCTTATTATATCAACTATAATAAGTGATGTTAGTGTTCAGCTATAGCATTAACACTAGTATTATTAAACAGTGCTCTAATGAGGCTTGAGGCACAGGACAGAAAAGAGCATAGGTTGGAGCCAAGACTAGTCATGGAGGGAAAGAGAAAAGAGGGAAAACCTAAGGAGAGACAAGATACTAAACGGCTCCTAAAAGTTCAGCTGGAGGTAGAAAATGTCATATTAAATTTAGGAAAAAAAAACTTTTTTCAAAAGCCTAATACAGAACTGTTAGCAAAATGACACACAGTTGTTGCAAAGCTCATAATCCAGGAAAGCTACTTACGCGGGTGGACTGTCTCCACAGTATTTCCCAATTCTTTTAGCATCATTGATTTCCCCACCATTAAACACTGCGACATAGTCATATCTGCAGTAGTTGTCTCTTTCCACATCAAACTTCTCAAACTTTAACTCTATTAGCTGCAGGAAAAGTGCAAGTATCTTATTAAGGCTTTGACATGTAGAGTTTATTAGTACTTCTTATATTAAGTGACCTTCTAATAAGAAGTAATAGGTTGATTTTACCTTCAATAAAGGAAAAGTTCTTAACCCTCTTAATTGTGGAGTAAGGTATTTTAATCCACATCATTTTTCTCCAGAAAATAGTTCAAAATGTGACCCTAATATTCTATAAAACATTCTGAACTCAGATCTATGCAATTAACTTCTGATAAAGTTATCTTTATGAATGGATGACAAATGAATAACAGTTGTTAGGTGTTATGCTGCTTTCTAGGTAACTGTAATTTAAATCTAAACCAAAGAAACAAGGGCTTCTACAGCCATTGTATCATCCTGGATATGCTACAGTAAAAAGCAAAGGTGCTGTTTTCTAATGAGGTAGGTAAGAGTCATTTCACTGGCTTCACTAAGAGCAGGTTTTGAATCACTGTTCTGTGGCTGTAAATGTATATTTACTTGATGTAGAAATAAAAAGTCAGGAACAAAAATATTATCAGAAAATCAGTAAAGAATAAGATGTAAAAACAAGAGAAAAAGTAAATAGTTAAAGGATTCGTGTTTCCATACCTAAATTTTATGGCTTTACAAGTGGTAATTAAGAATTAGCATAACTCTGCTATTTCTAGTGCTAATCTTATTTTTCTCTAGTATGACCTGTATTTATAGACCCTTCTACTCATGAAAGAAAAGCAATGGGCAGGCAAATGTAAATGGAATTTACTAGTCTGAAAATAAGTCCTACAATATGATTCTATTGGTGTGTGTACCAAGGAAGGAAATCCCAATATAACCTAATGCACAACTGAAACAGAGCTAGTATATGCATTTAGGTTTTTCTTTTACATGAAGCACAACAGTACATAAAATCACCTTCCCATAAACAGCACAAATGAGACCTGAATGACAACACTGAATTGTGTTGACTGTAGATGTGCAGGATTTCTCTTTAAAGGTTTGTCTCAAGCAAAGATATTAAATCTTTTAAGATTGTACGAAGAAAGAAGAGATCTTTATACATCACTGACACATTATTTGGTTGATTTGACCTTGTTCTACATGCAAAATAAAGGAAGCCAGTTATCACCTGACGTCTCAGTTTTGCCTGGATATACTTATGTGCTATTCAGATGTATGTGTAATGCATCATTTTGTTTCTCATTAAGCATGAGTAATTTGGGGGGAAGAGAGGAAACTTACAGAACAGGGACTTGATTTCAGCGATGAGTACCAAGCTTGTTTCAAAAACCTTGCCATCATGATGAAAAGAGGCAATATAAATGGAAGTACTCATCTGAATAATAGGCTTGCTATCAAAAAAGATGATATAAAAAGTAGTAATGTAACTGGGAGCAGAAACGTGGAATTTTCCATATGCAGGAAAAGCAGCAGAACATTGTATCTATTTTGCTATTGTTTATTAGTGCACTTTGCACTAAAAAAAAATTAAAATCTCATGATAGAATAGAAGCATCTCAGCATGATAAGGAGCTCCTCCATCTTCTGAAATAAAAGTAATTATTCATTTATATTAGAAACAAAAGGGTGTCTTGTTTTACTGCTCACACAAAGGGAAGTGGAGACATTTGCCAAAGTTTGGGTCAAAATGAAGAGTCGTTCACTCTTACAGGTAAACTTGGAGAGAGATGCTTGTTCACTGCTTTCTCAAAACTTGCTTTTGTCACTCTCAAAACTCTGCCTCATTTTTATGCAAACAACCACTATTGCAGTATATCAAGAACATATATATTCAGACACAACTTATGCAACAGGATCTTTACAGGTATAGAATAATGCCTTTATTTTTTATGCTTATATAGCCTTGTCTTAAATCTTCTCTGCAAGCTTGGGAAAAGTTTTTAGGCTCATCTAGAGATATTTGGAAAGAACAAAAGTAAGTTGCAGTTTACAGATAAGGGTTTTTTTAAATTGCTGCCTATCTATAGGATTGTTAAATGAGCTGTATCTAGCAAGTAAGGAATGTGGATTAAAGAGGAATACAGGAAAGACTAAGCTGACATACAGCTTCAGTTCAAGGGAGAAAATATCTTGGTAAATGGAAAAGCATGAAAGATCTGAAGAATACATTTATCTGGGGCAGCTATTTTATTTGGAGGATTATGGTCATGAGCAGAAGATTAAGAAGAAAGTCTTACTGAGATGTAGAAGAATTTAAAAAGCTGAACATGCTTAAGGAAACCAACCTACCAAACATACTTGAGGTCACAGATAATCATTCCTTGGACTTACCCAACTTTAAATTTCAGCCATATAATATTTTTGTTGTTTCAATGCAATACAATCACAAGGTGCTAGCAGGTTGTTAATAATACATACATTCTTGCAGGTAATGACCATTTTTAGAACACAGGCACGACAAGGGTAGAAAATTACCTGGTTCTTTGGGGCTACAATGTGCCAGGAGCACGTGACTCCTGCTGGATAATCTCGATCCGGCCAGTTGGGAGTTTGAAAGGACCCAGAAGGCTTCTCCAGTCGTCCCCCACAGTACTGATCCCCTAGAAATACAAATACATTAAGCAAACCAAAATGCAGAAGGAATGCTGTAATTCGCGTAATGCAGTTGTTTACTGAGGCCACATCCTCCTCTACTGAACATCCCAACAACATGTTCTGTGTGCAGGTTTCTGCTGTCTGGAAAGCACCCCCAGCCTCCAGTTGTTCCAGTCTGTTTGGATACAAAGGATTTTTAGAGATTTCCTGCATACCCCTCCTGAAAAATCCGTTTAATATGAAACAACTTGACTACTTTTGCTTCATCTTTGAACAGAAATGCAATGTTTGCTAATGATGCCAACATACCTCAAACAATGTTTACTAATTACTAGTTGGAAGTCCAGCTAGCCTTATGCATTTGTTCACTGGGAAGGGGCTCCATAATAAGTAATAAGATTAATTTATTCCAAGACTGCAAGATGTTTCTAGTTTTCAGATTCTTTGGGTAAAAGAATAGAAGAAAGGTTTGTGACTTGTGAAAGGAGCTGCTATTGCTGCTATCCTTGGAAAGCAAGGAATCAGCTGGAAATGAATTCCAGCAAATTTTTTAATGTCAGCCCAGGCTAYGTATGTCCTTCTCCCAGTCCCAAATTACAAATCTACATCACATATGTAATCCTTGTTTATAATATGATTGTGAAACCTCTTTATTTTGGTAACTTTATCAGGTCACAGTTGTCTAATACAACTTTCAAAAAGTTATCAACACACTGATATAAGTGGAAAAACTAATAAATTATTTAATGTCTGGACCTRTCTAGTCTGGTATCATGCTAATAGCGAAAAAACTGAAAAAAGTGAATTAGCAGGGCTAGAACCTAGTGATATGACCCCCAATACCATCTCCCAGGCTCTAGCAGTTCACAGCCTGAGTGAAAGGTGATGCCTTTGTGTTTAATAATCCCTACTAGATTTTTCTTTCATACATTTTTCTAATTATTTTTAAACCAATGTAGAAATTCACAATCCATGATGTCCCATGGCACAGCACTCCACAGCTTAACAGCTCACTGAGAAAAATCACCGTCTACTTTCCTTTGCAGCCATGTCCTCCTCTGGTTTTTATATTAGAAGAGACAGTGACTGTCTACTTCCCATTCACTTTCTCGTGATTTTGGAGCCTTCTCCTACATCCCCCTTGATCTTCTCTTTTCCAGCATGAAGAAGTCCAGCTGGTCTTCATGTAGAAGATGTTCCTTAACTCTAATTCTATTTGTTGTCTCTGATTGCTTTTGCTAGTTTTATTATTTTCTGTTTTGAGATGGGAATACCAGAATGGCACACTGTATTCAAGATGTAAATCCATTATGGATTTACAATGTCATAATAATCTTTTTTGCTTTGGTGTTTATTCCCTTTTTAAAAAAAATTTAAGCTTCTGTTTGTTTTTTTGACACCTATTGAGCACTGGATTGATGTTTCCGTCAACTATTGTTTTCCTAAACTATTTTAACCCTTAGATCTTATTCCTAAGTGGTAATAGTCAATTCAGAGCCTGCTGCAGTGCACATGAGGTTAGGATGTTTTCTCCCTATTTGTAACATTCATCTACATTGAATTTCATCTGCCATTTTATTGATTAGCTATTACAATATCGCTGCTAGTTGCGGTCCTTCTGCAACTCCTACAGTAGTTAGCCTTCCTCTTTATGACTTTGATTAACTGCATATTATTGGCAAATGCTTTTACTTCGCTATCTGCTAAACCAGATATTTAATGAATATATTGAACAGCACAATCTCTAATATCTCTGGTATCACAAATTCTTAAGCATTCACGTAGCTCTCCATAGAGCTGTACAGTTATATTTATCTTCAGCACATACGTAATTGCCAGTTACCTCTTTCATGTGGTTCCGCTGCAGAAAACTTAGCAATGAATCCACTTCCAGCGGTATTAGCATCTGAAGTCATCTGCACCAGCATTTTGTTGCTGCTGGATACAAGGGCACCCGGCTTCACTGTGCCACAGAACCTGCCGATGCGCTGTCCGTTGGCATGGCTGTTGTACACGTCCACAAAATCGTATCGGCACAAGTTGTCACTTTCCAGGTCTAAATATCTAAAAGACAGAACCACCACTTTGCCTTCTGGGACCTGCAGAGGGAGTCAGAGAGAGAGATGCATCTTAAAGCATGACTGACACCACCCATCTATCTGATCCAGCTACTTGCACGTGTATTTTCCTGTCCTTCACCTCTTGCCAGTTAAGCTCTTTTTGCAACTGTACTCCAGACAGAGTGTTTTTTAAAATCATCTTGAGCCAATCATAAAAATAAGCTCTGGCCTCTCTGGTGCCAGTATCTTCCTCCTGGTCCACAGCTCCCTCTGCGCAGGCTGGCGTAGCTGCTTACCACGGGCTCGCCTCCCCGCTCAGCTTGGCGTGCTCCTCAAAGGCACGTTCTCCTGCAAGTACTCCGCCAGCCGCACAGCTCCCCCGCACAGACCGAGGTTAGCAGAATCAAATTACTATGATTCTTTTAAACAAGCAACTTTGAATTTAGACCAAATGAAATTGCCCCTCTTATCTTGCTGACTTGTGTCATATGGTATCACAATTTGAAGGATTTTTTTATTTACTGACACACAATGTACATTTATAAATAAAATTGGAAGCTTTATCACTAATGCTGTACAACCTTAATATTTAGCTGTTGGAGAGAGGGCATTTAGCTTGAAAGGTGCAGTGAAACAGGAACATTTGAAAGAATACGTAAAACCATAAACAGAGAGTTCAAAAGAACCATGAGTGGGTATCTTCAATACAGAAAAGAGTTTTGTTTTCTAAAATATCTGAGGAACTGTAAGACAGAGCAAATCTTACATCTTTGCATCTGTGGACATTGTGAAGGAGGCAAGATTCCCAGGAATGATGTAAATTAAGAGACTATAATAGCTCACAAGGAGCAGAATGTTTCCTGGGACAGCATTATAGACTTGCAAGCTCTAAGAGCATAAGCTGCACACTGAGAAGTGAAAACTATTAAAACAGAATGTTTCAATACTGTGCAACAGGGTGGGAAGAAGCGAAACGGTATCTTAAAGTGTGGAGGGACACTGGACAGGCAGAGTGTAATTACCTGTGTTCGATTCATAGACTGCTAGAGTGGTTACCAATTAAAATAATTGCAGCTCTTCTATTTTACTGAGACACGGCTATTATTTTCTGCTTTAAATATATAATGCACACTTAATATAGCTGCAGTGAGTTGATGTTTAAGCCACATTATTTAAGAGTACATGATTTTTTTCCTTCCGTAACAGTGATTCATTATAAAACACCAGTTTGAGATGAACTAGAACTAAACAGTTCCCATATGTAACTGTCAAACAGCATTTGAATTTTGTGACTCAGTTGTTAAAAATGCTGTGTCACGTATAGGGCATGCTAAAGCCTGAGGTGATCTCGTAACCTGCAGAAGAGGCTGGTACGGGCAGCGCCAGCTCCTCCGCGTTGTAGTGAAAAACACACCGGCAACGTGCTGAAGTTTCTCTTTCGTGCAGCTGCTTTTACGTCGAGTGCCGGTACGGATCCTGCAGCAGCACGGCCTTTGGCACGGCTGCTCCAGCCTGCCCGGGGCCCCCGCGCGCACTGGGGCGACGAGCCGCGCTGCACTTCATCTTGCTGGGCCGAGCACACTTTCAAAATATTCCCCTTAATCCTTGTTCAGATTTCTCTCCAAAAACGCACTCGGTTCTCCTGAGCTGCTGTGCCTTATTACTGCTACGGCACCAAACCCACAAAACTCCTCACCCAGGAATCCCAAAGCACAATGACTGTTTTAGAAAACCTTAAAGCCAGGAGTTAGGTTTAGCTCTCATGCTACTGCAGTGAACAAGCCCTGTAGCTGGTTCGGAAAATTAACCCATGGTCTGTTTAGTCAGGATAAGGCCACCACAGACACACGCACATACTGTGAAATATTCTGTGAAAGCAGTACGATTCCTTCAATCACTGCTCTCCTAACTAAATCTCTTCTTTTTGCAGTCACTATCTTTCGGTCTGAATCACTAAGAGGCATTAAGACATGGTTATTTTAACAGAAAAAGAGCTAAGAGGAATTTGGGATTCATGTCAGAAGACCTGAATGTTATTTATGATTATATGACAAACTATGTGACCTGACAGATTAAAATTCAGAAATGATGGCTGTAAAGTTAGTCATATAAAGCCACAGTTAGGCAGTTAAATAAAAGCAGCTTTTTTTTTTCCAGAAGTAGCAAACAGCTGTATGTAAAATAACATTAGCTGTTTTGGGTCAGGAACACTTGTTRTTTGTACGTTTGTACAACACCTAGTACAACAGGATCCAAATGAGGTGACCTTTAAAGATTATCATGTTTTAATGATTTAATACAGGCAGAGCAGTTATGCCTAAAGTTTAGATTATCCAACATTTTCCATTATAAACAACTGTTTTCAGTGCCCTGCAACTTTTCCACTATTTACCCGTCTGAGAAAGTTCCCCCTTTTCCATCGACTGTTTCTGGAAGTTCAGCAAAAAAATTGTTCTATCACATTAAATTAAAAATAAGCAGTTTTGTCAGCGCTCGCGAGATTTCCCCTATTTCCTCAGCCTCGGTTGCTTCTTTGAAGCCACCTAGTCCCCCGCAGCGTTTGGGAGGGACGCTGCGCTGCGGCACGAGAGCGGCCGGTGCCGGGGCGAGAAGCAGGCTTTCTGCTGTCCCTCTCAACGTGCCTCGCGTCCAGCCACGCTGTCCTCCCTCACCGGCGCCGTGCTCGCGGCCGCGTCGAGGCAGCGCGGCTCTGCCCCGGCCTCGGCGCTCAGTCCTGCGCTCGGGCTGCCGCCGCGGGGCAGCGGGAACCCGGGCGCTCGCGGGTCCGGAGGGGAGCGACGGCAAAGCGCCCGACCCCAAACCGCCAGGCGACCGTTCGTTCGAGTCTTGGGTTTTTCATTTCTTGTATGAATAATTCTAGCCGGTGCTGATGYTTCCTTCTCCTCTCTCCAGCACTGTGTTATGCTATATTACATTATATAATTATCTTTTAATATCTTGTTTTAATCTCTAGCTTCTACTAATTCAGACTACTTGATCTTGGTCAAGACTGTTCCCTATAAACATCCTAAGTTTTTCTTCGTGACATTTTGTGAGGAAACGCTTGGAAACATTTTGCCCTGTGGTGGTGACTGTTCACCAAAGAGCCTGGTCCAGACCTCAGTCAGCAGCGCAGCGCAGCGCAGCGCTGGCCCACGCGCAGGTGAAGCTGGGCAGATAAGTCACACACAGAAATGTGCAAACCGGGTCCCTTAGTCGCAGCCGCTAATTACTGTCACTGTTTTCTAAAAAACAATGTTATTACTTAGTAAAATAACATCTGTGATTACTCACTAAAATAGTGAAAGTGTTCCCCCATGCTAAATCAGTCAGGAGCTTGTGCTCTAACCGGGTTACGTGCGAGTGCCGACAGCAGAGGCCGCCCGCCCCGCTTCGCAGCTGCTCCCGAGGATCCCACCCCGCGCGCACGCAGCTTTGCAAAACAATGCTTCTCTTCCACCAGGACCATGCCTTTTTTTTAATCTGGAAAAGTAATGCGTTAAAAGCTGCCAGTGTTTATCCTAGGACAGTTAGAACATTGTTCCATGAGAAACACAGGGGAGAACGCAAAGGCCTGCATGACTCAGTTCTGTTTACTTTGGGCTGCGTCCGAGCCTGATGCGGTAAGAAGATGTGATACCTCAGAGGAGGAATTGGAAGAAGTTGTAGCTCTGTTCTTGAGAAATGAAAAGAGGAGGGAGTCAAAGGAAGAATATGCGATGCCTCCCCTGCAGGGCGTGCCTTATTTTTCTGTTTTATCCCTGCAGCTGGCATCTTGCAAGGCCAGAGCCTTCGTAGCTTCTGCCCCTCCTGGTCACTCCGAGAGTGACAGACCGGTACTTGCCCTTTGCTGCCCTGTCCTTTCTCATTTGGGCTCTGTGCACCTCTTCAGGCTCAGATATTATGACACTAAGCGCCTGTGAAAGATGTCACTTCTTTTCGTGAACTTGCATTACTCCCATTGGCAGCTAAAGAAAAATAGWGTCCCCAAATATTTTTGGAGAGTTGTTCTAGAGCATAATTCCCTAAAAACATCCATTTAGATTATTAGCTTCTTAGAAAGGGCATGCTTATTTTATGTACACAACCCATGACAAAATAAGGTCCCGATATATTTGTCTGTTATCATTCTTAGCAGATATTTTATGTAATATTAATCACAGTTCACTTACGTTTGAGGTGGTGTCTTTTATTGTTATTCTGACTCAAAATGAAGCCTATTCATGAGTGCACCTCTTTCAGTTTCTGGGGAGGATTCCCAAACTGTCCCACTTTTCCAAATTATTTGTTTGAGTGTTTGTTTGGAAAATAGTATTTTGATGGGGAAAACCCCTGAAACACCAAGTTTTTGAAAAAATATTTTGGCTTATTTTTAAACCTATATTGTAAATGTTTAATATCAAAATGCTGATTGTATGTTTTCCCATAACAGTCCTGGGTAGACTTGAAAAATATATCAGCTACCTGCAAGCTAAACATACTCATTCTCTCTACTGAGAATAAACGAGAATGATATTTGGAGTGGGAAGAAACACAGTTCCTGCCTAGTCCATTGTCCCCTAGCTCCATCCTCTCCAGCCATAAAAGAACCATTTTTAAAATTCATACCAGCTTGCTCTCCCTGGTGAAGGCACTAGCTCATGTTCAGCTATCCCTTTTCTGTCCATGCAGCTGTGGGTAAAGATCTGCTCTTTTCTGGAAGGGCAGTTTCACAACTATATGGGGAAGTGAATGCCTAAAATTTTGAGAAAATGATTTAAAACATTTCACTTCCCCGGGGCAGATCCCCAACTCCACTGACAATTTTTAAAACCCTGCTTATTGTCAGCAAACCTGCCAGAATGCAGCTCTTGAACCTACAAACTAAATAACCTTACATAACGCTGACAGTCTTCAGTATTATTTTTGCACATAAAGTATGTTAGACTTTTATGAGAACTACACGGTTTGCCAGAAAAACACAGTACAGTGATCCAGCTTCTGGGACTATTTGACACATTTATGTGAGGTGGTGACCAAGAAGGATTACAGAGTATTAAAAGTAAATGTATATGATATATTTTAGATAAAACTATATACATTACTATAGGAAAGGAAATAGCTGTACAAATGACTTCTTAGCAAAGCCAACTAAAAGCTGCTGGGTAGTCTGCCAAGGTTGTAATATAACCACAAACATGTGCTGAACACTTCTTAGAGCCCTTAGAATAGAGAAGCTGTTTTCTTTAGCCAGCTGAAAAAGTCCCAGTCTCTTGAAATAACAGAACCATAATTGAGTTAGAGAGACTCTTCTAGCATGAGCAAATCAGTTGGGAGGATTTCAGCTGATACCTGAATGCTACATTGCTTTATCTGTACTACCCATAATGTTTTCTAAAGCCATTTTTATTCCAAAGAACTATTTAGCTGTCACTCTGCCTCAGTGTGAATTTCTCCTGTAGATGATGAGATTTTCTATATCAGAAAACAGCAGCTTCGTGCTTCTAATGGCCCAGAAAGAAAGTGAATCAATGTCTCTTCCAGTCTTGCAGACCTGTCTGATTGCGCGTTAGGCTGAGCGTATTGAGTAAGGTGCTCACACCCCTTGGCTAAAACTGACAGGCCAGAAGGGTTAGTCCCCTTCGAAGATCAGCTGCTAAATGAGGATGCCTAACATAAGGCATATTTCTTCATGGCACATAACTCAGTTTCTTACTTAGATGCTACTGCAAGAGATACTGATCCATGCTTCAGTATCCGATCACAGGATTTTGCTGTTTAAATTCAGGCTAGCCAGCGCCCTTGAGCGTACTGCTTCGAATCAGTCTCTTTCTACAGAGGGCGCAGGTTGAGTCTTGCAGGTTTTGATAGTCCTCCGCTGCTTTCCCTAAATCCTTCCTACACATCGAAAAGACAAAGGACTTCTCCACAATTCACAGGGAAAAAACATCAACTGGCAGGTTGAGTCTTGCAGGTTTTGATAGTCCTCCGCTGCTTTCCCCTTCCTACACATTGAAAAGACAAGGGAGTTCTCCACAATTCACAGGGAAAAAACATCACCTTGGCTTAGTGACTGGTGGTGTAGACCAGGGGTTGAATGAGGCGGGGGGCACAAGAAGCCCTGGCTGCCGCAGAGGCGTGCAGCCCTTCCCGGGCTTTGGGCAAGCTGGGGGGAACAGGTGTCCATCAGCAGGAAAGCGGGAGCGAGGGTGACCATGAAACGCCAAAGGCCCTTGAGTTCCCGCRGGGTCAATGGAGCACGAGTGCAGGCGCAGCTCTGCCACGGCTTTGTGGGAAGGCTGCTCACAGCCGTGCCAGGCTAACCTGGATGCTCGGATCTCGTTGCCGACGGCAGCATCAGCTCTGCAGTGAAAGTACACTCTATGGCTGTTTAAATACAGTCAATTGTCCTCTTCTCCCTCCCCCCCAAATATAAGATGAAGGGCAGACCAGTAGGATTCTTCAGTGCACGCTTCCATTTTTAAGCCAAATTTTGTAATGGTAAAAACTTTATGCTGTTATCACCAAAATGATTATTTCCTTCCAGATTCAGTTTTGAGCTTCTGAAGATATAATACTAATTTGTACTGGTAAGCTAACTTTGTTATTATTCCTTTGGTTTAAGGCATGCTTGTTTTATTCCAAATGGAATTTGTGTCTGCTCCTCAGACTGCAGGATGGGCCAGCAGCAACTGCTGTAATCTCAGCCCCTTCAGACAGATAAGCATACACTACATTTCAAATCATACTCTTCTGGGTAAAGGCACTCACAGGCAGCCTCTAACCTGGCCTTACGGTAATGCAGCACAAAGGTGCAGAAAGCCACTGCTGCAGCTTCGCTGGCACCCATCAGATAAAACGCCTCAGATGCCATCTCTTGTTTGGCAGGAGTCATTTTAACAGAACGCTGTAAGCAGATCAGTGTCCCCCCCGTTGCGTCCCCCTCTCTATAGCAGCAGGAGACGATTACCCTGTGACATCCTCTTCTACTGCCACCACCTATGCTGTGGTGCCGTCTGTGAATGAAGGTTGTCTAGTGATCACTGCAACACACAGGCTTTTATTTTCTACTTTCTTACACTTCTTTCTTTTTCCGTAAAGCCCATATTCTAGGCCTGAAAGTTGGAGAATCTACTGAATTGTGCCATTTTGGAAGGGAATTTGGAGGGTCACTTTGGAAGGCTTAATTTGTGCGGATTTGAGGAAAAGTAAAATCATTAATTAAAATCTTTCTGAGTCTGTGGATGACAACACATCCAGCACTGAAGATGTGTTTAGTCCTAGTTGTTTAATGGAGTGTTTGCTCATTCACTTCTGCTCTTGGTGGCTACAAGTCTCTGCTCTACAGCCTCATCTCAGCATCAAAATATACCATACACGTAAGGTCATTTATAGAAGTAACAACACTTTTCTACTGCTTTGTCACCTTGCTGCTTGACAAACTCCGGAGGTACTGGCCAGCACAACAGTGCTATGAGCACTACAATAGTACAGTCAAACATTTCTTGAATTTCTGTTTTTGTTTGAAACTTTTCCTGTGACTTATTACCAACAAATTAGCTATTCCTGATTTGTTTTAAATTTACCCACACCTCAAACCTTTAGTTAAATGCTTTTGGTCAAATTAACTATTGATTTCTGTAGTGACTAGAAAGGTAAATGTTTCCTTTCAAGAGGTTTGATTTTAAAAAATTAGAGGTGTAAGTCAATGAAATATTTGCTTCTGACAGTAGACAAGGTCAGCTCTATAGTTTGCACATTTCAGCCACTATTGTCACATTAAAGTAACCCTAAAAAGCTCAATGTAGTTCAGCTGCTGTTAAGTTATTGAATTTATTATTGCACATATCTGTTATCCCGTATAAAACACTGGCATTAACAAGAAGCAGCTCTTCATTGCCTTCAGCACTGATTGGTGATATTAAGAGTTCTTACTGTGATTTTCCAAGTGCATTTGCTGTTTGGAGGGTAGACTCCAGGAAATCCTTCACTCCCAATGAACCCCGACTCTCCAGATACAACTCCTCCACATGCAAACGTAGGCCTGAGAATAACAGAAAAAAAGAGTGCTTAATTTCTAAATATATTGCATTTAGTCTTTGTATGATAGCAAAGAGGCATTGGCTGCCTGATAAAATACTTAAAAAATCCAGCTATTTGTAAACAAATATTTCTTTACCAAGTTAATTTCATTACTGATATAAAACGTGCCATTTAATGCACAAAGTTGGGTGTAGAGAGGAAGCAACTACTCAGACCTTAATCCCGGGTTCACACAGGCTATTACCCTTCCCCCTTTTCAACGCCCAAGAAGGTGCAGCGGTGTGCTATAAAAAACCTGACACGTAAAATAAAAAGCAATAATTCAAAAGTTATCGGCAAGGAGAAACTGTGAAGCCCGGCCTGCCGCAGCCTGCAACGCGCTGGGTTCGGGGGCTCGGGGAGCCCCCGCCGCCCGCGCTGTCTCCCGCGGCGCAGCGCGG
>NW_020450983.1:1771012-1782859 GCF_003343035.1 Apteryx rowi
CCCCCGCGGCCCCGAGCGGGCGGGAGCCGGTCACGGGCTGCGCGGCTGCGGCGGCGCCTCGGAAGGCGACGCGGCTTGGCAAGGTCTGCTTTGCTCCGGGCAAAGCGGCGGTGCTTCGCTTTGCTCGGCACTCGGCAGGCCCGGCCCGTTTCGGTAGCCCTTTCCTCTCGCCGAGCGGGGAAGGTAGTTTTTAAAGCGCGGCAGCAGAGCGCACGGGAATACAGCGTAACCTTTGTGCCTTGGTAGGATTTGGGGCCAAAGTTGATGGGCCGAGAAAAGTAATGAAAAATGAAGTCAGTATTCTTGTTGTACACGAGAAAACTTGCCATTTTAGAAAATGTTTACTGAAACCACATTACTAGAGCTGCTAAATGCTGACATACAGATTGTCATGTCCATAAATAATGATTCACTTTTCTAGGATTGTTTTAAGAAGAGCCCAGCTCTCCTCTTGCGTTAGCCGCTGCCTCCCACGTACCCACCCCCCTTGCAGGAGAAGCGGGTGCCTGGGCAGGGAAGTGCTCTGCCCTGTGGGGCAGCAGAGACGGGAGGAAATAACCAGAAATTCATGGGAAGGCCTTCAGTGGCTGTTAGCAAGGCAGAATAGAAACCTGTTTCCTTACTCTTAATTTATTTGTTAAGCACTCACCATTCCTACTCTTGCGGAACGCACCAAAGGGCAGTCCCGCTCCCAGGGCGTTAAAGACGTGCTGGGCGTGAGAGAGAGCGCACTGAAGATCAGCGAGGATGCTCCGCCGCAGCGGGGTGCGGCCAGGCTGCGGTGTGCATGGGCATTGCAGTTCCGACGCCTGCCGGCCAGGTTGCAGGAAAAAGCAGGATAAACCTTGGTGCAGGAGCGGGGCAAGTGAGCCCAGCCTGCAGGATAGGCCACAGGGACGGCTAGAGAGTGTGGCATGGTTGGAGCAGAGGATAAGGGAATATTTGTAGCTGTGCTTTGATCTGACTGGAAGTGGCAGAAATGGGAAATAAGGCCGAAAAGGAGAAAGTTACTTAGTCTGTGACCAGCAGGTTACCTGGTTAGCAGCCAAAAGGTTAACAACTACCACTATGTATATTGATTTTAGTCTGGAAGGCAATTTAATGCTCATAAAAATGTTAGTTATGGAAGTCAATATACACTGTGGAGAGTTGTGTAGTCTTCACACCAGGGACGCACACCCTCCCTGCTGCTCCTCTCCTATTGTCAACATTCCTGAAGCCTAGAAAAGACCCGCTATTTAGAAACGAGAGAGTGTTTCAGTCCTTATATCCACTGAATAGCTGGCCTCAGAGCAAAACTGCTAATGAAGGCTGCTAGTTCTGCTGGTTTCAGTGGTGTTTTTCTGCACGCATTTAGGGTTACATTTTCAAGGACCCCTTTTAACATGCGGTTGCTGCAGGATTAACCTCTTCTAAAGTTAGTTTTGAACATTAACTGTTCAGATAGCTGATATGACAACAGGTTCTTCCTCACCACCCAAGAAGACCTCCAGATCTGTTCAGGGAAAGTGAAAATTCAGGGCTGACAAGCCAGTCCAGGCACCGAAGGGACCGTTCAGAAGGACCCGCCTCAGACCGCTGCTCGCCGCCGGTGCCTTCGCCATCCCCTGCCTTCTCCTCGCTCGGGCAGGCGTGGGAACAACCGCAGCCCCACGCAGCTGGCATCGGCTCTCCTGGAGCACACGCTAAATTATAGACTGCGAACAAGGCACTCAGTCTAAATAAAACTGTATTTACTGAGTGTAAATGATGTTGCTACAAACAATTCATCCATGAACTAAACCAGAGACATCTGGCTGGCTTCCATCGATGGCTGCCGAAGGGACGGAAAAATAAAAGGTCAGTAAGCAGCTACCTATAAATAAAAGTGTTAGTATTGACATTAATCTTAAACTGAATTAATATCTGTTGGGACACAGGAGTGGGAATGACCTTTCTTCTTCATCAAGCCCAGTCCCCTGCTGCTGCAGGCAACCAAATCAAATAAACCCTTTCATAAACTGGCAATGCTTCATTTTTAAAGTCAGGAAGCTGCTGCATCAGCATCTTTTAGAGTCCCAGGCTTTGCAGGATAAAAATATGTAAGGCACATTTAGGGATTGTATGTAGAAAATGACTGAACTGAAGTCATAGAACAGAAGTCATAGATTTCAAGCTCAGAAGTAGAAGATGGCAGATTTATAGTCTCTCATGCATTCTTAATATGCTGCCTTGTGTACATATTCTTTGCATAAATGATGCATAGGTTAGATGACAAAAATAGTATAGAGTTGCATAAGCAAAGAGTATGTGTACATGTACATATATTGATGTACCTGAAAATTTTGTAACCTTTGACTGACTTTGCATTGGGAAAAACTCTATTTTTTCATGTTGTTCCCTTTTGAAGGAAGACCAAAAATTAATTTTTGTTACATGTATCCCTGAGGTCTGGCATCTACAAGCTTGGGGCRATGAATCCGTAGCAGTAAGGTGTTTAACATTTGAACTACAGAACTAGTGACCCAGTAATTATAAAAACCGCCTGCTGTCCTAGGGCGGATTGTCTCCTGTCGTGGACTAACGGAAGTGCTGAATCCGAGTTACCCTTCTGCCCTCAGCAGCTCCTGCTGTTGGACTGTCCTGGACTAAGCTCGTGATTTAGCAGTGAGTGCTTCGCATTGTCGGTCGCTGAAGAAAGATATTTTGTATACAAACGTAACAGGAAACAAATTTTCTAAGGAGTGTCTGGCAGGTTTAGCCTTGCTGGCCTGAAGATGAAACAACTGTTGAAGCGGAAATGGGAAGCCTCTCCTTGAAATGCAGCATCGTGCTGAAGAGCAGTTTGTCGTTTATCGAGTCCCCTCAAAGACCGAGCAGGGACGGTGCGTGTGGGGTGCGAGTTCACGAGCTGCAGGTAGCCCCGGGCTGCTGCTCTTCGCCCGCTCAGCCACCCGTCCCTGCCGGCGCCCCGGTGGCTGAGCAGCCCCCAGGGCAGCCTGCCRATCTGCCTGAAAACGGACTGCGCCCCAGGTGACTAGTTTCCGACTATGTGTGCTCCAGCTTTCAGGCAGAAGTTCTGCTTTTCCTCTGTGAACAGTCATCTGTGTAAAATCCCTAGTGCTGTGTCAGAAGACGTAAGACTTAGTGGTTCTGCACAAGTCCTGTTCTTCTGACAGCGTGAAATTATTTGGATTTAAGCTTATGCAAATACTATCAGCAACAGCTCTTTATTTCTTTTGATGTGATCTTAAGCGCCACAGTCTTGATATTTTCACTTCCATAAGAACATTGGTGTTTCCTGAAATTGCAGGTTGTCCCTTTTCAGAACAGCACTGGACAACGTGCATTAGGGAGGACGTATCCCTATTTTCTTGATAATTCTAGCATGTRAACTGACTCTCACAATATGATGTACCCACCCAATTCCTAGGATTCCCAAACTTGCTTTGGTTTGTAAGCAACGGATTTGTCCACGTTAAGCATTTCATTGAATCTTATAGAAATAAAGCCCCCCACCTCAGACCTGTCACTTGGAATACTAGACAAAGCTTAAGCTGAAAATAACTCATCTATTCCAGCAAAGCAAAAGATAAAGGTTTTAATTACGCAACCAGAAACGAAGAAGAAAACAAAAGACTCGTTAAGATTGTATGTAACTGCTAAACTTCCTCCTTCGCTATCCCAGGGTGTCAGCTGGCTTTGGGGGCTGCCGTGCACTGCAAGAGCTGCTGAGCCCACACCCTTCCTCGAGAAGGAAATCCCACTCTTCTTTGTTTCGCATTTCAAGCTTCACTCTCAGTTCATTTATCAAAAGACAATGCAGTTTTTTCTGGATTTGTATAAAAAAGGGTTGGGATGACTCATAAACCTCCCCCTCCCTTGCTTTCTTTTAATATTGAGATACCAAGTGCAACTGCAGAATTGAGAGTACTCCCACAGCTTCTGAGGAACTTCTCTGAACTCACAGTCCTTAATTAACATTTTTTGTGTCTTTGCTGGCTTTGCTTCAAGTAATAACATTTTTAATACYGTTACAATGCTTCATAATTCATACTATCATTTAGCAGAGAGACCAGATGTGATGTRTTAATCATAAAAGTGGCACAATTTTTCAGTGTGGCTTTTCTAAATTAACTTCTGCTTCTTCCATTTGTCAGTTTGGGCGATTCTGACGCCACAGAATGCTGGACTTGCCTCCCCTCATTAGAGGAGTACAGGCAGGTACCCAATTATTCTGCTTTTTGAAATGTTTTACCTCCTATCATTCAGAGTCAATTGTTTGTTTGCCATCATGACAAAAGAAAAGATTAAGGAAAGTGGTGCTGGTTTATAATTAGTTGAATTGGTTGTCATCATAACATACCAATGATAAATTAGACTACTGCTCCTAAATCGTAAATATTCCTGTAACCAAAGAGAGTTCAGCATGTTTAACCATAGTGCCTGCTATCCGGCAGGATGTTTGCAAGATTCATCCTGTTGTGAACAGACGCTTCAGCATCGCACAAGCCTCCTAAAGGATTGTTGCAGCATTTCCAGCGAAGCATCCCAGAGTCCATTAACCGAGAGCACGCACTTATAACGACCACAGCACAGAGCAGATAAAGAAATCAGAGAAATGGCTTCTAAAAGAATGTTTTTAAGCCAGAGCTATCTATCTTATAGTGCCTTTTAAGACATTGGTCCAAGGAAAATAGTCAGTGCATAAAAGGAACAGGAGCATAAACCCCGGAGGCCACAGAGTTAAAAAGCGAGAAGCCCCTGAGCTGCCTGCACGTGCCTGGGACGTAGGGGCGTCCTGCAGCCGGGCCGGGCCGGGCGGACATCCGCGCGGAGAGGCGCAAGGGGCTGCAGCCTCCGCAGGGCAGCAGCAAAGCCCAGCCTCGGGCAGGGCACCCTCAAGCGTCAGGAAACGCTGCTCTCGCCCAGAGAGCTCTAAAAGCAAAGGCAGACTGGCCGTCCGGCCCCTCATCACCCCACCCTCCAGGCAATCTAAAGCAGCAGGGATTCGAGTAGATATTATGAAAGAAAATGCCAAGGCAGATTCCCTTTTCTTCAGCAGATGCTGGAAAGAAACACAAGACCATTAATTATGCTTATGCTTGGGAAGAAAATATGAGAGGAATTAGAAAACGATGCCTTGCCACAAAAATGGACAAAATAAGACTTTCTGTTTCTGAATGCAAAATAGAATCGCTTTTAAGAGGGATATATAAAAGAATCATCCTTGGATCCATTGTCCTCATCTAAAGATAAGAATAATCTGTGCTGCAGTCTATAAATTTCTGGAGATTTAGAGTAGATCCTGGTTTATAGACAGAGAARTGAAAAGAATGGCTATTTTGGACAATATCCAGCAAAATACCATCCACCTCCCCAAAAAGCACCACCACCACTACCAGAAACTTTTAATCTCAGCTCTGATCTGAAGGAAGAAGGTGAGCGAGGCTGTGGAGTCCTTGCACCAGGGTGGTGCTAAAGGCCTGGTGGTTATTGCTGCCTTCTTCCCTTCAAGCTGGAGGCCTGGACGAAAAGCGCATGTGAATCCCCTTGGAAGTGATGACTCTGCAGCACGGGACTTTGTCAGGGCCTGCACACGGAGGAGCAAAGAAAGAAAAGTTGGAAGAGGCGTCAAGGGTGCTCCAGAGCAATCCCTTTCAGCCTTAAAGAGTGTTTTGGGGAAGAATGCTGTCAAAAGGAAAACCGAAGCCATGACAAAGAAACTGTCCGTTTCCTGTGCTTTAAATCTGTCATGTTATAAATAAGCAGGTTTGTATTAAAGCACTCAGCTGCAGTTTCTTTTTAGACTTTGGCCAATCATTTAGTCAAAAAGGTGTAACCGTATTATGTTAAATGTCTCTGTAGATCAGGTCACATGAATCAATAGCTTCTTGAAGCAGCTGCCTACAGTTATCAGTTGCTACTCTCAGCACGCTGTAGCCGAAAAATAGACTTGCAAAAGAGCAACAAATGTGAATACTGTCAGACATACCGCTATTGCACAGAGCTGATACCTGTGGCCTGAATATCACGGTGCAGTTTCACATATTGTAATTTTACTGTTTACAGTTTCCTGTTACTGGAAACACAGGCTGGAGATCAGAACTAAGCCCCGTGAGAAATTATTTCATTCCAATTACATTGCTCTTCCTGGATCTCCTTTCATTACTCTTATTTATAAACCTATATGTATAAAGGAGAATAGTTTGATCTAATTTATCTAGTGCAAACTGTTCTTAGGAAGAGAAGCGCTGTGAAAAATTTTAGTTCAGCCTACTACAATATTGTTTTCCCGATTTTACTGATAAGAGAAATCACCATCTGCTTCCAAAATACCATAAACTGTAGAGAAGGGGACAATGAGGAATGAAGCCTTCACAAAATGTGCCAGTGATAYGACAGCCTGTGCAATGAGAGGTGGGAGAGCGCAAGGAATTTACCTTGGACGTAATTGTTCCTGCACTTGTTTTCCTGACGTGTTGATGCAGCCATTCTCTGCCAGGTACAGCATCGTATTTGATGGTGTAGAGAGAGGCACTGAATAGCTCTTGTTGTTTGTGCTACGCCCTCCGTTGTGCTTATTTACTGTGTGGAGTGTGGAGTGTTTGGCGAGAAGGGGGATATTGCACCACTGCTGCAAGCTAGGGCAGTTCCCGTGCAGCAATAAATTGTACCGGGGCTGGGCAGGTCCGAGCAAGGGAATTGCAGTCAGTCCCTGTGGCCTCCTTCCCCTCAGAGTGCAGCTGTCAGGGAATGTAAAATTGGGGCCAAGTTATTTCACTGGTGGCAAGAACTCAGCTATCTGCCATGTGCATCGCAATGGTACGTTTACTTTCTCTAAACACAGAATTACTGTCTTGAGAGATGCACACAGGCGTTCCGAGCCAGAATTTGGACTTAGCATAATATTAAGTTTTTTAAACACATCTGGGATCTGTTATGTTGCTGTGTAATGATTTTCACAGAATCATTGTTACTTAATATATTAAAAAAAAGTCACTGTCAGTATCAGATTCAGCATTGTATTGCAGAGCAACACATCTGAACACCAAATAAGTGATTCCCCCTGGAATCTGGGGAGCCAGGTCCAGAGGTTTCCACAGAGTAGCAGTTTTGTTTAGAAAATGTATCATAAAAGTAACATAAAAACTGGAAAAGCATTAAAGAAACAGTGGTATAGGTTAAAATTAGGTATATACTTGACATAAAAATGCTTTGGTTGTTTTAATGTTCACCTGAAACAATTGCATGAAACTCCAGTGCAGTTATAACTCAATGACTGTCCTATTGCACTCTTGGAAACAACAGTACAAGGCCAGGATCAAATGACAGTTTATCTTTTCTGTATTTTAAGAGTTACTTATTTTAATTTTTTTCAAGAGACTCAACTATTTTGGTTTTARCAGTCTCTGAGGATACATTTCCCATATCCACCAAACAAAACAGAGGCTGGGCTGAGTCTGATACTACTTTGTCATTTAATTTTACAGCTCCTAAACTATACTTACTTCAGTTTGGAGATAGACAAGTTGGACACAGACAATTGTTTTGGAGGAGTCTTTATGTTTAAATGCTTCAAACTGCTTTCGAAAGGGCACTTTGAGAGGAGAACAGTCATTCCAGAATCTAGGCCTGGTCTTTGGGCTCGTTATGGAGATTACAGTCAAGTTGTTTCTTAATCCTTGCAGGAAAGGACTCAGAATACCTGACTCCACCACATTTGTTTTCTGGCAGATATACAGCGTCTTTGACTAAGGGCATCAACATACTTTATAAGGATTGGTAAGTATTTTTTAGATTTCTGTTATCTGCTTTGCAGTTTGCTCCTTCCACCTCCAGAAAGTTATGCCTGGCTTTTAGTGTGTACATAAAAGGCTAATGGGGCTCTTGTGTTCCTGCTGATGGTATGCGATCATTCTTTAAGAGGTGAAGTACTTTGCCCRAGGTATGCTGAGACAGCCCTCCCTCACATTTCCAGGTGTACTGCAATGCACYCAATAATTATTCTGCACAGTGTCAAACGGGAGGGAATTCCTTGCTGCAATTCTAGCCCATAAGTAGCTAAAGGTACAGACATGTGATATTAGGTATCTATACTCTTGAAAAAAGGAATGAGAGGAATGATGGTATATGGAACCTGAGTTATAAGGGCAACAAAAAGCTCATGTTTATTATACCATCTATCCAGCAAAACAGCTCTGCATTCAGGTTTCCATCTAAGCGTTTAAAGCTCTCGGTTCTTAGGCTCTTAAAATTGCTGACATGTCTCTCTGCCTTGACACTACCCTAAATACACCTAAAATGTTTCCTTGCCTGACTCTGGGCTATCGCCCTCCTACGGCTGCAGCTTTTACCTGGAGGGAAGGCGTGCTTCTATGGATTCCCTGATCAGTGTCTGGTATTATTAACATCGTTGTCTCTTCTTAAATACCATTATTCAGGTATCTGTTTTAAATGGAAATGAAATTCAAATGCTTTTAATTAAACTAACTGGATTCTAAGCTCAGTGTATCTTCCAGGGCTGCTACTATGTCTCTGACCTTCCCTGGATTATTATTTTAGAAATTTATAGCTGTAGTATCACTTCTACATTTTTTGTAATGCAGAGAAGACTCTTAAATACATTCCTAGCCATGCTCTAGTGCAAGACTTATACCAGAGGGCTATAGCTATAACAAAAATGTCAGAGACCAGATCCAAACACTAATCAAGTTCTTTTAATAGGACTTTTGATCATGCTACATCCTAGTTGTGTTCAAGATTTATTCTGACATTTTGACTCCGTTTCAGAATTCCTCAGATACTTTATATTAACAATATGAGAATCAGGAGTTAAGTCTACCATTCGAATTCGGAGTCATAGTTTAGCAATCCATTCCACTCCTCTCCTGATTCCAGTTTCTGTTTTGGTTTAATTTTATACTTCAGTTGCCCTCAAAATATTAACTTGAGTGTTACACCTTGGGCCATACTAAAGGCATCCATGTCCCTAGAAGGAATGAAGTTGATCTAAACACCAACAAAATGTGAATGCAAACTCCATAGTTATTAGAAGCACAGGGGTACAAAAACACAACTGACCTGTATTGTTTGTGCAACAGTTAAAAAATAAGCTGTTTGTAAAAAAAAACACTTGATTTGGGGAAAAAACCTTTTGCACCCAAATTTTAAGTCCAGAAAAGAGAAATATAGAACTATTGGATTGAACAGACYTTAACTGTGTGTCAGATGTTAAGCTGGCTATAAGATAGATAACAGCTTACTGAATTGTTGCAAGAAAGTGTTACTGGTAAAAATAATTCCTGTAAAACCCTCAGTATCCATGGGAATAGATGCAAGTAGATATTATTGGATCACAACCTAAAATAGCAAGGGGGCATCAGAGTAACCGTGTTTTTGCCTATTTCTTAGTAGATGAATTGGCTGTTTTCCAGTCCATGGAAATGAAGTTTTTCCAGGGCACAAATTCCCAAGTTACCCTGTCTTTCACAGAAACCCTTCACTCTATGAGAACAGATATAATTCACAACTTTTTAAGTAGAAAGCAAATTTTATCTATGTTTCAGAACCTGAACTCTGATTAAACTGAGATAGTAAGCATAGAAGTAATGGAACCTGTGCAGATAAATAGCATATTATGCGTAATGACTTTCTGAGTTATTTGGGCTAATAATTGACTCCTGGCTTTGCAGCGAACTGAATACCTGGACAGGAGGGAAAATCTCAGCTCCTATGAGCTGAATATATATTTTTTCATATTTATAAATGAAAAGAAGTCCCATAACTCAAATTTGTTTGATACAAACTATTCCATTTAATCCTAAACATGTGTTTGTGTGTAACTGCTAGTCAAGATAATGAAATAAATGAATGTATAAAGTCAAAAAAAAAGAGAAGATCATATTGGTGTTGCCCTATGAAGTCAGTGCGCACCCCACAAAATCTAAGTTTAATTCCTACCTGTGTTTGAGAGGAACCGAATCCACAGATTTTAAGAGAGAACAGTTCCATTTTGTGCAATACACTTGAATATTCATGGAGCCAGCTGGTGAGAGAAGAAAAYAATGCTCTGGTCTGGTGGTTCAGCGACTCTCCTGGGGAGGGTGGGGGTGTTGGACCAGCGAGTGTTTAATTATTTGCACAAAGTGGAACAGTGTCAGCGGGAGAGGTGAGGAGCCCCCCGCTGAGCTCCCTTGCAGGAGCGAGGACGGCTAAAGAAACGATAACGCGCTTGCCAGAAGTCTGCCAGCTGTACTTAACAACAGTTTCAACAAACTCTTGCAATAGTTTACGGATTATTCCTGAAACAGCGAAGCTTTTAGATGAATAGATGTTCTTCCACATCCCTGAGGCAGGCCTTGTGCCTCACGTTAAGTGAACAGACCTTTCATCCTTCAAAGCAAAACAGCTCTTACAAGAGAAATCGTTCAGAGCACACTTTAAGATCTGAGCATCTCACAGCCCCCTAGCCCTGCCTGTGCTCCTGTCGATGTCAGCGGGAGGACGAGCGGTGTGCGGCGTCCCGCAGGCGGTTCCGTCCCGGCGGGAGTGCTGCTCCGCGGCGGTTTCTGCCTGGCGCGGCTCGGGAACGCTCGGGACCTGCCCGCCTGCTTCGTAGGCACCGCCGTGCCGTGCCGTGCCGTGCCGTGCCGTGCCGCGCTGTGCCGCGCCGGCAGCAGGGTCTTCACGGAGCCCTGGCCTCAGACACCCGGCGAGGCCAGGCTCCTCGGCAGAGGTGGGTCTCGCTGGACCAGCTGAAAAGACAGAGGATGTTTCGGGCAAACAAGTCCTTGTTCAGGGCTGGGACACAAGCAGCAGACTTTAAGCTAAGCGCAGGCTGAGGAGAGCTGCTGTCAATCTCAAGTCGCGAATTAGGCGGTATGACACCGGTTTCTAACATTTCCTCACCCTTCACATGAGTTAACACTGGAGAACTCAGAAAAAGCATAAACAGTCCCAAAGGATCTTTGTGATTTTTTTCCCAATATGCACATTTTGCTAAAGGCTGAACCCTAGAGAGGCATTTTGCGCATAGGCACTGTAACTGACACAAAGACGATACGTTACCGATGGTTTATTCACGTATAACATGAGCCTAAGCCAAAATTCTGATGGCAAATGCAGAACAGAAATAGATGTAAGATGCGAGTCTAACAGAAAGAGTAGGGAAATTATGATATCTGGCCCCAAAGTTGAATATGCCAAGCAGCACTTACTAGGAAGTTGTTATATGGATAGGATTTGCGCTTAAAGAAGGTAGGCACCAGTGTGACACCACTCGCTGGAGCTGGGTTCATTAAAGATACAAAAATGTAAAGACTAAAGTCTTTGGGAAGTCCAGAGGGGCTTATTTTCTAGCAGAACTTGTCAGGGGTGGCAGGAGCCGTGGCCTCCTCGCTGCGCTGAGAGACGTTCAGGCTGCTGCTGAGCCTGACGCTGTGACTCTGTTTGACGCAAAGAGGACTTTTTCATCGTACGCCCCTGCCCGTATGAAACCGGACCCTGGATAACCGCTGCAGGTGTGAGATTCCCGCACGAGTGCTGTGAAAGGGCAGGCCGCTTCAGGCTTGCCGGCGCGCGTGAGAGCCGGACCCGCCAGCCCGGCGGTCGCGGCGGTGCTGCTGGCACCACCGGCGGACGAAGGGGCCGCAGGCGATTCCCCCGCCGGCCCCGGGCCGACCCCTGCGCCGAGGTCCCGGGGAAGCGGAGCCGGCCGGGGCGGGCAGTTCGCTCTCCTCGCTGGGCCCGGTGCATCGGCGCRTGCCGTGGGCCGCACAGACGGCACAGGAGATGCTCCCGGCGGGGCGCGAAGCCGGTGCTGCAGCCCGCCGGGCGCCCTTCGCCGGCTCCGCGCGGGCGGGCGCT
>NW_020450983.1:1782914-1800289 GCF_003343035.1 Apteryx rowi
GGGCGGGCGGCAGGGAAGGGCCGAGCGCTGCCTCTGCTCCGCCTCGCCCACCCGCTCCCAGGCGCGCGAGCGGATCAGCACCAGAAGCACCGGGCGGCCTGCGGCGGGTGACGTCTGGCCGTGCGGTGGCTCTGCCTCGGGACGGCGAGGGTCGCCCCCGTGAGCTCTCCAGCCTGACCGACGCCACTCGCTCGAGCCGTCCAAACAGGGAAATTAGGAGCTTTCCTCAGGGCTTCCAAGCAGTGAGTTTCACCCCATGGGTCCGACCTACTGGCTCGTCTGCCTGGCAAACATCGGCACCGTGAATTAGAAACTCGCCGCATCTGGCTTAAAGAAGGGAGTAAAAAGCTGAGCGGTTTAAAGCTTTACTCACCAAAACCAGAACTGTCTGAAAGTGGTTTTTCAAATCCCAGATGTAAGCTGTGTGATACATTCACATTACAGTAACCTTAGACTCATATCCCTTTTGTTACTCATATGTTTTGCCAATATAACAACTTGCACAAAACAAACCTTCTTCACAGCATGGACGGTCTTTCAGGGGACAGTATAATTAAAACATAGTATCAACTGACCTCTGGAAAGAAATTGTTAACTGCAGTACAATTGCCTTTAACCTTTAAAATCTTTATTTTCAGGTAAGATGATAAGGATTCCAAAACAACCTTGGATAAAAGATTTTCAAAGAAACTTTTGAAGGAAAGCTGCTGTGAAAGCAGAGAAATCTGTCTTGAAACTTGGAGATGGAAAGGGCAAAACTGATTTCTGTGTCTGTATGTCTTGTGTAAAAACCACAAAAGACCAAGCAGCTGTCAGCCAGACACAGAATCCAGCGCGTGATACGGTGATGCACACTCAAAAGGTAAGGAGTTAGATATTACATAGGCTCTGGCAGAYGAAAAGAGAATGGCAGAGCATCAAGAACTGCACCGAACCTGATATGTAAATACCTGATACAACAAGATGAGCAAATAAGAATTGGTACAGAATCCATATTAAGATTTAGACAAGAGGCAGCTGTATTATAGWAATATTTCAACCAGGAAAAATAGCTTGGAGAGTATAGCAATGTGTTTATCCAGATTCTGAGCTAGAGATGAGCAAGCTTGGGTTATTACAAACAAACAARCAAAAAGGTGTTAGTACTTTTAAAGTCATTGAAAGGAAATGCAGAATTACTGAATGTGATGGCATCTTTTCTGCCTGGATTAGGTCAGTGTATCAGTTAGGCACTTTTCTCTGGTAAGAGATCACATACTCTGTGAAAGAGAGACTGAGGCAATTGCAGTGGTCATAAAACTCGATGCTAACATATCGCTCCAGCACCACGTTCCTATTGAAMGTCAGTGTGAAACTGGCACACAGCTCCAACTGGGGTCTTCCAAATGTCCTCCAGCTCCTCTCCATTACCTTACTAAATTCCTCGAGGYGGGGAAACACAGTTTTCCTTGTGTTATGGAGAAGAAATGGAGGCTCAACTGTATATATTTTCTCTGAAGGTAGTGTATTTTACTTTTGCAATCTGGAATGCAGAACAATCGGGCTGCAATCTGTGCAGAAATGCAGTGAGCAAGTATAGGGGACCAATTTATTTGGGGTGAAACAGCATCTCTCTGTTCCTCTAGCTGCTCTGCTGTGTGCTCCACAGCACCATCCAGAAAACCCAACCAACCCAGCCTGGGAAACACATTTCTGGCTAAGGAGATGAGGGCACAGTGCCTTGGGCAATGAGTGTAGTGGGCCACTGCCTCGCTGAGAATAGGGCGTCCCTCAAGCTGGCAGTCACTGGCCAAGTGCTCGCAGGAAGCAAACTCCTCTCCTCGCCCRGCTCTGCAATGCATGGGTGGTGCATCTGCGAAACTCTGCGGTTTTGCAGATTAACCTGAGTTTGTTCTTTGACCTGGCTGTAGCCCCCTGCATAGTTCTGTGCTCTGGGCATCTGCATGATCCTGGCTCTCATTCTGTGTAGACTTGAGATAACTATTCAAATCCACATTAGTCAGAATATTGCACTATAATGCCATCTGGACAAGAGAATTAGAGTCATCTGGAATATTACCCACAGGAGTCAAAACTGAGCAGCAGCTTCTCATAAAACATTTTATTTTTATTTTATTTTGTTAACAACTAGTTCCAAAGAAACTGATACTTCTCAGACTTGATCTCTGCATGCAAGTAATTTAAAGGCACGTGGGAATTTTGAACAAAATTCTTTGAGTTAAGTGACAATGTGAGGAAAATTGTATTTCCCCATTACATTCCTATTTCCTCCATTATGTTCCCATCATAAATTAAAAATCTTTGTAAACACATTTATAAGTGAAGTTTGAAATTTGAGACTTAGCATCAGCATAATCTGTTGATAGTTGTCCTTCCTACTTATAAAGGGGCCTTATAAAAACCGCAGAGTTTAACTGCATGCTGTGATAATTTGTGAAAGAGGAATTGTAAATATTTCACTGAAACGATCCTGCTAAACCCTCTAAGAGAGGGTTGCAGATGAGAAAACTGCCCATCACGTGAAACCCTTCTGTTCTTACCAAGGCACTAGAAAGAGTATTAAGTCRCTGTTTACTGCATTAGCTATAATCTAATAAGATGCTTCCTGTGGCAGATCCAGGGTTGGAATAACTGGACAGATTGGAACGATTCTATTATTAGAAGCTTGTTATGTTTGACATTGGGCATAAATGACAGAGGTCTTACTGCAGAACATTTTTCATGCTCTTACATGAGGGCGAATCCCTGCAGTTGTTGTCAGAAAACATGGTCAGGCCTGCACGTTCTCATTGATCAGACCTGCAGATCAATCAGTCATGTTCACTTCTGCAGAACCTGTTGACAAAGAAACTGTGGCTGATATCCTAAGAACATAATCTGATGAGAAAATACAACAAATCTTGCTATTACCAAAGCAAATTCTTTTGAATTTCATTCTCAAGGATATTTTGTATGTAGGTAGGTTATGTGTAGATTTAATTTATGTAATGTGTYTGAAGCATCCAAAAAGCTCTACCTATAGATAGACTGCATGAGACATAAGTATATTCAGTTTTCACTGGTTTGTCAGAATAAGTTGATTATAATGTCATTACTGGATTTAACTCAATGTACAGACATGATTGCCTGTCACTACATTTTGACCATACCGCCAGTGGGATTTAGAACCATTTAGTCTTGTTCAGTGCTAATGCAACAAGTGGTGTATGACAGGAAGAGAAGACTGTCAGGATGGCTGTCCAGAGAAAATAGATTTATATTCTTCTAACAAAAAGCTAAGTATAATTTCACTAGGATAGCAGGGCTGATGCGCTTTACTCTTGTGCAACGTTCCAGGAGGGTCCCTAAAGGACCTCACAGGAGATGAGTTGTACGTCTCACCTGCATGACAGCACTGCACGGGGCGGTAACAAGCCCCGGGCTGAGGCATGGGTCTGGTGCTGACCCAGGCAGAAGCGCCCCACATATACTGCGCTGGCAGTCTTGTGTCCTGCTCCACCTTGACCTGGAGAACTTCCACCCATATTCTAGGCAGTTGTCAGTGCTCAGCTTGTCCTGAAGAAATCAGAACTAAAGAAACATGGCTTCAGGCTTCAAATCTGAAAAGAGAAGATGGTAACTGAGTGAAATTAGATTAGGAAGTGCAGAGAAATAAATAGCCAGGGAAAACATTTTTGAAGGGAAGAAAATAGCACAGCAATAAACTTTGAAAACACTTTGATTTGATGCTAGATCTGCAGCCATGCTGCTGGCTTGCACGGCTCCCGCCAGCCCAAGAGGCAGGGATCACGGGGAGCTAGCACAGGAGCTCTTGCTGTAAAACCGTTTCCCATATGTCTGCGTCAAATGAGAAAGCAGCTGTGGACCAGGCTCCCTTGTATCCCAGCTCCAGCGAGGGCTGTGGAGATGGTCCGATGGCCTCTGGGCTGCTCTGGCCTGTGCCTGTGCCAGTGCCTGTGCCTGTGCCCAGATGCACTTGCTCGGAGGCGGAGGAAGGAGTAGGAAAGCACTTGTGCTTTGCGTGCTGTGCGGTTGCAGGCTGCGGGACGGAGTGAAGCCTCGCGGTCCAGAGCGAGTCAGAGCTCTGCCGGAGAGCTCAAAGCTCAGAGCAAGCCGAGAGCTGGCGTCTGCCTGTCACCGAGCACCGGAGACGAGGTTCGGCTCCGCGCTGTCAGCAGCACAGCCAGCCCAGCAGTGCCTGGTCAAGTGGGAAACTACTTACAGCGGGTAATGTATGTACAGGGCAAGGAGGAGGGAAAAAGGCCAGTTAACCTGCAAGCAGGAGTTGAATCCTAATGCTGTTACAATACTTTGGTTGACATTGCAAGGTTAGAGCCAAAAAGAGGACTGTAATATTTCAGAAAGGACTTTTTAATGCTTTAATGCTTGATAGTGATCTGCAGCTGTASCATGAAATGTATGTGCATTGCTTGACATTAGCCAGGGACATAGCAGTTAGGCTGCATTAACATAGATCAGCTGGAAAATGAGTGGCAGAATAAAAAAGCCCTTGGCATGAAGTCGGGACCAGCGCAGCTCCTGCGGGGCGGCCGTGCAGTGCTGCCGGCCAGCAAAGGCAACCCCTTGCGGCCAGCCAGGTCTGGCTGCCTGATGGGGCGGATCAGCCTGTGCTGCGGCTGGTCCCGCTCCCTGCTCTCTACTTGTCCTGAGAAACCCTTTTAGAAAGTTGTGGGATCACAAGGAGCTATTTCTGAAGTGTTGACGTGCAAGTACTCTACCTCACGGTCCTCCAGGTGCCGGTTGATGAAATCCTGTACAAGAGGAAATTGTTTGGCATATTGCATATTTGGTTTCTTGGCCTGTTTAGCATGCGCTCATGTTGAACTGGTAGGTAAATCTAATACATATGTTAATCTGGATCCACTATGGTACGTACATGGTGAAGGAAACAGATCAAATAAACTTGTTTTAATGTTGATGTAAAATGTCAGCATGGCAAGACACACGCTTGAGCTCTGACTGACTCACGCTGCCTGTCTGAGTCCAGGAATGCCTGAGAGGGAGGCGTCATCCCCTCCAAAACAGCTCCGCTCTTCATTAGGGATTATATCACCAGGCAGCTGCCTCCAAGGCATTATTTTTGCCAGACCATCAAGCAATCTGCCAGTTTCTCCCTTAAAATGTTAGTGAGCTGGATATCCCTTCCAAGTAAGACCTTTGGGCAGTGAAGCGCTGCTGGCGAGCGTGCTTTCCCATCGCCATGCCGTGCTTTCCCACYGCCGTGCTGTGCTTTCCCGCCGCACGCGGGCGACGCTCCTCGTGCTCGTGAGTACCCTCGGCTCGCCTCCACGCTCCCTGAGGGAGAAACACCGCCGCTAGCCGCCTCCGAGGAAAGCGTGCTCTTGCTGGAGCCTAGGGCTTCGCTGCGGGCGCCGGGGCCAGCGGTCTGCTTGCTCCTCCTGGTGGCCCTGCCAGTGCAGAAATCCCGGCCAGTGCAGAAATCCCTGCCGGCGGGCGCTGCGAAAGCCACGCTTGGGCTTTGCGCTGCAAAAGCCATGCTTGGTTCATGCGCGCATGCCGCCGCGCTGCCGCATGGGTCTGTGCGTGGCCTATGGATCGGGGCAGAACAGAAATCTGCATTAACTGAGGTTTCTCAATACTCATGCAGCGTGTTTGTCTCTTCTAACTCCAAGCTGGGGCCGTGCAAGGGTTCAGTCAGACTCTGGGATTTCAGAGTGCCGACTGCCACGGTTGAAAATTCTGGTTTGTTCTCTTAAAACTGAGTAGGACCCAAACCTGGCTACGCAGCCACTGCTGGCCGACTTAAGCGTGCTCCCCCGGTCTGCCGGGCAGGCGCTGAAGGCTGCGAAACCGGCCCGCACATCCCGGCTGGGAGGCAGCGGGCAGGCAGGGCTCCTGCGGCGGGGTGGGCTGGCGCCGCGTGGGGACTCGCTGCGCCGCTCTGCGCCTGCCCCAGCCACCGCGCCGGGCGGCAGCGACCGGGCCGGGGGCTCCCTACCGGCCCCCCGGCGCCTGGCTTCGGGCTCTAGCTCACGAATGACCCTGAGTACYGACCGCTACTGCTCTGCGACAGCACACGTGCCGAGTTTTCACCCCAGACTTCACTTACCAGCCCCCTTGTTGTAGACTGTTTCATTCACGTGATATTGGGTGACTGAACTGTTTTTTTTTTTTAAAAAAGAGTGCTTAACGTTTAGTAGTAAGCAGGAAGTCACTCATGTCTGGGGCATGGCTGGCAGTCCTACCCTGGCACTGGTGCTAGAAATCATGGCACTTCCAGTACCTGAAAATCATATATTTGTTGGCTATATGCACATATTTGCTGAATTCACTGAATTACATTCCTCATGTATATCTAAAAATATCAGCAAACTGCATTTGATATGGCTAGGTGAAGGCCCAGTACTTTGCACAGCAACTTGTACTCCAAGCCACAGCTGGTGCATGGGGAAGCTGGCCAGGTTCACCGGGGGCTTCCACAACCTCCGCTTGGCAAGTGGGGAGGCAGTCGCAGGGGCGTTCGGAGGGGAAAGCAGTGACTGCTGTGCTCTGCAATATCCTTCAGTCCACCCGCTCACTGGTGGTATGCAAATCTGTGCAACAACTTGGCCAGCAAAATCAATGAATCTTCTCAACTCTATGAGATTAATTTTTCTTTTTTTTCTTTAGTGAGTAAAATATAGGAATTCTAGGAAGACTTGTAAATTGTACTGTTGATAACACCTACAGACTACAACCAAGGTGTATAGAGCAGTGTAAAACCTTTTTCATAAATGGTTGCTGTCTGAACATATTTACCATGTAAGTAATTAAGCCTTGTTTTTGAATACAGGCATACTCATCACAGCTGACATGTAATGCAGGTATGTACTATTTTCCATTCACTAAATCCTTCTGGTTACTGACAATGTGAGTGGAAGCAAATCCTAACATACGCCGGCTGTACGCTCCCTCCGAGGTATTATTGCTTCTGGGTGATGAAGTTTGTCTTGACTTTATGTGATCTTAATGATACAACCTGAATATTGCATTTGAGCAGGTTTTCCATTCTTGTGTTCTCTGGATTCCCTATGTTTCAATGAAATCAGTTAAGTCCTTTTTTTTTTTATTGTCTTATGTATGTCTGAACTTAAAGGATATGGCACACTTCTGTTGGAGTGGAATATTTATGGTTTGAAGGAGCGTGCTCTATTGCTGAGGACAAGAGTATTCTACACAGAATATTTGACTTCTGTGAATCTTTGAATGTGTCTAATAAAATGACATTTCAAAAAAACCATTGTTTTAAACCACTTGGCCAGTGAATGCAGTTTACAGTGTTCAGTAAATCTGGCTATTGTTCCAAACTGATTTCCTCCAAGCTATGGTTTTCTACTAGACTACAAGAAACAATGTTTTGTTATTGTAATTGCCACAGCGGGAAAATTTGCAGTTTTATTTCATGACTAAGTTGGTGCATTTCTACTTCCCACATATTTATTTTGCTCTTTGTTTCATATTGAAATGTTTCCGACAATGGTCTGGAAGGAGGATGTTTTAAAGGCCTAAGGCAGAGGAGGGACCGTGAGTGCGGACAGAGCACTTGGCCAGCCCTCGGCGTCGGCGGGCAGGACCCTGCCTCCTGGCCGAGCGGCCCGACTTGCGGTGCCAAACTCTCCTGGCAGCGTCTCGTCGGCTCTGCCTGCTCATTAGGGCTCTGGTTCTGCACAGTGCTTAAACACGGGGAAAAGTTCATCCCTGTGAATGAACAAAGATAAACTTATGTGGACACCAAAGTTAAGCATGTGCTTACGAGCTTCGCTAAACTTGGGATAACAAGCGAGAGAGAGCCTGTTTGGGCAAAGGTATCAGAGAAGCTGTCCCAGGGACCTGTTTATCCTTCTCTCATTATTTATCTTTTTCTGGGTGCTTCTGATATTGCTGCTCGTTATCCATCCAGTTGACACTTCAGAGTTGTCTTTCCAAGTGCTACCAAACAAGGCAAGCTGAGATTTGGGACACTAGTGATTGAATTCATAGCCCCGGGACTGGGCAAGCAGAGTTTTCTGCATACAAAGAGTGAAAAATGAAAGTGAACTATGCCAAGTGGACTATGGCACTGCCTAGTTCCTCAGGACAGCAGAGAAGAGTGACAGAGGGTAGGTCATTCCTAGCAAGTTAGGGAAAACCGTATTTTCATATTTCAGCAGTCAGGAGGGACACAAAAGCGCTGGATCTTTGGTGCAGGCCAGACTCAAATTAGAGAATGAACTCTATAAAATTGTTTAATCTCCAGAAGGAGTATGTGATATTGCTGTTGCCATTCCCCTGCAAAGCATATATCATATCCCCAAAGGCTGTGCTCCCTGCAAGAGAGAGCTCTCCAGCTCCCCATTAACATAAGTGCAGTGCTGCTCTTGATAAGAAATCTGCCTTGTAATGGAAGGCTTTTGGATGCAGAGCAGTGCATCTCTAGCGTCTGCCCCAGAGGCTCTCACTACTGAAACCAAGATTTAGCCTTAGGGTTAACATGATTTGTTTTTTCATTTTTACTGGCTTTTTTCATTTTTTAATGAAGTTCATCTCCACTCATAGATTCTGCTACCTATACATTATTTTACAACCATATTGGCAGAATAAAATCTGAAGGTCAAAGMTGTATATCAGATGACCCTTTGCTCTTCTGCAAATACACTGTCCTAACTTTTAGGGCCATTTGTCAGAGAAATGATGTTATGGTAACAAAATGTAGATTGCCTTCAGATTTCCAGTTTGTTATCAGAAAAAATATGGAGCAATCACTGCTGAAGGGTGAGATGCTAGCCTTGATAAATTGCCTGCCCTAGCAGTGACTTTTGTTGTTTTCCATTCTGCTCAGTATTTTGCCATCCTCACTGGCTCCGTAAGTTTTGTGAGGTTTTCTTTCAGCATCTGAATGTCCGACAGCCTGATCCAGAGCCTACTGCTAATACCACTGCAGGATGCAGTCTTTTGAAGCATTTGTTTATTTCTGAGATGGCAATGGAAATTTTTGCTGAGCTCATCAAATACTTGAAATCGTTACCAAATTTCAAGTGGGATGTACAAACTGTGCAAGTAAGAAACCTTTCTATATGAGGAGCTCTAAAGAATCGTAGAACTTTTGAAGGAATTTGACCAACCTCAACTAAAAGATCCTACAGTCTGTCACCGATGGCCCTCTACGCAGGCCCACTATGGCCCTTTATACATCCCATGTACAGAGAGCACTGAGTGTGGTTTGTACGTGAAGACCAGTGTTCGTATCCCAAACTCTCTAATCTCTAGATTGCGAAAGACCTTGCATCAGGTGTGTAGCCTGTTAACAATATCAGGAGGTGCCTGCAATTATGTTGGACTAATAGTGTCCTGCTGAATTTTGAGCTAGATGGCTTAAAGCAGACGCTTGATGTAATTACAGTTCATGGAGTACTTTTTGGTTCTGATTCATCAAAGTATTTAAACACACACCTGGCCTTACAAACATACTCTGCCACTTGGAACGCTCCCAGTCTGCCAAAACCATGCCAAATAAATGTCTTCATTTTGCAGTCAGTATGTAGCTGTGATTCTTGACCCAGTTGTTGCTACCAGTTCCAGAACGTTTCAATGATCACGGTAGGCAGAGACACTGACCTCCTTATGCCATATTAGAGTTGTGAATTTCTGAAGTGTAACGGAATTTCTGAAGTGTAACGGGATTTCTACCATGGATTGGTTAGCATAGGTGTTGGAAAAGTAAAAGGCAATGTAATGTTATTTAATTTCCTTAAAAAGGCAATAAAATGGTCTTGTGCTGTGATACAGTGTTTTCAAACATAACAACAGCCCTACACAGGAATTGGGAGTTCCTGTAATTATGCTAGCAACATCTAACGTTGAAGATAACTACAAGTGCCACACTAATTTATATTAAGAAATGAAAAAACTTTATAAATGTATTTCTACAAAAATGAACTCAGAAACAACTTTATTTATAGCTCACACCTTTTTTGCTAAAAATGCATAGTCATTACATATACATTAGTCAGCATCCAAAAGTTTACAAAGATAAATTCCATAAAACCCCAACAGAATCAAACAAAAGAAAATTCACACTTTTTGTTCTTTGCATGCACAGACCCTTAAATGTGATACCTCTTACTAAAGCATGCTTGAATCTCTAGCAGACAGATAGATTTGACTTGCTGTAAATTGTTTGTTTCTCCATATTGTTAACTCCCAGCCACAACTGCAAATCCTAAGGCATTCACCCGAACAGCGAAGCCCGACATAAGGAGCCTCTAGATTCTGCATGTGGCCAGCCACAAAGCAATTGCCCTGAAAGCAGAAGTCTCCTGGTGGTGTTTCCTTATAGAGGATTTTGAGCAAAAGGCTGCTTCCGTTTCCTCAGTCGTTAATTTATTACTGAATTCAGTGGAATGAAGCAGCCTCTGACTAAGCAAGTTGAGAAAATAATTTAATTTTGTTTCACTTGAAATGTTTTGAAAGGAGGTCTGTATCTTTCAGTGCATGTGACACCTCCTCAGCACCTTCCATCTCACCTGAGCAGAAGAGGGTAAAGTCTCTGCTGTAACTTGGGTGATAGAAGTTGTGCAGCCCTGACTTACGGGTGTGCAACAGAAGCTAGGAATATATTTGAATAGGATGAATTTCCAATGGTTAGAGGCTTCGACTTAATGAATCACTCAAACCCTTTCATGCCTTTTTCTTTTTTTGTCTCTTTACTGATGCCAGTTAGAAAAGCTCTTAAAAGCATTGCTCTCTCCTTAGTGGTGCTGTTTACATCAGTGGCTGCAGGAGAAGGGCAGAGTGGGTTAACAGGAGGATTAGTCAGGGCTCCACGGCAAAGGAAGGGTACACGTGATAAAAAGAGCTAAGTTCAGTTTTCACTGAAGAACAGGATTGGCTCAGTGTTGTTGGTTTTGGGAAGCGGAAGGGGAAAAGAGAAGGTTGGTTGTCTGCTCAATCTAAGTTTATGTTCCCAAATGTGATTACACATATTTATTTAAAAGCCTGGTTTATTTAAGGTCTTTTCACTCTGATAAGAAGTTCACAGTGGCAGCTGAGCCATAATCCTAGTCTTACAGACACTGATGGGAAATGTTGCTCCGTTGTTTTACGGTAGCTGCAAGTCCAGTGCATGGTTAAATGAACGGCCAGGCCTCACGTCAGGGTTACAGTGCCGTTCGGTGCAAACAAATCACCCACGAGAATTTCTGAAAAGTACTTAAGACTCCTGTGTGTTTTCTCTGTACTCCTGACACTTCTGCATTTAGTCAGACTGTTTACTGCTGTTTAGGACTTGACTGCCCTCTCCCGAAGCCAGTGGAAGTTTTGCCACTGACTTCAAAGGACGCAGGACATGAACCTTCTCAGAGTGTGACAGACGAGCGTTTGTCCCAAGATTTCTCGATCTAGAAACATTCGTGTTCCTCTCTCTGGGAGATGAGGAGCTATGGAAAATATGACATTCTCTCTGCCGGAGTTCAGTAATACTTCTTAGCACCTAGAAGGGTCTTTGCATTTTTAAGTGCTTTACGAACATTAGCTAATCTTTAGAGCAACCCTGCGAGGTAGGTAAGGTATATTCTCCCCATTTTACAGATGAGGAAACTGAAACACAGAGGGTCAGATTCAACCCTGATACAATTCCAGTGATTTCCATGAATTAAGTTCATTCAAAATGAACACAGTTTAAACAACTTGCCCTAGATCACAGAACAGGTAGTGGCAAAGCAGGGATTAGATCCCAGGAGTGCCTGACTCCTCAGCTTGTTACAGGCCACTTGGTCATCTCGACTCTCATAGGCAATGAAGAACGGTATAATCTGGGCAATTACTACAGGTATAACTTGCTTCTGTAAGGCATGTGGATGGTAATCAACTGAGTTAAGTGCAATAATACCTTATGAATGTGCTGCCTCAGAGAGTTTACTTAAACATAAAGTAAAACTTTCAGACTCATTTTCTGCAGGGGCACTGTTGACAAAAACATAACATAGTAGCCGGATTCAGCAAACAAATAATAAGCATGACACTTGAACAACTAAGCAAAACTATCATATTAGCAAAAAGCAAGACGTGTTTCTAGTTTAACTGCTAAATTTCTACAATTGCAGCATGCAGATTGAAACTTTTCCTTTGTTTCCASACTGCAGACTCCGGTCTTGCTACCAGAACAGCTCAGAGCTGCACAGATATCCTGGGGTGTGACATTCAAATGAATACGCTGCAGAAGAAGCAGCAGTGTGCCACCATGGAATATAGGATAATTACTACAGACCAGGTATATCCCTCCTACACAAGGATGAGCTCAAAGCTGACAGGTTACTCCAAAGCAACCAGAGACTAAGAGTATTCATTATATGCCAATGCGTAGGCTGCAGTTCTAGGCACACGCTGATTGCAGAAGGGAGTGTCAGTGTCCCCAGCACTGCAAACTAGCCCCATCAGCCGGTTCACGTTGGCATAGGTATGTCAGTCTGAAGGTCAGTGCTGGCCAAAGGAAAAAAAAAAACACATACAAATTTTCAGGCCATTCCCTTTTGCTCCACCCCTCATACCACCCCCCATCCCAGATTTGACCAAAAAAAAGGCCAAAAAGCCTTTTTCGTTTTCCAGCCAAGCTATATAATCCTCCGTGCCCTAACCACAGTGTAGACCTCATGGCGGTATCCAGGTAATAAAAACATTATGGCAGGTACTCATGCAAAAAAGTTTGTTTTCTAGATTTCCTTATGTGTCTATTCTGCAGATCAGACCTCCCATCCGAGCTCTGGACATGCTTGTGGATGTTCATCCATGTGTACTTTCAAACCAAAAAAGGGATCCTGCTCCCTTACAAGCCACAAATGCTGAYGTTCACTTCTACAAGAGCAAGTTCAAGCACTATAATTATATATGTTTTGTTCCACTTTTAACCTCTTTATCTGAGCTTTGTTCTGTCTATATTTATGAAGACTGGCTATTGAACATGGCAAATGGAACAACTGTCTACACACATGTCCTTCACTGAATAAATACAGACACTCAGGTAGCATTTCCCCAGGTATTCTCCACACTCATTGTAACTTTTTAATTTGTAGCCACATTTTAAGCAAACAGACAAACATACATTAATAAGAACTCTTAAAAACTAATCATACCTCCCTGCACCCATTCACTCCTGATACATACAGCCTGCTTACAGTGGCTCAGAGAGCAGTGCTTGCAACCAGCATTTACATGTAATTCCACAAAGTGCTCAGGCTGATACATATGCCTCAACATTTTGCCAATTCGAAACATTTAAAATGAAGTAATATTCTTAATATCACATCCTGGTACCAAATCTGCAGCGTGACTGAGGCTCACAGGCAACTCTTACTAACAGCAGTAAGATTCCAGTAAAATTGCAGTTGGTTGCAATCCAACCTTTATACTGTTATCTGTAATTGAGATATATATAGACGACCCTGTGTGGCCTAACTGCAAATATCAAATGTATTTTTACAAGTTAGCTACAGCCTTTTTGACATTGCCTCTTGGGATGTCCTCTGCATTGTGACTGACAAGCACAAATATAATTCTTTGTACAGTATTTTTAAAGGCCTTTTTTACATTTGGCTTTTACTGTTGCTTGTTTCTTAGCTGTCTTCCAGTGCTGAGAATTGCTGTCCCCACCTTTTTTGATTTATTTCTTAGTTCTTAATTGCTGGTTGGACACACTAGTGGTATCTCCAAAGCAAACCATTTCTAACTAATTAGTTTTTTGAAATTTGGATGAGTCATTAGGCTCTAACTATTATGCTTCTATTATTTTAACTCGAACACAGCACATCTCAGAGATCTGGGCCTCTGTTTGAAGTCAGGGAAATTCATGGCATGAAATGGTTGCTGGTCTTGATCCATTTGTTTTCTACTGTGTTTTCTCCAGGTTTTTCTCACAATATAAAGCACATTTCAATGAATGACAGTCTCATGAACCAACTTCCTTTCCTAGATTTGCAGATCATTTTCTGTTTTCTTGGCAGCTGAGTAAAGCAATGCCATAATTATGTCAAAAGTTAATGAAAATAAGTAACATATAGTTTTCATTTTCTTTTAGTGCAGATTAGCAAACGAAAACAAAGCACAGACAGCCACACAGGGCCATGCTGCTTTTTATGGATCATCAGTGATAACTCAGAGACCACAGTTTGGGACCAGCTATTTTTGCAGTTTTAGTCAACCTCTTTAAGAGACCATAAATGACCCTACCACAAATGATACATTAGCAGCATTGTGGCTGACAAAGAATATGTATTTTTGTTAGGCCTTTCTCATTATTCACTGAGAATCTACAAGGTCCAAACAATTATGGTTAAAATGGGTTGAGACAAAAGATAAAATGAAGTGGGTCTAATTTTCTTTCAGCTTGTACACTTCCGTATGGAAGTTTTTACAGATCTGGCATTGGTACAGGATGTATCAATTATCTGTTTCTGTGCTGATTCTGACCTGTATTAAGGACATGACCTTGTAGTCCCTAACTATAGTCCTCCCTATATTCCTATTAAAAGGAAGTGGGCCTTCTCTTACAAAAGACTATGGAACTGGACCCAAAATATTTATTTGGAGTTTGGATGCGGTGTCCATGAAAATGGGAAAGATACAAGTGGAAATGTATTTCCACAATAGGGGCAAACAGGCCGAGTTAAAGAGTCACTGAGTTACTGTGTGGCATGACACAGAGTTCCCTAAGGAAGTACCACCCTTGTTTTTGAAAATGGGATGTACAAGCAGTCCTTCACCCGAACTCCAAGCTGTAATCCCCTTGTGTAATACTATTGCATACTTGTTACTCATCCTGTCAGGCAAAATCAAAATGCACCTGTTTAAAATCTGCATATAGTTTACAGAAGTTCCTCTTAGTACGGAGAGTAAGATAAGTCTGCAGTTAGCTGTTCGTCATGTGAGGAAGATACTGTTTTGGGAAATATCTCATAATTCTTCTCTTTGAACCCCCCAAACCTACTGAGAGAGGACTTGAAAACACCCAGCTGCAGCCACAGCTAATCAAAACAGGAGAAGGCAGGGGGCAATGTGAAGTGCCAATACCAGTGTTCCCAGAGCCAGGTGCTGCCTCCCCAGCTCACCTTCAGCAGTGTCTCACTCTGCAGTTACCTGCAGGAGGGCAGAATCTGATGGAGTGCTCCGGTTAAGGGGCAGAAGAAATCAGTTCCGTACAATTCCTTAAAAGACCCCGAATGAGATCTCTCGGATCAGGTACTCTCTTTACATCCGCAGAACTCCTGCTGAGCTTGGCGGAGCTGACAGAAAATCTGGCATCTGACTTTAATGCTATAGGACTGATTTGGGGGTGATTTACTAGGGGAGATGAAGGGACCCCTTGGCTCCCCCATTAATGTGATAGATGTTTCTGACGTGCTGCGGAAAGAGCCATGCCATTAAGCAGTGCCCTTCTCCCCTCGCGCCCCCAAGCTAGCTTGACCCCTTTCTGATTCAGTGATCTTACATATCCTTGTATTTTCTTTTAGTACCTGAGTGGCTACACCAGCCACTCAGGCTTCACTGCCTGTCTAATTAAAGTGTCTCCATCAACGGATAATTCAGTCATAATTCACAGCTGTTTTTACTTTCTCTCTCCCTCTGTAAAATCTATAATGTTCTCTGGCTGAAAAGGCTGCAAGACCTTAGAAACTATACACAGCTGTCAATTTGTGTGCATTAAAAATCCAGTATGTGACTGCAAAGGCCTGTTACAGTATCACAGAGGAAGATGAATGTCAGTGCATAATCTGCCAGGAAATTTCACACAGGAATTGATTAAAAGTCTATGAGTAATCATTGCACAAGTGTGTCTTCATGTGTATATATATATATATATATAAAGGCCTGTTACAGTATCACAGAGGAAGATGAATGTCAGTGCATAATCTGCCAGGAAATTTCACACAGGAATTGATTAAAAGTCTATGAGTAATCATTGCACAAGTGTGTCTTCATGTGTATATATATATATATATATATATATTTGTGTAGCTAATAAATACATAGCTATAAATAAATATATATATATATACACACACACACATAGCTGATTTAAACATAATTGTTCTGAAACTAGTAAGTGGCATTCACAGTCCATGCAATCTTCCTAGTAGCAGAGCTAAATTATTTCAGCTTAYACCCTAAGCAGCAACGTACCAGTAAGCGTTTGCTTGCTTCCCCTGGTAACCTAGTAGTTTAAAGAGTACGAGCAGTTCCTCCATGGTCGTGTTCTCCGGCAGCCCTCCGCAGAAGGGCCCTGGCTCTTCCACAGGCGCGTTTGCCCCCGGTTTCGCAGCATTTCCAAGACGTGGTAGGGCTGGGCTGAGGGTTGCCAGCCCGAGAGTCACCGGCCCGGCTAGGCCTGCTTGCAGAGGTCTGTGACGTTGAGGAACCTGCGGACCACCACAGCCAGGCAGAGCATCAGGAGCAGCATGTAGCCCACGGTGCCCAGGTAGGTGGGGGCGGCCGGGGGCGCCTTAAGGAACGTGGCCAGCCCGTCCTCCACGTAGTGCACCTGGTCGTAGATGCTGAGGAAGGTGAAGATGTGGAAGAGCTGGTGGCTGTGCCCCACGATGTCGAAGAGCCCCGGCTGGATCCGCTCGGGGATCTTGCTGACGTTGAAGAAGGCGGCCACCAGCAGCCAGCAGTAGCGCCGGTAGAAGTAGACGAAGAGCGTGGGGTTGCGGGTGCGCAGGTCGAAGAGGAGGCTCTCCAGCATGATGGGGCAGGCCATGCTGAGCGGCATGGCGAAGACGAAGGTGCGCACGGCGAAGGGGTAGGCGCAGCAGGCGGCGCGGCTGCGGCAGCAGGCGGCCGTGCAGCCCACGGCCAGCGCCAGCGCCACGGGCAGCACCAGGGCGCGGTACGCTGCGATGGGCAGGCTGCAGTCCAGCTGCCAGCCCAGCTGCTGCTGCATGTAACGGCTCATGGCACCGGCGTCCAGCAGGCTCAGACCGGGCAGCAGGTAGTAGGAGTAGGCCACGGTGCTGGCGAAGCCGTAGTAGCTGATGGAGGCGTAGTCCAGGTAGAAGAAGGCGGCGCGGAGGCGCGGGGAGAGGCAGCTGAAGACGTGGGCCGTGCAGCTCATGGCGAAGGTGAGCAGCACCCCCGAGGCGTAGCACCAGAGGGGCAGCAGGGCCGGGTGGTGGAAGGGCACGTCCCCGGCGCCCCGCAGCAGCAGCAGGCGGCAGAAGCGGCTGAGGAAGAGCAGCAGCGGGATGAAGTGCGTCCAGAAGTTGAGCGTCTCGTTGGTGGGCTGCAGCACCGAGGCCAGGCACTCCTGCGCCGAGCAGTGCAGCCGCCGGTAGCCCGACAGGATGAAGCACTCCACGAAGTCGTCGGGCACCTCGTCCCAGCGCAGC
>NW_020450983.1:1801084-1812660 GCF_003343035.1 Apteryx rowi
GGCGCCGCGGGCGCTCCCCGGACACGCGTGGGAGCCGCCGCGCAGGGCGGCCGGCGCCTGCCGCTTGCTTTATTTCCGACGGTTTCTGCTTGATCCTTACCTCGGCGAGGCCGCCTGGGCACCAAGTTTCCTTTGGTGCCGGGGTGCCTCCACCGAGCGCAGCGGCGGTTTTAGGCTGAGCAGCCGCTGCCCCGGCGGCGGGGCAGGGGGTGTCGCGGCACCAGCTCGAAGCGGCGCGGGTGGGAAGCGGCTCTGCCACAGGCTGCCGGTATCGCTCCGTGTTGATCCTTAGACAAATCCTACATTTATCAGCTCTACGCTTATGTAAGCAGTACAGTTACATAATCAGAATATAAAAGTACAGAGAAAAGCACCGTAAGTATGTTACTGTACCTTAACAAGTTGTGAGTAAATAGGAGACAGTGCAGAAAGCCAAGTAGCTGCAGCAGGTTCAGGTAGGAGTCAAATAGACTAAGAGTTGTTCTCTGCTGTCTTGATGTGCTTCCCTTTTGTTTGTTTTCAGTTCATACGGATGGTTTTAAACATCTGSAAGCTCTGGGTTTTCAAAGGTCTTTATTACACGGTGACGTGCAACACATACTGCTACAGCATAAACTGAAGTCCAGTGCAGTCTGGACACTCTGTCCAAAGACTTATAAAAATCTGCTGTTCAATAGTGAATCATGATAACATACAAAATCTTCTGAACATAAAGGTAATCAAAAATATATTTTTAAAATTTGGCACAAAAAAACCCCAGAATAAGTGTAGTAAATAYGTGTTGCTGAACCTGATTGTCAATGCATTTTTCATTATAGCAAAAATACAGATTTTATGGAACTGTCCAAAGTAGGGTGGATTGAAGACATTGCTTATCATCTTTATAAAAAGTACCAAACCGTCTTAAAGATCAGAGAGTTCTGCTATAGAAATAAACCCAATTGAATAGTGCTGAAAAGTCAATAGGAGGAGGCAAAAATCAAACTAAGACCTATTTTTTAGGTAATTTGGTCAAATGAGTTCTGATAGCCATGTGTTTTAGAGGGCAAGACGGGAGGTGGGAGTGATTGGTGGCGTGAAGAAAGACGCCGACTTGATACTCCTCAGGGAGTGACAGYCAAAGCACTTTGCCTGCCCTCCTGCGCGAGCCGCCACCGACCACGAGGCTGGAGGGCCTCCCGCGCTTGCTATTTGACATGGAGGCACTGTCACTGCAGCCTAGGGAAGAAGCCCAGGGTGAACGTGGTCTTCAACCTTCCTCTTCAAGATTAGATGTGGAGAGGTGGGTGACTGGCAGCAGTCGGGATTTAGATCTGTGTTAAAGTGCCTGCTGGAAAACCACCAGCAGCTGTTGCAACAGATGGTGTCTAAACAACAACAACAAGAGCCGGTGCTTGGGAACTGCTGCCCTTGCAAGAGCAGCAGCAGCAGCAGCAGCAGCAGCAGCAGCAGCAGCAGCAGCAGCAGGGCTTGGCCAACACAGTCTGACTTCCCTGCAAGCTCCAGACTCTCACTGGTGTGGGAGGCGTCCAGCCCTCTTGCCTCAGGGAGTGCTCCGGAGGGCTTCTCTGGAGCTGGAGGGGGTTGCTGGGGTGGCTGTGGCCGCCTAGGAGAAGCACCTGCTGGGTTTGTCTTTACAGGGGCAGCACTGGCTGGGTGGAGGAGGTGGGATTTGCTCTGGTTAAAGACTATGCCACAGTGTCAGTGGCTACTTGACTGCGTGGGTATGGGTGAAGACACTCACTGCCAACACTGCAGAGAAGACAAAGATCTAGAAATTTCACCCTGCAATTTATGTCTTAAAATAATATTTAGAGAGATGGAGGCTTTCTGCTTTCCAGAGCTTGGGGTTAGTGGTTCCTTTTCTCATGATCCCTGGTATGAGAAGATGATGAATGGTCCCTGGGCTCCTTGGAAGGAGGTAGAAGGACATTGTGAACTCAGTCTGCTCTGCCCTGCCATGCTAAGCCTGYAGTAGGTGTATAGCCTCGAAGGTGGACTAAAAGAGAAAAAGGTTGTGGAGCTGGTGACTTGTGGGGAAAGAGAGCAGATCTCCACCTGATGCTTGGGGAGAGAGTCTGGGCTGGAGCCGAGACTCCCTGGAGACATTTATACAAACCAGACTCTTTGAGGAAGGACAGGCCCATGGTAGCAACCTAATTTTGTTTGCTTGGTCTCTAGGGGTTTACCTGTTAACAGTGTGTTACAGATAAATAAAAGTAGTGTTACAGATAAATAAAAGGGTGCTTTTCCCCCCCTCTGTGTGAGCTCTGTCCAGCTCTGGCTTGTCCCAAGCCTGTAAGTGGTGTCACACATGCATAAATTGGGTCTTCTTCTCAGCGATCACTGAGCTTCTGGAGATCAAAGTTCATGTCATTTCCAAGTGACAGCAGCATAGCATTTGCAGCTGCATTAATAAAACTAATTACTAACAATCTGTTTCTTTTCTTTCTTCCAGGGCTGCCTCATCACAAGAGAGAATGGTCTCTGTGGACAGATTTGGCTTTCATAAAGATGAGTCTATACATCTTACACGGAGTTAATTATTCTGTTCCCAAGCCTGCTGTGGAGAAGTGTACTGGGAGGCTTGCAATTTAAAGCACTTATGACCTCAAAATAGCCTCTTATTCATACATGGTCCATCAAGGTTAGTATTACTTGACTGTTATGTGGTAGACAAGGGAAAGCCAGGGGCATTTGGAGGTCACAGAGAGGAGCCCACATACTGTAGGGTATGAAGAGGCCTCAGTGCATTTCTCTAAATCTGAGAGTTTATATTTAGAAGGGCATGGTCAGCATATACCACGGTTTCTTCTAGCACTCGTAGAATATTTTGCAGGCTATGTCTCCAAATAACCTTTGAGAAAAGTCCGAAAACACTGATGAAGGCACTAATGAGGTAAATAATGGAAGATAATGTTAGTCTGTGCTGGCTGAAGATTCAAAGAAAAAGATGTGGCAAAATACCAAATGTATTTTTTTTCCCTGTATTATACTTCTGTCTTATTCATATCTTAAGTCCTTTCACAAGATATCACTTTGTCTGAAATACCAATACCCTGTAAGATATTCTGAATTTCTTCAACCCTCCCCAATGAAATTATGCCTTTTAGCTAGAAAAAGGGCCGATTCATCATTTGCGCTCTAAGGTACTCAGCATGCTAGGGAAGAGATCCTACTTAGCTCTCCTATTATCCATTGCCTTTCTGAATGAGTAAACAAATTAACTTAAGTCTACAACTGGCGACAAAGTCCTCTTGTTAACAAGCGACCGTGGTGTTTGGAAGATGTAAGATGCTTTGGGAGATACACCTGCTGCCTCACCCCATTCAGCCCACTCACAGTGGCAAACATCCACCTTAAGAGTTCTTGCTTGACATAATCCTTTACCGTCCAGCTCCATCTCTCTCTCTCTCTCTCTATTTCTTTTGCTTTTTACATATTTTCACCTCCAGGCTGGATTTTACTGAACTCTTTCTCAATAAGAAATCTTAACTGGAGTAAAAACATTTAAGCTTTCTGCTTACTCAGGTTTTTTTTTTCTAATCCTTCTTCACTAAAAACCTTTTCAGTAAATCTGATTCTATGCTGACAACTGTCAGTGGAACCACACTGACTCTGTGAAAGAGGGCAGAATTTGGCACTATTTAAAATGGGTAGATGTTATAGAAAGTGAAGCTCTAGCCTCATCTATCTTCATCTCATGTAGCTTATGCTTGCAGTTTCCCTGGGAGAACATCTAAACTGATATTCAGTTGTAAAAATGTGGTCCTTTTGTTCTACACRATCTTTTATCCTTTCTCAAGTCTGTATCAATCTCTTGAAAATAATGTCTTGATGGGTAACTTTCTACTGCAGTGATTACCATCTTTCGTAATAACTGAGTATGCATAGTGCTTTGATCTAAAATTGAAGAGATTAACTTGCCTTTAGACATTCTACCCACTATTCTTTTCAGACTGGATAAACAGGAATTCTTGCATCATTTTCTACTTCTTGTGTAACTAATTAGAGCCAATTACACTTCATAAACATAAGTCCTTAACAGATAAAGAAATAAATGTGAAAGTGATACTTGTATTTTAAAGCCTCACTTATACTTCAAGGTTAGAAAACCTAGATATGGTAAAGGGAATAACAATGAGTGACACAATCATGGTTGCATAAAAATTTTCATTCTAACCTCTCTTTCACCAGAAGCTTCTAAGTTTCTGCCCTCTTTACCTTCAAGTTTGTGCTGCTTATGCTTTAAAAAACTGCAATAAAACCAATGTGAAATAATCTGAAAAACACKTAACACAGCAAATCTCACATTTTAAGAAAATTTCTCAGAATATTTGGTTGTTGTCTTTTTTTTAAAGTTCTTGTTTTTGAAAGATTAGGGGTACAACTTGTGTTTTTTTGGAAAGCAGCAAATCTGAATATAGGTATTGTAGTGAAATTAGCTTCACTGTGATGAAGAATAGCATATTGGGTGTATGCATATTTCATGAGTGTTTTCCATGGTCAGAATCCACCACTGCCAGAACTACCAGGCGCTCGCAGCTAGAGCAAAGTACAGCCTGTCCTCTGCGAGGGCAGCAGGACTGAACCTTCACTTGTAAAGTGCATGGCTAAGGAAAATTTTGTTTGTATGCGCACAGCTAACTGAAATGCTGAGTGAAGGTGTTTTCCAGAGCACAAATTGATACTCACCGTTGGTAAGCTGAAAGGAGGGACCCTTGGTATGRACAACGGAATGACTGCTGTTGCACTTTTTTGGAATTTTCATGCTGTTAAATAGATGATAAATTTGCACATCTGGATTCCAGCCACACAGGCAAACTCACTGTGACAAGAAGCTGCATGAGAACGGTAGGAGTTAAGCCTTCACTTAGTACTCACACTAATGCCTGGAAAATACACTGCAAATTACTGACCTTTTTCAGCCAGACAGTAGAAGTCAGATTTCGCCCGTGACCAGTTTGAGTAATGGTGCTTGCTGCTGAGGAATCCAGCTTCCCGAGGCTGGTTTGCAAAATGATAAGGCCCATCTCCCAGGAGAGCAGGCCTGGAAGGAGAAGTGGCTGCTGACGGGCAGGGCTAGAGCAGGCTCAGAGCTGGGAGAAGGGAGGGTGCCAGGGCAGGGAGATGGAGCAACACTGGGAAGATCCAGCCAGAAGACAGAGTGGACAGAGCTGGAGCATGAAGTCCAAGGCTGGGAACCTTGGAGCCATGGTGCCCTCTCTCAGCCGCCCTCTATTGCTCTTTTTTGTTATTTTGGGGGTCCCTGATAAAACATGTCAACTCAGGTCCGTGACTTCTAGCAGCCCAAACTACCTCCGCTCCTGTTGTGTGTGCTGCCTGCATCTCACCCCTGCCCTGCTCTCACCCCCCTTGCTGCACACCCACGGCTTCCTAGCCACACCGAGGACATTGCGAGAGGGTACGTCTCCTATTTTGAGAGTCCTTGCCCAGCAGTTTTCAGTCTCAGGGGGTGGGAGGAGATGGAGGGTGGAATAAGGGAAAAGACTGCTGCTTCAGCAATAGAATGACTGTGGCTTTAAGGCTTTGTGAGCCACTATTGAGAGTATGAAAAGACTCATAGGGTTGCAAACCTGTCCAGCTATTAGCTGCACTTCTGTCCTACTGCTGTGTGCCCTGCAATGCTCCTTCTTTGCTACGACGTGGAGGACTCCCATGGCACTTCAAATCCTTCCTCTCCCCTTGCCTCACACCCACCTTTGCAGAAGGACTGCAGCAGTTCTGCTGTGCTCTGGCCTGAGGTGACAGGAATGGAGAAAGATCTTCCGTGAAAGTGGAAAAAAAAAAAAAAAACCCAGCCAGAAAGACAAGTGTAATGCACCACAGCATGTGGTTTACTTAATGTAGTTTAATGTTAATTATTTATGATAATTTATGATTTTCCCTAGTATATTGGCTAATGATATCTGTTATTGTAAYGACAGTTAACAAACAACTCCCAGGTTTGCATACAACCAGACCTACTGTATTATAATGAAAAATGTCTAACATTTCCTTTTTAATATTATAATTATTATATATTAGTCTACCCTTTCCAGCATTAATCTCCATTGATTTCTGCATCTTACTGCTTCTCCTCCTTCCCTCTCTCCTCCTTCTCCTTTCTCTCTCATTAAGCCCAAGACACTGACATGAATTGTCATTCACTAACTGTGCAATGTGTTATAAATAGCCCAGATTCAGGAGTACAATTCATTATGAAAAGTATCTTTAGAGATGACCTTTGRAACACTAGCGATATCTTTCTTGTTTTTCCCTTTCACAGCATGCTTTGGATCATGTTGCTCTTAATTTGATGCAGTTTATTAATTACAAAAGAGCATAGAAGCTGTGCAGTAAGCAGAGGATTTAAACAATAAGGTGGATAATTAAAAAGKATTAATGAGGTGGATTAAAATAAAGGGATTGAGGCCAAATGGAGCACAAATTTTCTAAACATCAGTCACCCCAAAATTCTAGCATCTGATAGCATGTTCCTCTTCCCAGCTAGATATTTGCTTTTATCCAGAGGTGTTGGTCTTTCTTTTAAATCAGATTGATTTACACAGTCCCAAGAGAGCTGAGCAGCCTCTAGCATCTCCTCCTGCAGCCCTATGTGCCCCTTCTCTCCAGCGCAAGTTCCCCAGCTGGTTTGCTTCTAACTCATTGCTGCATCTGTGTCCACTAACACGTTAAAAAAAAATCCAAAAGGAGGTCATGGATGACTAATCCTGTGACTCCACCACCTRCTGAAGTGGTTCCTAAGAAAACAGTATGAAAGCTGAAAGAGAAGGACTGGGCTTGGATTCTGAAGTTATTAGATCCTGCCTAATCCATCTCTCTCTCAGCTGCCCTGGCCAACACCATTCCTTTCTGTGGACACGTTTGGGCCACACCAAAACCTAGAAAGGCTGATGGATTTGTTCCCAAATGTTGCCGTCCAAGGTGGGTTTTCTTTCTCCCTGCTCCCCCCAAACTGGCACCGCAAAGCTCTGTGGCTGGAGAGCTGTCCCTGGTGTGGAAGGTGAGGTTCTGGACACAAATGCTTACTGCTGTGTGTTCAAGTAAAACACAGCTCCCTTCTGAAGGGAGCTCAGCAAACTTCCTGAACACTTCTTTAAGGAATCCTGGAGGTCTCCAGATCCTTAGTTCCAGATCTATTACCAGAAACTTTTTCTATGGTTATTTCACAAACATGGTGGAGGGAGGCATGAAGAGCAAAGAGAAATGTATATTTCTGCTACATGTTTCTGTCTGGTCAACCACTTATTTGACTGGACTGTAAAGCAATTTGTAACTATAGATATATTATAATCATTATTATTATTTTGATATTTTTGGTGTGAGCTATTGACTCAGAAGGTAGAAATCATAACATAACAATGTAATATCACTGCCCAATCCGAGTCTGGGAGCTTATCTATGGAGATTATAGGTTTCCTTGCAAGTGTCTTCAGGTTATTTTCTGCTGGGAGTTATTAGTGCAAGTAGCAGCTGGGAGTTTGGGCTCACCCTGGTGGAGCTGCCGCCCCTCCCAGCAGTACTGCAGAGCCTGGAATTGCTCAGTGTAGGCAGGGAATAACACAACAGGGATGGACCCACCCCATGAGTAATGCTACCACAGTCAGGTCGCTACACCAGCCGTAAATCCAGCCTGGCGCGAACACCCAGATCCACTGACTGGGGCAGCTGGGCAATAAATACCTGACCAAGAAGCCTGACAGGTCTGCAGAGGAAACGCAGCTTCAGGAAATTAAAAGCTGCCTGTCCTGGTGTTTATGCCAGGTGTCTGCACCAACGGTGGAATGTAATTTTAATTTTCTTCGGAACTGGGCTGGATGTGCCCTCTTGTGGAGGCCAGCGATAGTGCACGAATGACCTCCAAAGGCTGCCTTTTTCCAGTAGACTCGCTGCTGTATATGAGCTGTTCACACGGGGAACAAGAAATGGTTGCACACAATTCTTACTTTTGGCTACACTGCTGATCTTCCATATTAATCAGAAAGTGGCCTGGGATTCCTCCGGCGCTGCCCTGCCGTGGAGCTGGCAACAGCGTCCCGCTGGAGCGCCAGGCTCTGCCATGGCCACGGCTCRGCGGGGGACAGGCCAGGGACACAGTGCACGTGGGTGGCACTACATAACTGATACAGCAGAATATTCTTTACTGATATCCGCATCAGAAGAAAGTCTGTCCTGCCTTTCAGAAAGCAGACATTCTAAGTTTGCAAAGCTGAGTTAGAAAACAGTCTTCCTTTTATTTGTAAACAGCAAAATCAGTAGTGAGACGTTGGAAAATGTATGTGAGGAGCTCCATGGTATCTTTTGAGAGTCATTTCCTACAGCAGAAATGTGGTTCAGGGCTCTTTACTGAGGATAATCAATAAATGTAGCAACACATTCAAATAAATGTGTATATTAATAAAAATTTTTCTGTAGAAATATAATTGCCATCATAAACAAGTGGTCAGTACTGAAAGACTTCATGTGGAGGTCAGGAAAGGAATCGTTTGCAATGATTATAAAGGAAATCCCTGAAGTAAAGGGAATGACAGAAGGAGAAGCAGAATTTTCCAACTGAAGTAAAGTCATAACATCAACAGTTTTATTCAGAGTGGAAGACTGTAGGTGGGAGAGCTTAGTGTCACACTCCACAGTCCAAGAGTAGCTTCAAAGATATTTCCATTTTTGAGTGAGATTTCTCCTTTTCTTGAAATCCTGATTGATTGTTCTTTCTCATAACGCAGTAATGTTAATTCCACCTAGTCTGCCCAGTAATTAATAAAGCTACTCAATCCCTTTTCTTATGATCTACTTGACAGTAAGTGGCAGGACCTGTACTATGCTAGGCTCTCTTTAACTATCATTTTGTTATCTCAAATTTATATGCCACCCTATATGACCAAAGCTGTAAGGTCACTACCTTTTCAGGAAAGTAGATATACCCAGATCTGTTAACTTAAATGGGATTTCAGCAGCTGTGTTTTTTTCTATCATTTATGGAACAAGAGCCATAAAAAGACTTGCATCTAAAGCTTCACCTTAAAGACAACTAGTAGCTAGGTAGCATCAGATCATCTCCCTTAGAAGGTGGACGCACACCTTCTGCAGGAGGTGAAGTTTCCTGAAGATCTTCAGTCAGTCTGAGAAAGATCTGCAGCTGTAATCTAATCTAGAAGTAGTGAAAGCAGAGAGGCCTATTTCCATTCCTCACTAAGACTCATATTAACTTTATACTAAGTTTTAGGTGTATGCATAGTCCCACCAAAGTCAACAGAATTACTTTGAACTTAAAGTTAAGCATGTGTTTAGGTACCTTCATGAACTGAGACCTATGTGACTTCCTTACCCTATCTGCTCTTTGTCTCCCTTTCACCTCCAGTGTGTTATTTTCACTATTCTTTTTTTTTCTGTTATCTTTTCTTTTTTGGTTTTCTTTGTCACCCCCTTCAAACCCCCGAGCCTATGCAATTTCCCCTGCCCTCTTTACCTTGATGCTAGCTCTTGTCCCTCTTGCTTTCTTTTTGCCCCTTCTGGAAGCTCCCATTTCATCCTCCACTGTCAATGGGGTTATTAGCTTAGTCTCTGCTTCCTACTGCAGCTCACAGGGGAGTAGATGTTCAGAGTTGGTGGATTTAAAGCTTCCACTCATTTCTGTGGATATACTGTCTTTCCCTTAAGCAATCTCTTAACCCCAGCCTCCCCACTACGATAAAAATCCATAAAAGCAAGGGAATGCAAGGTTTATGGGAAATGCAGTGTGACCTTGGGTCATAGGTTCTACTTAAGCAACGTTCTGTAAAATATTGCCATGGTGTTGTGCTATCAAATCCAGGAACGGAGGATATGCTCTGCAATCTTTTTCACTATTCCTGGGCTTTTCTAGATATGATGCAGTGCTTTAATGTTGTTCGTAAGAGTATTCTTTTTATTTCACTTTGTTGGATGTTTAGAGGCAAATCTTGCCTCCCAGATTGCATGACTGCACAATGCTCAGTGTCTAGGAACATGACCCATAGATGATCAACAAATGAAAAGGGTTGTACAGAAAGGCCAAAATAGGCCTTGCTCAGGCAAGACAGGTCAATATTTTATATCTGATTAAAGACCCCCTCCCGTTAAGTTTTGTCATGTGTGACTGTGTGTTCTTCATATTGGTTAACAGTATTGCTGATGCCTCTTCAAAATACAGTGATTAGCAGCACAAGTATGTGCCCCCTACAGCATACACAGGTATGTATGCTGTAGGGGGCAAGAGATGTGCCCAGGAATAGCTGCGGAGGGACAGAATGGTTTCAGGGGGTGTGGACTCATGGAGCTGGCTGCCAAGGCTCCTTACGCCTCGTTGGCTTAATGCAGCTGGTTGCTAAGCAAATTTGGGTTGCCTAGCAACTTCATTCAATTTTGCCTCTGCTAATGTTAGCACAAGAAACCCAGATGAGCCACGTACCCCACGAAAGCCAAAGGGCCGGGAGCAACACGGGGATGTAGCCCTGCTGGTGCAGTCTGCTCTGCCTCGGCTCACCACTGTGGAAACAAAACTGGAACAATCTCAGCTCGTAGCCATGGATATGATCTCTGCCCAAGAGATCCTTTACCGTCCCACTGTGGSAAGACCTCAGTAAGTCACGGGTGACCTGTTGTGGGTGTCCGGCTGTGGTGCTACAATTCAGCCCAGTGAAGGAGGCTGGGCATCCTACCTGGTCAGGCTCTGCGACCGCTAAGACTGCCCTGGAAAGGAGGGCAGAGGGAAGGTCACCAGCTGTGGTACCCCTGGGGCCGTGTTAGTCCCTCGTGATGGAGCTCCTTTGTAGATGTCCTGCAGGAACTTATCTGCAGAATACCTAGATTTAGTTCCTGCTAGACCTGGATGTGAGAAGTTGCTCACATCCGTTTAAGTGTCTAATGTTACTATACAAGCCCAGACTGCAAAGAGAAGTAACGCTCGCCAGAGCTGGGTTTCTGCGTGCTAAGGCAGTACCGCAGCTGGCTGTGCTTCAAAGGAAATACATTCTGCTGCAGGTCAGTCAGTCTGATGCGATGACAGGCCTTCGCCCTCACTGGATTTAACTCTCGAGTCGTTCTTTAGCAACATGAGAAAATAACTTTTCCAGCATTTAATTCACTCAGACCAAGGCTGAGCCAAAACCGTAGGCCAGTTATGAAATAAAGCTCCAAAAGGAGGCTGTGTAACAGCGGCCGCCATGACTAAGCAGTTGGAGAGGAGGACGGGGCAGGCCTCGGACAGGAATCCGAAGCCGCAAGGAGCAAGTGCCTCAGTCAGGGCTGGCGGCTCCGCTCCGCCCCGGGAACCCCAGCGAGGGCGGCCGGCGGCGGGCAGGGCCCGCGTGCGTGGCCGGGAGCCGCCAGCACCAACGGCCGCGCCGCCGCCACCAACAGCACCGCCCCCCATCGCCAGCTCGGCTATCGACTTGGCGCCCTGCGCTCTCGGGGCTTTTCCCCTCTCTGCCATCCGTGGGCTCGGCGCTCGACTCCTCGCCGCCCGGGCTGAGCGAGGGGAGAAGCAAGATGGCGGACAAGACGCCCGGCGGCTCGCAGAAAGCCAGTGGGAAGGT
>NW_020450983.1:1812850-1875237 GCF_003343035.1 Apteryx rowi
TCGCGTCGCGTCGCCGCGCCCGGGCCCGGCCTGGGCCCGTCTCCCTGCCGGCATCCCCGGGCGCGGGGACGTGTGGGCGGGCGGCGGGAAGAGCGGGGTGCTGGAGGGAGCGGGCGCGCTCGCAGGCGGGGCCGGGCGCTTTTAACGGCACCGAGTCGTGTCTGGGGCGCTTAGTTGAGGCCTGAGCCCTGTAAACGCCCGTATTCGGGTTTAACTCCGCTCACATGGGGAGTCCTGGTGCCTGCTTGGAGTCAGTTTCCAAATTGCGAGTGTGAAAGCAATGGTTAACTTCAGATCGAGTGTCCTGTTTTGCTTTGCGATAAAATTACAAATTTCATAAAATCACAGTCGTGTTGCACTCTCTCTTCACTGTACCCACTCAGTTCCCCATAATTAGTTTGTTAATTTGAAGACCAGAAGTCCAAGTTGTATAGGAGTTCTGGCAGGCTTGTCTAAAGCTGTGCACAGAAACCAGTGCTGTGTGTCTGTGAGTAATCCTCAGCAGCACAGAACTTCCTGCTCACTAACACCTTCCCCCCACGAGAAAGTAGAGTAAGAACAATGATATATTTTGGGGGATGCTTTGACAGTTGGCAGTTTGACGATTAGTGGCATTTCATTTCAAACAGTCTAGCTGCAGATCTTCGGGCAGTACTATGTAACTCTTTTTTTCTGACAATTCTTCCAGTCTTTCTTTCTTGTGTAAATCAGTGAAGGGAGAGATGCCTCATTCTGGCTTAAGAATTTCTGTTCCTGTATAGATTAACAATTTTTGCCCATTTTTATATTCAGCTAAAATAGAAAATTATTTTTTTCGTTGTTAGGAAACCAATTGAATCATAGTTATGAGAGCCTTTTGATGTTTACCCAGTAACTGGAGTCCTTATGAGAGGTTTTTTTTTTGTTTGTTTCTTTTTTTAAGATCTACTCCAAATACTGTAAGAAAACTTTCTCTGGATCTTACCTTTGACTTGAAACTGCAACCAAGATCTAGACAGATCTTTATTGGTTAATAACACAGTAGATCTTAATTTATGGAGAGAGGCTTCTGGGAAGTAAGACATTTTGGGATTTAAAAGTATAATTAGACATAGAGTAATAACTCGTTAATTACTGCAACCAATAACATGGTATGCAAAAACAACTCGGATGTGATTCCTTCCTTGTGCATTGATCTCTCAAGGGTTGGAGTCATTGAGAAGTTCCTATATCTTGCCATCTTCATGCAGCCCCCCCACCCCCAAATTTCCATTACTTTAGAAGTATATGTTGTGTTTCAGTAGTCTCTTCCCTTGCTTTACATTCTAGATCTTCTTTATTTTATCTTGTTAATGTTCTCTTTTGTGCCAAGGAAAAGGGATAGTACTTACATGGATCTAGGAAAACTGTTTTTTGTTGAAAAGTGAAGTTAAATAACACATGCCTAGCTCTTGGGATGTGTGTCCTTTAGTCTTAACTTCGTGACTCTTTGGGGCGGGAGGGTGTCTTTGGGTTTTTTTTGTGTCAGTTCATGAATGCATGTGATATGTAAATCCATATAGGTATTCTTCAGATGTCTGTAGAAAGGGGTGTGACGTATCAGACCTGAAATCTGTAACAGTCGTAATTTTTCTTTGTAGTTGATTTAATCATTCATGGATAAAAATCAATGTTTTCAGTTGACTGTGTATGAGATATGTATGGTGTAACAGTCTAAGCAAATAACCAATTTGCTTGATTATTTAAAATAATTATTTATGAAACAGATTTTTTAAAATTCATTTACTTACATATCAAAATCACAGTTTTAGGCTCTATTTTGTTTTGTGCATTATATTTGCATGTTATAAGAATAATTGCTCTTGCAAACAAGGTCTTGCAAATAGATCTTGTAGACTCCATGGGATCTATTTTAATGGCAATTTCAAGATGTTCCTTTTCTGGCTTCTAGCCAATATCCTGGGAAGAAGACAATGTCATTTTATTTTCTGTGTTCTACTAAATGCTATGGTGTAGCAGTTGAAAGCTTTAACGCTTGTACTAAGATATGGCTTCTCTCCTTCAGTACACGTGGTGTTTGTTCTTCTGTCTTAGTGTCTAGCCAATGTCTAGACAATCATTTTGTTTTATAAGGTGAAATCCAGTTTATTATTTCAGTCAAGCATTATCTATTTGATTCACTATTTGAAAACTGTCAGGGAGATGCTACCTATTCAGGAGCACCAGTTGCCTTTGTGACTGTGTTGGTAGCTGCTTTTTATGATGCTAAATAAATTTGGAAGATTCTTCTCTGTGAAATGTGTTGCAAGAGCATCATCTATCTCTTTGTAACTTTAAGATTAGGATAGCAAAATCTGCACCTGAAATAGGAATGACGGACAAATTTAGGATGGGAAAGTAGAGGTTGGCCAAGATTGCCCAGTAAGTCAGTGTCAGGATATGATTCTAAAATGGCAGATACTGATTCTGTCCAGTTATTATCTGGACGTAATGAAATATTATTTGCTTGGATGACTACCATTTTTTCTTTCATCTTTTGAGAATAGTGACTACATTGTATGTCTTCTGGTCTTGCATATAATATTGTACAAATTGGGTACTACATGGCAGAAGAGAAAACTATCCACTTGGATCAAGCTGTAGTTTCCCATTTTCAATTGTAAAAGTTGATGTTTTAAAAACATTCCCTAATCTCAAGTGCATTTCTTTGGCTTTTGAGTAAGGGTACGTGTTAATAAAATGTTAAAGAAAGCCTGCTTGTGAATGGGCAGCTTCCACAGGGAAGTTAAAATGTGCGAAGAACAAGAMTGTAGAATCTGTAGAAATGTGATGACTTCTAATTAGATGAAGAATTCTGAAGGATGGTGAAACTGATGATCATTAACTTTCCCTGTGTTATTCAACTTGTGAAAAAGAACAGGAGCGGAGTAAGTACTTTTCTCTCTTGATGGAAATGTAAAAGGAGATGTCCTTTTTATTTTCTCTCTAGCAGTAAAAAGTTAAATATTGGCAGTTCCTGTTCATCTGAGTTCAGGGTTATAATGGAGTAGCATTTCTTGCAAGTACTTCAGAGGAAACAATTTTCCAGTTACTTTTGTGCTTCCAAGTGATGTCTATTTAAATAGTGAATAATATTAGTATACACTATTCTAGTAAATGTGAAGAGTAAACACATTAGCTATAAAACTTAATTTGCAGATGTTTGCAAGTGTTTGTCTTCTTGACTGTATTATAAACTGCTTGATAGAGAAAGGAGAAAAAGGAGAAAAGTTGGGTTGGGAAATGGTGCTTTCCCCCACCCCCAGCTGTATTTTAGCATCTTAATTTGTACTGTGGTTCTGTTTGCATTTTCTTGGTAGCAGGGCTGACACAAACAGTTTCTGAGCCTCAGCTACGCTTTCCCTTCCACACACTGTCCTCTTTAGATGATTTAGCATGGCTATTTGGGAGCAGGGGGAGCTGGTATGAACAGGATACTGGTTTGGCTGAACCTGCCCAGCTATCTCTTTCGTAGGTGTTCAGCTAGATCAGGAAGAGTGATCTAGTTCTATGTGGCTCTATGATCAGCTGTGCAGTGTGGGGACAGGGTCAAGGGAGGATGTTGAAATAGGGCCAGTGTGTCTTATACCAAAATTTCTTCTAAACACTTTGCCCTTAAGCTATCAGTTTTTGCAGGAGCAAAGCTTATATTTAAATTTAAGTTTGCAGCCATTACAGTTCTGAAGATACCATTCAGCGTTTGGAAGGGTACAGTACTGTATTTTGGATTTTATTGGCAGCTTCTATTGCACTTTGTTGTTTTACTAAATGGCACCAGTTTTAACTTCAGAAAACTGGGTTTTGTTGATATTGTATAGAATATGTTAAGCATTTGTGAAATAATGGGATTGTGCCAGTTTTACCCAGAGATTGTTAAATTTGGGAAAAATATGTTGGATTTGTGGGCAATTGCATTGCTTACAGGAAAGAAGACTTGGAAGAACAGTCTTCTGTTTTATTTGGAAGCAGCTGTGAAGCTGGAAGAAAATTTAAATGTCAAAATCTGAGACAGAATTCTCAGCTCTGCTTTTCTGATAGGACTTTGTCATCAATTTCTTTAATATAGTCTTTTGAGTATATTTTTTTTCTTTTGAAAGTTGAGTAAACTTGGCTATATTCAGCAAAGGAGCTTTGAGTCACCTGCCCTCCAAGACTGCAGTTTGACAAGACTTTATTTTACTGGCATGCTATGTAAAGCAGCCTGCACTGCTACTTCAGTTATGCTGGTGATATTCTTTAAGGGACCCGTGCAGTGAAAGAGATTGAGAAAGTGATCCAGCTGGAAAATAACCTAGTAAAAAATGATAGGTTTCATGCAGAGTTTTAGGGGCAGTGAGATGGACATGGACATAAGAGGAGATTTGTAGACTGTTTGTGCTGGCAATGCTACTGAAAGATTTACCTGTCATGTTTTTCTGTCAGTGTTTTGAACACGAAGCGAGTTATCCTCATATCTCTGAAATCATCAACTGCAGAACAGCGCTTTGGGTGTTTTTCTTTCAACAACTAGTTCAGTTGAGTTAAACATGATTAAAAAAGGGAAAAAAAAAATCCTATTCTGGCTTTCAACATAGGTAGGCAGCATCGTTTAAAATATTTTTCTCTCTGAATGTTAAAAAGACTTTGATACCGTTAAGTCAGCTCAGCTGATCTAACTCTTAAGGAAAAATACCTCACCCCTTTCATCAAGGCAGTGCAAATGGATGCAAAGTCCAGTGCTATGAGAATGAAATTATTATTATTTTTTTAATAGCCGCTATTCAGAAACTTGTGGATAGTTGTGCATGATTTTGTCAAGAATTACATCTGTTTTGTGCTGCATTGAGTACTGTTGCTGGGGTCGTCAAAAGCAGTACCAAAGCTATGAATCAATTTTTAGGTGGGAACAGAAGACCTAAAACCAGAAACTGTTTAATAATGTGGCTTTCCGCAAAGCTGCTAGTGGGCACTGGAAAAAGTTGTTCTATAAATTTACTAGAGTAAGCTGAAACTTCTTTTAAAAGAAGTTCTTGGAGCGCGCCTTAGTAGAAATTCTGTTACTTTGCTGATACTCAGAGGTGATTTATTTCACAGTGCATTGGTTCCTGTTGGGAGGTTGGAGAATTCCGGTGCACTACTTCAGCTCAGTGACTTCCAGACCTTTTGGTCATTGGACTGCTGTTAGCCCTCAGAATTTCTTGTGTGCTGCCGTACATCTGCAATTGAAAGTCTACGCTGCTGTAAAGCAGTGTGAATTTGTTCTGTTGCAGAAGCAGCTTTAGTGTCTGTTAAATTTTTCATGTTCTGCCTTAGGATATCATCTACTGTGTCTAAAACAGCATTATTGCATTTCACGTTGTTACTATTTGTTACGGTGTGCGATGCTGTCTTTGTTGTCCCCCCCCGCCCCGTAGGTGGGGTCGGCACCCATCCTTGTTGGAAGGTGTAGCTGTCCACAGCTTCTGCACGGGACATTGATACTGAGAACTGAGAAATGTTAATTTCGTTCTGCTGTGGCCGAACCCCCACCCCCACCCCCAACACCCTCCTCCTTAGCAAGGTTAGGTCTTCACTCCTGTTAGTAGGCTGAGGAAGACAACATTGTATCAGTCCACCTTTGAGATTTATCTTTTTAAAGGTGTGTCTACTAGTTTTGTTTGGTTTTTGGTGGACTTAGTGCCAGTCCTTGAGGCTCTGTCTACCATTTGTTCTGAATTGATTTGACTATAAAAATTATAGGAACATACTTGTACAAGATAAATGTCACTATCTTAATTGATGAAAATGCTTGATGGGAAATGGTACCAATTTTTAGTAAGTTATTTTCTAGAGTAGCATCTGGTGCTTGTCCATTCTGGAATGATGGAGAGCAACACAGCATATTATTACTTCTGATAGAAAGTACAAATTCCTGGTTATAAGGAAAAGTGCTAATGTTCTGTAACTAATGAATGGATTTCAGGTAATGAAAATCTATAATAAAATTTTTGTATGCCTTTATTTGGACTTAAATTCCAATTTAAATATGAATTGTATATCAAATAGCTCTATCTTAATAGCAGACCTTATGTCAGTAAAGTTTCCTGGAATTTTGGCACTACCTTGTTTGACAATTTATTGTTCTGTCCTGTTTGTTGGAGTGTTCTTCATCACTTAAACTCATTAAAAATATTTGAAAGAATCCTGTTTAAGAAAAGTGTCTATGCATTTGTATACTTTATATATATGATGGTGTTCAGTGTCCTAGAGTTGTTTTTAAAATAGCAGAGGTGAATTTAAATACTGTTTGCTGTTCTGTAAAGGGCTTGTACAGTATTTATGTGGGAGTACAGTACATTATATATGCACATGCAGTATAATGTAGTGTGTATGCAGTTTTAAACTTGTGACTGAGGAGTTCTGTCTGCTTGTCTGAAAAGAGCAGGGTTAAAAAAAAGTTGTAAATTTGTAAGGCAGTGAATTTTAGTTCTTGATTTCAGCAATGTACTGAAAGTGACACTTTAACGTTACACATGCATACATGAAACTTCTATACATTTTGAAATAGTTATAGTTTAATTTAAAGTGATAATGTTAATTAGTGCATATTCACAAGTAGGATTTAAATTAAGGTTCCTGAGGTGGCCAGCATCCTTCAATGCGCGACATACTGAGAGCAGTTTTGGAAATAATTTTATAGTAAGGCAAATATAATAAAGCATTTTAATGATGACTTTTACAGATTCAGTTTAACAAACTTCCTTTTTCCAATTGTAATGGTGTTAATGGTGAGTTTATAAAATCCAACTGAAGAAATGTAGATGGTTTTAATGATAGCAAGAACATCTATTGTTAATCCTTTGTTTATCTTATATTGAAATTGTTCATGCTGTGACATTGCTCAGATATATGTTTAAAATAAGTTACATGTATCTTTGTTCTTGTGTATATGGATGTTGAAGTTGAAGTGAAAGTCACATCCAAAGAAAAAAACAGGGTTGGTTTGTTTCTTTCTTGTATTTTTTTTTTTTCCTTTGCCTTACCTCCTCTTCATTCTCTCTTCAGGTCAGAGTGCCAGATGCAGTACATACCGCTGGATCTGCTGATACACATGTAAGTACACAAGATTAAAAAACAAAACCCAAACCTGGAACCTCAAAATAAACCTGTTGTTCTCTAAAGAAAACTTATTTGCTGCAGTCACCCTTTGGTGCATGGGATATATAATTTGTAGATATTTGTAAATAAAGTGTTCGYTTTCACATTTAAAAAAATTCCTTGAAAAATTTAAAAAACTGCTAATGTATGAAGCTCTACTGAATGATACTGCGTTAATAACAGATATTTAAAGAGGTAGAAGTTGTAAAGACTGTGTACATTTAACTCTTATACTGAAGTACAGCTCAAAGTACGGGCTGAGTAACTGTAAGAGTCAGTGTATATTAGTGGGTTTTGTGTACCGTTGGCTTCTCAAAAATGAGATAATATAGCCCTAATTTAAACCTCTATTTTTCCTTCTAATAGAATATATTTAAAGAAAAAGGTAAGAACATTTGGCTAGTCTTCCTCCCCTCACATTATGGTTAATGAAATGTTATGGTTAACAGGAGTTTGCCTTCATGCAGTGATTTGCTTACTTAGCAGGAAATTTTCTCTTTTCTTCTGTCATCTACCTTATTTCTTCCACTATGATCTTTTCCATTTTTTTAAAGGAGGAAGACCTTTAGGTATTCTGTGGCTCTGTTGTTAATAATTCTGTGAAGCTACCTAAGGTTAATATTAATGTCRTAATTGCCTACTGGAATGGGAATTGCAGGAATGAATTAATTTAATACCGTTAATTTTGTATTGCTCCAGCCACTTGGAAGTTTTTTTTCTGAGACTGTTTCTAAACCGAGATCTTAGTGCTAGAACTCTTATGTCTGCTTCCGTTGTTATGTCACTAGAACATGCACTCATGTGGCAGCGTGACAGGTATCTTGTGTCATCGCTGTGAGAGATTATTCTCTGATGACAGGATAAGCCTTTGGTAGGAGCACAGTATTTGTGTTTGTCAGTGTTGCTGTGCCATAGTAACGCATCCACGTTTTGACGAAGTTGCATATTGCTTGTCATACTGAAATATAAGTAGTCTTTTTGGAGAACACAAAAAGTGGATTTTATTTAGTTTCAAAACATGTAGATRCATGAAAACCTGCTGATAAATCTGTCACAGGAGCTCATTTTGAGAAGCTTAGTAGCATAAACCAGATGAGTCCRCATACAACACTGCATTAGTTTGTAATTGAACGTTTTCCTTTAAATTATGAAGTAGGAAACTTTTTTCAAAGAAATATAAGCCATTTTGATCCTATGCTTATCTATAAATTGACAAGTTCAGAGACCCCTTGTTTTTTTAATTTCGCTTGAGAGCCCATGCTTCACACAGATCTAAGAGGTGTTTGTGATACTAAACAAGAATTATAAACTAAAGGTATTTGAAACAATTGTTTTTCACAGTGCTTTTTCATATTRGGTGAGCAGATTGTGTAGAAAACTGGTATTAGAAATAAAACCCTTTCCACAGAAAATTATTCCTAAAGAAACTCTTTTTGCAATTGGCATCTGAAATTTTTTGATAATACAGTAAATTGTTCAGCTTATTTGTTTTGATGTTTTATTAAATCAGGCCTTTTTTTTTTTTAACATAACTGTCTTTGCAAAAGTAGTAATTTTGAGCATCATTGACAGCTGTGTAAGAACTTCAAAAAATTATGAAGATGAAGGGTAATAGCTTATGTTCTGCTCTTTTGGGGCTTTTTTCCATGTTGTATTGATTCTTTATGAACTACTATGTTAAACAGGAATTTCCAGAGAAGTGTCTCATCTTTTCTCTCCTTTCCTTCCCACTCTCCATGTCTTCTGAATGTGGTCTTCGTTCTGTTGGCCTTCTCAGTGCTTTACTGTCTGATAGCTAGCCAAAATGCTAATTCCATACTTTTCAGAAATGACTGTTGCATGGAGTCCTCCTTTGATCAGGGTTTCAAGAAGTGAGGAATGCAGATTAAATTATCTGAGATAGAAGGAATTTACGCCTGAAGTGTGGGTTTTTTGTTTTATTTGAGTAGTAGCTTAAAACCTCAAGAATGCTTTTTTCTTTCAGGAAAAATACTACATTTAAACCCTGTTATACAACTTAAATTTAGATCTTCAGTTACACCTGTTTGACATTACACAGTCTTCCAGCCAAAAGAGTCAGAAAAACCTTTAGAATTTTTCAGGTTTTTCCTGAAAAGTTGCAAGGATCAATATGTAATTAAAGTGCAAAGCATATTTTTCTGTAAATATATAAACTCTATATTTTGCATAGTGGTAAGGTTTCCAGGCTTTTATAGCATGCTCCCCTCAGGTTTCAGCAGAGATAGTCTTTGAATGGTGTGTTGAAAACTTTCTCATTAAGCTAATGATAAATGTTTTTTCAAAACATAGATTTAATTTTTTTTCTTGTATTAGATAATTACCGGTTCAGAGACAAACATATGTAGTCTTTTATTCATTTTATTTTGTTTTCCAAATACTTAAATCACCTGGCAAATTAAGTCACTTCAGGTAAAAAGTTTCTGGTATAGACCAAAGTGGAAAATAACACTATTTTAATTGTTCTTGTAAACAGTTTAATTTTTTGTCGTACTCTTTTTGCAGCCTCTAATGGAAAGTAAACTTAAAGCATTCAGCATTGGCAAAATGAGTGCTGCCAAACGGACACTAAGCAAGAAGGAACAAGAGGAATTAAAAAAGAAGGTAATGGTATATATATTTTTGTGTGCRGAGCCAAAACTAGCTTGCTATTAGATTATAACCAGTTCAGTCACCAAATTTCCTCATTTTGATTTAAATAATTGCAGTTTTCTAAGAACAGAAGTGATTTGTATTTTGAATGTTTAACTTCAGAATATGTTTTTTTTCTTAATATGCGTGGCAGTAAGGTAGAAAAAGGTTTGCTTCTCTGCCTTCTACATGAGAAATTAAGTTCTCTGGCTTCCCAGAGTACTGAATTTCAACAATCCCTTGATTGTTATACTGATCAAAATGAAGACAACCATCACCKTAGGTTATTTTCAGTTCTTTACTTGCTCTGTATTATTGGATTTCAGTAATTGGAAGGAATACCTGTAGTCTCTGAAGTTGTTTCAATACATATCCTTGTTATTATGCAAAACTTTTTGTCTAATGACTTTTATTTAGAAATATCAAAAACGTTAACGTTTTTTATCAAGATAGGTCAGGAGTATCCTAATCTTAGGAAATAGGTAGCTCATAGTTGCTAAGGCTGAAGTTTTGAAAATTTTAGTCTTTCAGCTTTACACACTCAGTGCATACTGTATTTCAGTGGGATTTCTCTTGCTACATTCATGAAAACACTAGCCTAAAGAAAAGTGCTTGTGCTGAATTTATTTTCTCGCTCAGCTTAAGTCATTGAATTAACCTATTCTTTGGGAAATGCAAAAAGAYGATTCTGTTGCTAAGCTCCTTCAGTCACACAGTTTGATCGCAAGGGGTAAGATGGAATATGTACTGTTCTCTGATGCTCAGGTTAACACAGAGCTCCAGTCTCATAATGCTGTTCTTTTTTATAAACTTTTGTATTTGGCATCTTTAAATGTTAAACTGCCATGTAAACTAATGTAAGTGAACAGTCATATTTGAGCATACAGGCTTAATTTTCTCGAAGTATTACATGCTGTGTTCTTCCCACATTCCTCTGTAATTTGGATTCTTTTGTCTAAAATTGAAACTCGTTTGATAAAGTGTGTTGTAGCATGAACTCTAGAATATAAATAGGAATGTCACATAGCTAATTTAAGAAGAGCTGTCTAGTGGAGGTTGTTCTGTGATGATAGTAAATAGATTAACATTTGCTATGTAGGAGGATGAGAAGGCTGCTGCAGAAATTTATGAAGAATTCCTTGCTGCCTTTGAAGGAAGTGATGGTAATAAAGTGAAAACATTTGTAAGAGGAGGAATCGTTAATGCATCTAAAGGTATAACTAATCTTCTTTTTAGGGGGTGGTGGCGGTAGGTCTTTTGAGTAAAGATGAAGATTTGCTTTTAAATGCATTTTATAATAAATGTATTGCATTAGTAACAGTAAATGAAACGATGCTAAAATCTAGTCTGTACTTTAACTTGCTGTGTAGTTAGTGACATGATTTGTCTTTTAAATTTAAGGGGGAAAAGAACTTTTTATAAAATGTCTAATCTTTGTTCTTTTTCTTCATACTGCAATTACAGCAAGTTTGTATTATTGCATCTTCTCAATGTTTTGAAATAATATATTGTTTGAGTTGCATGGACAGAACTTAGAACATTTTTCTTTCTTGTAACTCTGTTGTGCAGTATTAGTTAATATAGTTTGTTTTTAATTTCAGAGGAACATGAAACAGATGAAAAGAGGGGTAAAATCTATAAGCCTTCATCACGGTTTTCGGATCAAAAAAATCAACCAAGCCAACCGTCTAATGAGAAACCTCCATCCCTCTTAATGATAGAAACCAAAAAGCCTGTAAGTTTTATCTTATTTGAATGTTAACTCTCTGCTTAAGGTATATTTTGAAGTACTTTGAAAAAGATCTGTGTGATCTTGCAGAATAATTTTATCTGCATTTATCACATAGTAAAAGAAGGTAGAAATTTAGATTTTCTTAATCCTGTATAAAAAAAGAAAAAAAAAAAGAAAAAAACAAGTGAAAATGCAGAGGTCTTGTAGTTCTGTATCCAGCATGAGATGTTTCTCTAATAGTGCACTCTGATTTGGATGCTGTATGTTTTTACTGTATTCCTTTTTTATCATGAATGCATGCTTGGTAACTGTTGCAAAGTAATATCTCCGATGCTGAAAATTTTTGAAGTTTTAGAAGCAGTTCTTGGTGCTACCAACTGTTTTTAGGTGTTTATAACTTTTAGGAAAATTTGACCTTTGCATTGATCCAAATTTTCTTTGAGTTTTTTTTAAGTGTTTTTATTTCTTTTTCTTTTTTTTTTTGATAATGTTCAAGCAATTCCCTTCATCTCTTTGAGATGTAGAACTTGAAAGTTTTTGCAGCTGAAAACCTTGTTTCTATTTAATTTATTTTGACATCTGCATGGTTTCATTTGTCTTTTGTTCTTAAACTGAGATTTCAAAATAAAAATAACTGGGAGTGTTTTATTTTTGAACRACCTTAGTTTTCAAGTCAGGCGATGGTTACATATGACTTTACTGTTACTCCTATGTATGTGTAGTGATTTTTTTTAAGTAAATATCTTGGAAGTCTTTAAAAAGAGCTTACTACAATCTTTAAACTTATATAAAGCATCTGTGATACTGCCTGCTAGGGTGGGGGAATGAGATGTGATGTGATAATTGTGGGTATTCCCATCTTAGCTTCTCTTCAACTTTAAACAAAATTAGAAAATTTAGAACAATGGGGTAATACTGGATGGCAGTTTTGATACTCATTGTATTTAAAGCTCTATAGTTGCAGAAATTAATTRCTTGTAGCATTTTTTGTCCTGCTGAGCTCTATTCTGTTGTATGCAAGTATTTGTATTGTAAAAATATTACTGCTTTTCAAAATTGTCATAAATACTTATCAAGTAATGCAATCAGTTTACTCACTTGCCCTGTCCAATGGTGATTGAAGATAATGAGGTAAAAATGATTTTATTTATTTGGCAGACCCTCCCCAAAAACAAACAAAAACAAACAACTTTGCCTGGGGTGAGTAGGAAGTCCAGTTTTTCCAAAGCTGTAGTGTGTAACACAATAAATATTTTGTATGTCTGCCTATTGGAAACGTTTTCATTTAAATTTGGTTATATAAAAGCAATGTTGTAGAAGTTAAGAGTTCACGTGAGTTAGTTAAGGTGCATATATTACAGTTAAAAAAAAAAGTATTACAATATCCATATTCTGTGTTATTAAAGATTGTTTTTTCTGAGGATCTCTAACTATTTAGAATAACTCTTTCTTTAGACTTGTATTTGTATCCAAAAGGAAGCAAGGGAAGGAAATTCTTCTCACATAAAATATTTGTCTGTGGATAAAATAATTGGAAAAATATATATATGTTTATATAGATAGATAGATATCAATTTAATAGAGCATGAAGGCTTGCTAGAGGTGCAGTCAACTTTTGTGATAAGTCAACCAGACTGACAAAATACTTTACAGATATTTAAATTTGTATGTTGTAGAGAGTGTGTTTGATCAGACAGGCTGCATTGTAGTAATCACAAGTAACAAAGTTTAGTTTAAGTTATTCTTAATTTTGTATTTTCTAGCTTTGTGTTTGATAGTGCTCAGTCTTAATGTTTTCAAGTCTTTTTTTTTTTTCTCCTGTAGTTTACTTGGTTTGAAACCTGTGGGTAAAATATGCATGAAAATTACCTTAAACTTTGTTATATGATCATTAATTTTTATATTTTGTTTCATTCTGTGTGCTGAAATGTTGGCTGATATATCTTTAATTTCAGCCTTTGAAGAAAGGAGAGAAGGAAAAGAAAAAGAGTAATTTGGAACTTTTTAAAGAAGAACTAAAGCAGTAAGTCTGATTAGTTGTTACTGTAAATAAAGATGACACAAGGTCTTGTTACTTTTTTTAGTAGCAATATTTTGAATCGTTCTTGCTTTATTTTTTGCTCCCCCCCCCCCCCAAATGCTTGTGGAATGGTATGATTTCATTAGCAGCAGCAATGATAATCCTAAACAGAGCAAGAACYTGCTCTGGTAGATGCTCTGTACAGGTCTAGGTGATTTGTCAGGAGAGTCAGCTGCCATGTAAATGAAGTTGTCTGATGTTCCGGGATCAGGAAGAATAAAACGTTCTGTCAGTGGCTTTTAAGTTATATCCAGAGGAACTGTGGTATGAGATTGAGTTTTTATATTATAGCAGAAATAAGACTTTTTTAAACTGAAGTTGAGATGTACTTCAGCTTACATAATTTTAAAACCAAATTGAATTAAGCTTCAAAAAGCAAATTCTTTCACTTTTAAATGTATAATACAACAGGGAAGGATGATCAGACTCAGAGAGTAACTATGAGTGCCATACATCTGCCCTGACATTAGAGGTGGAAAATAAAAGGAATATGTGTGCATTAGAAGAGAATAGGTACTGCATTCTAAGTACATTTACAGCTATCATGAGTAGCATCTAAAATTTTATTTTAAACTTTAAACTTTATTGCTGTCTGCTTATTAGTGGGTATAAATGAATTGAATTGGCAGCCATGTATTCCTGGTACACAATATCTTTGCATCAGGATTTAAGATGATACTACAAAGAACCACAGAGTCATTATTTGTGTGACTGCTATTCTCAGAAGCATAAGCTGAGATGGGGTCCTGTAAGTGCTGGGAGTGATCAGATGGGAGTGTCTATCACTCTGCAGGGTGACAGCCTGCCTAAATGTGGCTAAGAAAAGGTAGGAGCAGAAATGGACACTAAGGAGCTGTGTGCATTTTGAAAAGTCGTCTGAAAGATCAGTGGACCTCTGTCAGTTGGATGTGGGGTTCAGGTCATTTTTTTCAGAGCAGAGTTCTTGCTCCTAATCTTGTAAACTGGTTCTTGAGCCTAGCCCATTCTGTTTGAGTTTAAAGCAGCCTGGCAGTATGGATGAGGAAGCATGCATCTGGAATAGTTCTGGTTGTTAGATTCCAGTTGATTAAACAGAAATTCAGATATAGTGGCAATTTGAGCCCAGTGTTTAATATTAAAAATTCTCATATTTCTAAAGATAATTGAAAAGTTGTTTATAAAAACCTCAAAAAGGTACCAARTTGTTAGTTGTATTCAACTTTTTTTTTGTAGAATACAAGAGGAGCGTGATGAAAGACATAAAACAAAAGGTAGATTGAGTCGCTTTGAGCCACCTCAGTCAGATTCAGATGGCCAGCGTCGTTCAAGTAAGTAGCTGGTTTCTTTGGTTTTTTTTTTTTTGGTCTACAAAATTTGTAGACAAAATTTTTATATATACATACGTGTGTGTGTGTATGTATATATGTATATTTATATATATACATGCACACATATACACACACWTTATTTATTTATTTATCTATCTATTTATTTATTTAGTGGATGCTCCTTCAAGAAGAAACAGATCATCTGGTGGTAATACAGACTCTTTTTTCATTCAATGCAGTGTTGTTGCTTAAGTGCATAGTAAAGGTTATGACCTGTGTGGTTTTTGTTTTTGTTTTCTGTTTTTTCTTTTTCCCTGTTGTAGTGCTGGATGATTATGCACCAGGGTCACATGATGTTGGAGATCCAAGCACAACAAATTTGTATCTTGGAAACATTAATCCTCAAGTAAGTTTGGAGCCAAGTAGTTAAGTGCAGCATTGGCATGTTTGGATCCAATTACATTTTTTTCAGTAGCTATTTTTTTCCTGATTAATTTATTTTAAACCATATGCATAGGTTTAAACCCATACATTAGGTACAAGTGGTGACTATGGAGGCAGTATTCGTTTGAATAAATGCTCTGTACATGGTGCTGCAGAAGTTAATGTTAAGATTGTCAGTTACTAAAAGCAAAAATGCTCAGTGGAAATTATTTGTCCATAGATATCTACCTGTGAGAAGAATCATATCTCATAGAAATTTGAGCAGAATCATATCTCGTAGAAAGTTGACCATGATTAGGTCAGAATGTGATTTTTTTTTTTTTTTTAAGGCAAATTTTATTGGGGAGGTATTGGTGGACAGCATTGTTCCTGTTTATCAAGAAACTGAGAAAATCTCGGTATCTGAACACTAATGTGAACAAGTATCTCAGAAATACAGTAGCGTGATTCTAATTTTTACCCTTTTTCCTGTAGATGAATGAAGAGATGTTATGTCAAGAATTTGGACGTTTTGGACCATTAGCAAGTGTCAAAATTATGTGGCCAAGAACTGATGAAGAAAGAGCAAGAGAAAGAAATTGTGGCTTTGTTGCCTTTATGAACAGGAGAGATGCTGAAAGAGCATTAAAGAATTTAAATGGTGAACAGATTTTTCATTTCTGGATTGTAGTTACCTTTGTAGGAAGTAACTGTCAGAATATCTTTGAAGTTGTTTTAGCTGACCAGTAATAGATACATTGTAACCCTGTTCTAGCTCTGGGAGAGAATTGGAAACTTGTCACATTTTTGTTTTCACCTGCTAGCRTATTTGAACTGCACCCCGTCCCCAACAACAAACAATTCAAAATTCTCCCAGCCCTACTGTTGCACTTTTTTATTTCCAGTGAATATAGTTTGGTGATGCATTTCAGTCTGCATTAGAGAAGACCTGAGCAGCTGCAGAATAAATTTGTGGTGTTTGTCCATATTTACCGTAGTGACTGGAAGTTGGGACTTAAAGTTGAAAGTGAAAGTTTTCACTATGTCTTCTGAAGGAGTTTTTGAATAATAGAAAGGCCGTGCCCCAAAAATGTCTGTGTAAAATTTTAAAGTATAAGTCAATTATTATTTACCTGTGAATAAGCCTGCAGATTTTTCTTTCCCAATAAGCTTAGTTACATATTGATTCTGTAGTTTGGATATATAGAACAAGTCATCTGTTTGTAGTGTGTTTCCTGTTTTGATACGATGGTCACTTATCTTCTTTTATACTTGCATATGGTTTTTGGTCTTTCTTAAAGGAAAAAAAATCTTTGAGTTGTATATTCACTTGAGAACAATCTTGCAGATAAATCTGATATTTAGAATTGTTAGCATGTGACCATTCTGGCAACATGGGAAGTTGAGACTTAAATAGTAGATATAACACCAGCAGTGATTTTAGTTTATGCTGATCATTTTACTGATACAGAGCTGAATGTCATCAAACTATAACATACACCAGGGCTGGGAAAGTTGGTGACTTTTGCTGTGGGTAAAGATGTAAAAGTTATGACAGTTTCGAAGATGTTAGGGGGAGGTAAGGTTTTATTATTTCTCCTCTGAAAACAGACTCTTCTAAGAAGAGCGTGCATTTCTGGTAATTTTTTACCATGAATAAAGTTTTTATTTTATGAATATATTTAAGTAATGCACAAGAGGTAATTCTCAGTTGTTGGCGACATATATATTCTTTACGTTTGAATAATAGCTAAATTCCTAATACTGAAGAGGTAAACTGTGCTGCACCAAACATATAATTTTATGTATGGACTATCTTGTCTATATTTTCTTTGAAAAAAACCATTCACGATTAAAGGTATATTAAGTGATGAGGAAAGCTACGCCCTTACAGTTTAGAAGAGCATGAAATTCRAAAATCCAGATCCTTGACAAAAAGAATTGAAAATGAAAAGGTGTCCTTGTCCATCTGCTGTCTACCTTACTCAAAATGGTACTTTTTAGGACCAATAGTAAGTAGAGTTACAATATATAGGAGTTTTAATTAGTTATTACTTTCAGTTTTGAGTAACATCATTTGAAATTTGTTATAATGGAAAAAACATTTTGAAGGATTGAAGTGTCTAAATAATATAATCTAAAAATTACTTTGTTCAGTCTGGTATGCCACATATCAAAAGGTTTTTTTTCTCTTCCARTTTTTTCTCCCAACTTCAACTGTGTAGTGGCTTTGTATAATGTGTCTCCTGAACAGGTTGGTTGGGGGAAGAACAATCAAAAATATTTAATATAATAGGCTTTCATTTACATATGATATAGTTTGGTAGATGTGATACTTTAATGAACAGTGTAAGCAAAAAGTAGTAAACCGTGAGAGGCAAACCTAAACACTGCACATACAGAGAAATAGACTGGTGTGGAACCAATTTATAACATAACTTTTTTTTTTTTCTTTTTAAACTTTCACTTTTTTAGGCAAGATGATTATGTCCTTTGAAATGAAGCTAGGCTGGGGCAAAGCTGTACCTATACCACCACATCCAATATACATTCCGCCTTCCATGATGGAGCATACGCTTCCGCCGCCTCCRTCAGGACTGCCTTTTAATGCCCAGCCTAGGGAGAGATTGAAGAATCCTAATGCTCCAATGTTACCCCCACCAAAAAACAAGGAAGATTTTGAGAAGGTAACTTAAAAAAGTACCCTGGGCCATATCTCATGTTAAATACTACATCTATGACAGTATTTCAGTGGCTTCCTAGATTTGCATTGGTCAGGCTGACTTTGGCAGCCCTTAGTGTACAAACTCACTGGCTCCCTGCTATAGCCTAAGGGAACCTAATTCCTGAAACATTCTCATGTCTGTGTTAGGCCACAGTATTGCGTCTTGACTTATTTTTAGTGATGCTTTAAATCTGGCTATCATTTTCCCCYTCCAGGCTCCCTGGATTTTTTTCTCCTACGTCCCCCCCTTTTGTTGGCTGCCAAATTGCAGTATCTAAATTGTTTTCTTTAGAGAAAATGCTACGTTTTAATCTGGGTACTTTTTTTACGCTAGATGAGTTGGTATATTTTGTACAGAAGGTAATTAGTGCAGACGTCGAATCAGTATTTTAGGCTACTTATGGAGTCAGTTTTCAGACTTCTTTTTTTTTTTAGAATGTTAGCTGAGGGAGTAAAAGTGAAGGGTAAGTATCTTGTAATCACAAACCAATTTTATTTACGTTTGTAAGAATTTGTTGATTCTTTGAATGACACTTAAATGCTAGGGTTGGCTTTTTTAAGACTTGGGAATACAGTAATACCAAAGTGGTCCAAGTCAAATAGTTTAGAATCGTTTCATAAATTTAAAAACTTCTTTCTTAATTATATCCAGTGTAGTACCTATTCAGTGCATCAATGTACATTCTGACAGGAATGTTCTGATACTTTGCAATTAGTGAACCTTTATGGTTCACTGACACAACCATTTGCATTTTATGTAATTGCTTAGTTATAACTTCACAGCAGTGATTGCCTGCAAAACTTGTGATAGATGTGTAGTATTTTCATTGCATATGTATATTTTTGCTTGTTACTTGTTAACAATACTCACATATTCTATGTTTATTATCTGATGTGACTTCATATACAGACTCTGTCGCAAGCCATAGTCAAAGTGGTTATCCCAACAGAAAGGTACATGTTTTTCTTTATTATTACTGATCTAAATATAGAAAATTTCCCCTTCGGAATTTTAAAGAAAAATTGTGATGTTGAGGAAAAGGTAATGGCTTGACTGAGCAATGGTTCTTTCATAATACTTAAAACAGAAATGTGTGTGTTTTACAGTTGTGTTATACTTATCTCAGTTATTTTTATGTTTAGTGAGGAATAGATTTAAGTAATTATCTTTTGCATTGCATTTGAACACTAGAAATAGTTGCAGGGTAATTTTGTCAGTGAAAACTAGTGAGAAATAGCTTATCTTAATGATGCTTTATAGGTCTTGACATAACATAYGAGTACTTTATAACTAGGACATTGCTCTATCCAGTGTGGTGCTGTTGTTTTTTTTTTCTTTTTTGAATTGTATAATTTGTAACTAATTCAGTTCACCCTAGTAAAACTAAAGCTGATTTTTAATTTTTTTTTTTTTAAATGTGCAATAGTCAGTAGTTTTGATCACTGAAAAAGGTAGTTCTGTAGCGCAAGGGTATTTTTTCATTTTGGTCCCTGTCAGTGCCTTTACCTTCACACTTGTCTAGGTACACTCTTGCTCAGTTAAGCTAAAACCTTTTCCCGAACATAGGAACACAACACTGTTTTAAAAGTAAATGAACACAAAAGATTACCAAATTCTCTTTGACATTGGCCTTGGTGAGCAACACCAGCTGAACTGTCTGCGGCAGCGGGGGACCAGGAAAACATCATGGGATGGATTGGGAAAGTATACAGTTTTTGACCAGACATTGGTACGATCGGCTCCAATAAATGTGGTTTTATTATAACTGAAAAACTTTTTTTTTTTTTGTTGGCCAACTTAAGCTAAATGACATTTTTAAATAATGCACTTAAAACTATCATCTTTTTTTACTACACTGTTTTAATTGTCACAAAGTAGTCCCATTTTTTTGTGTGTGTGTGGGGGAAAACATTTGTAAAGTTAGTTAAAGTAGAATATTGACATATTTGTTTAAGATGCTCAAATGCACCAGTAATTTTGATAGAATTTCAGGACCTTTCACTTTTTGTTGAGTAGTGACATTGAATAGTTAGTGACCAGCATGTATCTTTAATAATATTGGAAAAACATATTGAATAATAAAACAAGTATTTGTGAAACTGTACAGTTCATAGTGTAATTAATTGTCAGAGAAAGATACGCTTCCATTTTATTTACTGTAGCATTTTGAAAGGTCATATGGTAAGAAAAACTCATGTTAATTGAATTGTATTTGGAAAATACCTTGAATTCTTCTTCTTTTTTTTTTTTTTAGCTTCCTGATGACTTTCAAAGATGCCAGTTACAACTTTTAGAGTATTAGAGTGTATCACATGCAAAAACTTGTAACTAACTTCAGTGGGGTACTGCATTTAATTGTACTCATTTATGTTTGAAAATTTTCAGTATCATTTTTTAACATTTCTTATTTCTTAGCACTTACAAAACAGAAAATGTTGGGTGCACGCAATCAGGACTTTTCAGAGAAATTGTCTTTCGAGTGATAATGTCTTGTATACCAGAATGCAAGTAGCACCCTCTTTCAGGATTTACTGAATCTTTTTTATATATCCGATATATTTCCAAAGGAGATGTTCTTCAACCATAAGCTGCTCTTGTGCAACCTCATTGCACTTGATAGAAGAAGTGGATGAAAAAWTTTTTTTTTCTGACTGACATTTTCAAATACAGTTCATATAACACTCTTTAGACTTTCAGAACACTGCTTTAAATAAAATGGCTGCTGGATTATTGAGAGTATGTCCTCTTTACAATGTTTCTGGGATTGTAGAAAGCAAAAAGACAGAAAAACTGAGGTGTAGGTAGCTGTTGCTCTTTCGTGTGATATTTGAGGGAAATGTAGTTTTAATGCTAGTTAGTATAAAACATCTGCCAGAACAATTGCCAAGTTTGCGGATGGCAGGAGCAGGCTTTTTATTACTATGTTTTTAAGTTGTAAAAAATTTTTTGATCTAGTGCTTTATATCTGTGGCAGAACTTTGAATATTCACAATGGTAGAAAACAATCACCTTTGTTGCTTAGTAATAGAAAATTCTGCAGCTTTTCAATATAACATTTTTTTAATTTTTTAATTTAAAATTTGCTAGAAAGAAGTTTAATATGATACATTTAAAGAACCAATATCCTTTTGTTACATCTAGAATATTCATTCAATTAAAAAAATGTAAAAATCTGCACTTTTTTGTTTGCATCACATTCAAAGGACACATGCTGTGAAGCTTTTGATATATGTAGGCTAGTCTGTATTTGAAAATTTGGGATCCTTTTTTCCAAAATAAATACAAAAGGTTGGAAACTGAAGATCACAATTATTTATAAAGCTTATATGGCTGTCTCCTTTTAGTATACTTTTAAGTGGATCTGTATTTTCAAATGCTGTTTGAAAATTTACACTTCACATGTGCTTCTCACGTGTCTCAGGATGTTGTGCTGAATGAAATGAATGCAAATTTTTATTTTTTTTTAATTTTGATTTTGTTYACTTGTGTGTATGAGGGAGGAAACATTGAATGGTATGACACGGAATGATGGACAGTTTTGTTCTATTGGCACACTGTTAAGTCTTGACCAAAAGGACCTCATTTTAATAAAATCACTGCCGTATTTGGCATCAGGAAAGCTATGTGCTTTTCCTTTTATATTTGAATAGCTTGAAAGCTGAATGGAGTTTCTGTTAAATATTTGAAATGATTCGTGTTTAATTTTGAGCATAATATTTAGCCATGTGTACATCTGTAGAACTTTGGTTAACACTTTGCTGTTAGTACTAGGTAATTCAGATGAGGGCTTACTATTCTGTTAGATAATTGTGCTTTGGTGTTCAGTTGCCCATTTTTTTGTGTAAGGGCTATTAAGCTTTTACTAAGCAAGAGATGGTTGTAGGCTAAGCTGTGGAAATTCAGGAATAAGGTCTCCTCTTAAATTCTCACTCCACCACTCTTAGGCATGTCTTCATTTTAGAATGCCCGTGTCTGTGATGCAAGGCAATCAGATTGCTCCATGTTACCTTATCTTCTATACTGTTTTCTTAACAACACAGCAAAATAATCTCCTGCACAGTTGTAGTATCTTAGGTGGAGTGTAGTTTTATATAGTGTTAGGTCTGAATCAATTTTTCTTTAACTGTGTTGTTGTTGTAGGAATTTGCTCGCATTGATACATCGAATGATAGAGTTTGTGGTACGGGAAGGGCCTATGTTTGAAGCCATGATCATGAATCGAGAAATCAACAATCCAATGTTCAGGTGCTTATTATATTGCTTCAGTTTAAATAGCATTAACTGTTTTAGCCTTTGCTAATAGTTCACATTTCTGAAAAGGAGCTGGTTTTGCTATGTCTGTGTTGGAATGCAAATTCAAGTTTTATAAATTGTACATTTAAAAAAAGGGGGGACATACCTATGCTTTCCAATTATTAATACTAATGTATATAATTCTTTCACATGATGTTTAACTCCTCTTTGTGTGAGGGATTCAAACTCATCGATGGCCGCAGTAGCATACATTAAAAAAAGAAGGAGGGGGGGGAAGAGGCAATGTTTAGTCTAGTCTTCCTGGAGCCTAATCTCCTACCTTTATCAAAATCTGGGAGTCRTTTCTTGTCCTCAGTGCAAATAGGATTAAACTTCAGCTGACGTGGTAAAGTTGTCAGAATTTCCAGCTTTTGTCCTTAATGCAGTACAAAAGATCAATTTCAGTATTTCTCGTGAAATGCAGTCTCTGAAAAACTTTATTTCAAGGAAGTATTGAATGACCTTATGAAAATGTTGTATTTGCAGTAAGGTCGAAGTGTTTCATTTTAACTTTTTATACAAATTGAGAAAATAGGTCAGAATAAAACACTTAATCCTTAAAAATGTGTTTTTTCTGATCTTGATTTTTTTWAAAATTTTATTTATTTATTAATTTGTTTATTTAAATCGGTGTTCTGACAGAGTTTATTGTTAGAAAACATCAGTTCATTTAGTATGGAGTCTGAGTAACCTAACCGTATGCCTATGAGTTCCTGCACAGTTTGTGCTGCGGTTGCTCCAAGAGTAGTTCTTCACATTGATTCTCCCATTTTGCTGTGGGGCTGCGCTCTCGTTTCTTGAGAGAGATGCTGTGACTTTGTGTAACTCTGCATTTCACTTTGTAGATTGTGTGGAGAGTTTTTTGCTGGTTCTGCACAACTGTACTACATGGTTCTAGCTATTTTGATTTCGCTCAATAGCTATACGGGGATTGTGGACAAGGGTTGGATATTGGTTCCTTTTGTTTGATTACTTCCTTTGAAATTGCACTTCAGTTAAATACCTTGTAACATATTTTATGTCTCCTCTTTGCTCTCTGGTTTAGGTTTTTGTTTGAAAACCAGACTCCAGCCCATGTATATTATAGATGGAAGCTTTACTCAATTCTTCAGGCAAGTAGAATTTTAGTGACAGTTCATAATTTTAAACACACTAAAATAAAAGAACACCAAAAATATAAATACTTTTCTTCTTTCTAGGGAGATGCTCCAACCAAATGGAGGACAGAAGATTTCCGTATGTTCAAAAATGGATCATTTTGGAGGCCACCACCATTAAATCCATACCTACATGGGATGTCAGAAGAGCAAGAAACAGAAGCATTTGTAGAGGAACCTAACAAGAAGGGTGCACTTAAGGAAGAGTATGAACTTCTATCCATTTCTAGTGCTGTCTTAACTGCTAATCATCATCTTTTCTGTTATGTGTTTTTGTAGTTATGTCATCCCTAAAATGTTACAATGCTTGTCATAATATTAATTAGAAACTCTTTTAACCTCAGGGTCTGTATTATATTATTGGGTTTTGAATGACATATGTGGCTAAATACCTTCTGAATTTTGTTAGGCACACCATCATTGAACAGTGAGAACTTGCAATCCAATTGGTGTTAACCTTTTGTTTGAACGGGATTGGATGAGAGTTTTTCCCTATTTTCTGTTCCCGTCTGTTGGTGGGAAAATAACACCTATCTCAACATTATTATAATCTAATGAACTAAACGTTTGTTTTATAGTCTTAAATTTAGTGATGCTGTTCGTCAGAAATCAAAATGGGGAGCGTAATCAGGAAGAGAAAGAACATCAGAGTTCTTTGCTGTGTATTGTATGTGTGGTGGCGATGGCTATGGTAGCAGAAATATGTGGTGGTTTTTTTTTTGTTTGTTTGGCTTTTTTTTTTGGTATCATTGTTCCTATTTTGTTCTTAGCCCTGATTTTTTTTTTTTCCGGTTTTATTCTTTTTGTTATAATTGTGATATCAGTCATGGTTCTGGAGGGTTTAATACATAATTTATTCCTTGTATCTCTTTTGAAGGGGTCAAAAAGATGCTCTTCTGAGAGTGTTCTCTATATATGGAGTAGGAAAACAAGAAATAATTTTTTCTTACTAACTTTCTTAGTCTAACATTTCTTATTCCACAGCACAGATGACTTATATGCTTCAGATTTATCCATTTTGATTTCTGCTTAAACTAAACCATAAAAGATAATTATTTTATATTTAGAGGTATTGATCTTCTGGGTTAGCTATTTTTCAGTTCTTTTTTTTCTTGATTTCTATATATACTCAAGCCTTGAGTGGGAATTTGTGCACACACTTTTATTTGTGTAGCTGGCATATGCTTATGCATGCGCATACTCCTGAGTCATTGAAAAAACTCAGGCAACAGATTATAAAAATATTTAATGTTGTTTGTGTCCTAAATATGCAAAATTCCAAACTCTCTTAAATGGAAAATCTTTAAAGTACTGTTAATTTTTTTATTGAAAGTATTAAATTCCTAATATTTCAGACAGAGAGACAAAYTGGAGGAAATTCTGCGTGGATTAACGCCTCGTAAGAATGATATTGGTGATGCAATGGTTTTCTGTCTAAATAACGCAGAAGCTGCTGAAGAAATTGTAGACTGCATTACAGAGTCATTGTCCATTCTGAAGACTCCTCTTCCTAAGAAGGTATGGAGAATTTATATAATCATAGTTATTGTGCTTTTGGAGGAGAGCTTACTTTACAGCATGTGCATGTAATTTTACAAGCATTATTTCAGGCAGTGTCGAGGTTTTGTATTAAAACCAGAGCTTGAATTTAAGTATCTGTTATTCTGTGAGGTTTTGTGATAAATATTTATTCATGCTGGGCCTTCTTGTAACTAATGTTCTGCTTTCCTCTGAATTTGAAAACAGCAGAATAGTCTGTTCAAAGATAAGAAAGAAAAATCGGAAGACCGCACTGTTCTTTGTAATACTATGTGAGGAATGTATTCCATGTTACAGTTGTAGTGATTCTTGCATGATGGGATGCTAATTGCGCATTGATATCTTTATTAACAATATGGCAGTGTTACACTTGTGTACTTGTAACTTGTATTTCTAGATAGCTTAAACGATCTTGTATCACTTCACAAAAATGCTTATATTTTCAGGATAATTTAAATTTAAGGTTATATTAATTTGAACATGCTCTATTTTAGATTGCAAGACTATATCTGGTGTCAGATGTGTTATACAACTCCTCAGCTAAAGTTGCCAACGCTTCATACTATAGAAAATTGTAAGTACAGTATTTTAGGTGCTTTGTTAAAAAAGAGTATCCTTATATTCAGTCTTATGTATCTGTTTGGATAAATGTGGTAGTAGAGAAATGATTGTGTCTCAGTGACACTGAACAGGTATGACACTGAATGATATGTATGTCTTTTTTTGCATGAAAATGTATATGATGTAGCACATTAGTGTATAGATCAATGCATATGATGCTTTGTAATACAAAAAAGTATATATGCCCTATGCAGGTGACCACTTGCATGGAACCTCACAGAGGTGAGAATAACCCATGTGCATCTCTTTACAGAAAGAGAGGCTGTAGATGATGTTGTAGTTATGGTATAGCAAATAATCCATTCAAACAAGAAAGTTTTCAAAATTGAATTTTTTTTAAGAATTTTTTTTTTTAAATCAAGTTTATGATGATGTTATGGTAACATGAATTTATGGTAACGTGATGGGGAATATTTAGCATGTTGTAAAACTCTAGAGATTTCAGGTCACGTTTCTTGTTGCAGCATGTCTTCACTGTGCCGATTTATTTGTTGCACATTGTGAGAGAAGCTCAAGAGAAACTAGGGAGCTGTTACTCACTGTGCTTTCATTGAGGACCTCACTGAGTAATTTAAAGTGATTTACTAAGATTTTTTTTTTAAAAAGCAGATTGAATTTTGAGAGAATACTTCGGTTGTATGTAAGGTTGTAAAACTCCTTTTATCCTCCTCCAATCTTTTCAGGCTGTATAAAGAGACTGCAGCAGATGTGAATATCTCCCTTCACAGTTCTGTTGTTGTCAAAGGTGATTTAATATATAGTAATCATATTTGCTTTATAGTTCAGTTCATGACTACTATAGGGATCAGAGCCAAGTCCTTTTGACTCCTGTGTTCCAGGTACTTCTTATGAATTATATATGTCCGGAAAATACTTATATTACAAAGTTTAACCAAAGAAATGTATATGTTTAATTCTAGTTTTGAAACAAAATTATGTCAGATATTCTCTGATCTCAATGCTACTTACCGTACAATACAAGGCCATTTACAGTCTGAAAATTTCAAGGTATGTATTTCATTGTTCTTTACTTGACATTGAAGTCAAATGAATAGATGTTCCTGCACAAGAGATTGCATTCTATCATAGGTGGTTTAAACCTCAAGCTTTCTAATTAAAGGGKTTTTTTTATTGTTATTTTTTCTCTCACAAAGATCTGAATTTAGCCATGGTATTTTAAAGTTATTGAAGGAAAAGCAGCTTTTGTATTTAAAACTTTTTGCCTAAGGGAGAAGAGAAGTATAAATGAAATGTTAGGAACAAAATTAGTATGTAACAGATGAAATGCACCAGTAGGTGTATAGTTGTGGAGCTGGGAGGTTATCTAATACTTGAATTGCACCAAAAAGGCCTTTTTTAGCTTTTTAATTATTTTGGAGCACTTTAGGTCTCAGTTTTGAGAATAAATTTGGGCTTCTCAGTGTGGGAAGAAACTGATGGACATAGCAGCATAAAGTTATRTTTTAGTGCTTTTGGTGATAATTAGACTTTATTTGTTTGCTGTCCGGTAAGCAGCCTGTCCGTGGCTGGTTGAGAGCGATTTTCCTGATGCTTAGTGCTCTGCTTCTTGCCGTTCTCATATAGGTGCTCACCCTGCTCTTTCTGCTCTTGCTGCAGAGGCATCTTTAAAACCTTTTTTTTTTTTTCTTAATCGGAAGGTTAAATATGAACTTTCCAGTACAATTAGCCTTTCTGTATTAGATGTTTTTTTCTTTCCCTTGTTCCTCTACCTTCTCCTCTCCCACTTGTCCTAGATCAATTGCTTAGTCAATTTTAGCTATCTGCTACTTTAAAAAAAAATCATTAAATTATATGGTAAACATGGGTGGTATATATATATTTTTAGTGTACATCCCCAGCTGCATTTAATGTGTCAAGCTTGAGCTGTAGCCCATGATTTCAAATGTAACTCATTCCCCCGCCCCCCCCAAAAAATAAAAATCAAAGTTTAAGTGGYGATAGGAGCATAATTTCAATTCAATAATATGAATAAGCTAGTGTTAATTTTTGATTTTTTTCTACAAAAGGAAAGATATTTTCTATTACATTTAGGAGAGATGCTTGCTTTGAACATCTGAGCAGATTGAAAGTTACCATTGGTACAGGAACTGTGAGCAGCTGAAATTGATAATGTAACATGAACTCAAAGGGAAACACAAAACCCAAGTGAGATTAGAAAAAGTAGTTCAAAAATTTTTTTTAAAGTTACTAGTCTTTCCCAACATAGTATCATTGTAATATACCCCAGTGCGGAACTTCTTTGTCTTAGCACTGTAGTTCTCTATGGTGTATTTCTCATAATTTAAAATCTTTTATTACAAATTTATTAGCATTTCTTTTCTGTTGCTTCTAGCAACGGGTAATGACCTGCTTCCGAGCGTGGGAAGACTGGGCCATCTATCCAGAACCGTTTTTGATCAAACTACAGAATATTTTCTTGGGACTTGTAAATATCATGGAAGATAAAGAAACAGAGGTAAGTGATTTGCCTGATCCTTAGCGGTGATGCTAGCAGATGGTGAGGAAAAAGTGTAAACATCCAGTGGAACTGGCAAGGGTTATTTTGACATCTCTGTTAGGGTGAATACAGCTGTGCTCTGTGACAGAGTTTGTAACTTATGTATTTTGATTAATCTGGAAGGTATTGGCATGCTTAAATGGCACCACAACCCCCAGTCTTTGCTCTTAAGGACATGTGTGAAAGATATATTTGGATGTAGATATTGTTTAATCTGTTTATGCATTTGTTGCTTGCAGATTAGGTGYTGTGGTGGAGTTATATTGTGAAAGCGTTTCAGAGCAAAGAGTAGTTCAGAATGACAGGCATTTGCTTTGTGTTGGAAGTACTCTAGTAATCTGACAGTGAATTTTGAGGTAGAATTACAGGTATTAGTTTTATTTCCTTAGAGTTCTAAACAGCTTGGCGTCTGGTAACCTGAACCATCCTCTTCACTTTCTCTTTGCCTGAATATCACATCTGGGTTTAATAGAGCCCTCTGAGCTTCCTTAATTTGAAAGGTGCGAAGGATCATTTGCACTGGTGATATTCTGCTCTGATCTCTGCTGTGTTGTGTTAGAACAGTAAGTTGCTAGCTTATACTTAGCCAGTTATACTGCAGCATTTATCTTTCTTTTTGACAGAGGTTATTTTTAACAGGGTATTTAGGGAGCTTTGTGGAGGTAGAGTGACATGTATAAATTATTATTCAATATTTTAAAACTTTATGCTTAAAATTTTCTAGAACACTGTTAGTACCAGGTGGTTATGTACCAATCTGTCTACAGTTACATATACATCCTATTTAAAGAGAATCAAGACAGAGAGAACCAGTAAATAGATGTATGTTTAGGATAAGTTCATTTGGTAACTGCAAAAACATGTCTTTCAGAATAGCAGRTGAGCTACAGTGTAATTGGAAGGTTAGTTATTTCCCTTGACAATAGAGCCAGGAAAATGTGTACATATGAAGGAGAACATGTGTACATTTAAGTATGTATTTCATTTACATGTGTTCATGGTATTTGTGTTCCTGCTGAATAGTTTTTCTGGCAATTGTTCAGTTTATAGACTGTCAGGGAGTCTTTCATATGTAGTAAGTGTACATCAGATTTATTTGAGTGTAATTAGCTCATTTCAAGCTAGATCGCAGCTTAATATGTTCTCTTCTTTTTGGATGTAGGTCTTGCAAAATCTCCAATACCTTGTGGACAAATTCCTAGTTTTTACTTAAAGTTTTGTATAGGAGTATATTGTCTTTTTTTTCCCCTCTCTGAAATAAGCAGTTGTACTGGGAAGCAAAAATCATGATGAAGTTGGGGGGGAGGGGCTGTATTTCAGGTATTTTTAAAATCTATTCCTTTAAAAAGAAATAAATCAATAGTCAGAAAAATAAAGGAARACAATTTAGAACTGTTCCTGAAAGAATTTGGTAACTATTTGCTTATAGGAAGTACCAGATGATCTTGATGGTGCTCCCATTGAGGAAGAGCTTGACGGTGCTCCGCTAGAAGATGTGGATGGAATTCCTATTGATGCTGCTCCTATTGATGATCTTGATGGAGTCCCAATTAAATCACTGGATGATGATCTTGATGGAGTGCCTTGTAAGAAATGTTTCAACTTCGCTTGCAATTTAAATTTTCAATTTTTGATTATAGTTTTGTACAAGTACTTTGATACAGCCAAGAATCAACATGGCATATAGCTTAGTAAAATGTTGAATTGRTTATTTTCAATTTATCCTAAGAAGAATTAATTTATTTAATTGTTTTTAGATTGTAATCGCTTCAGAGACATAATAGATGCCTTCTGATGTTATGGGCAAATGCATATCAGGTTCCAAATCCTAATTTTTTTCCTCTGCAAGTAGTGAAATGGCATAATATACTTCAATATTTAAATCTGACTGTTAGATTAGGATTTTTAAGTTTAAATGTTGAAGAGCTTTGGAAATGATTTTTCTGTGTCTTCTCCTCCAACAGTGGATACAGCTGAAGACTCGAAAAAGAATGAGCCAATATTTAAAGTTGCCCCTTCAAAGTGGGAAGCAGTGGATGAATCAGAATTGGAAGCTCAGGGTTAGTTTGCAAAGTATTTATTAAACTGAAACATTTTCCTAAATAAATTGGAAGTTTAATGTTTTGTTTAGTGGTCATTTATCTCTTTCATGATTGTTTTCAACTGATCTGTCTAAAAATGGTAGTATGATTTCTTTAGTAATACAGAAAGATTTTTTTCAGTTATGATTTCTTTTTTGCTTATAAATTCTGTGAAATAGTCTATTCTGTTTTTATTTTCCTACCTCAGTAACTTAGCAATTTTTAAAAATAATTTTCAATTTATTACAAATAAATATTGGAGAAATCTGTCTATGTGGTTGATGATCCTTTTCTCTGGAAGATAAAGTTTTACAAAGTGAGAAACACTTGACTGCTTTTGAAAAATTTTCTTAAGAATGGTATGCAATGTAAGTAAATAGCTCAGACATATAGTTAAATATTCTGATGAAGTACAATTTTGAATATTTATTTCTATGAAATAAGTAGTCTTTGCATTAAGTACTAGATGCTCTAAAATTTTATAGTATAGTAATTTTTTTTAATATCTAAAACTATTGATTATCAGATGAAGCGATAGCTTTTTTGTTGTTAAATTTTCTTTTTTTCTCCTCTAGCTGTTACAACTTCTAAATGGGAGCTTTTTGACCAACATGAAGAATCTGAGGAAGAGGAAAATCAAAAGTAAAGATTTAGATTTCTTGTTTCTAATTTACAAGTCTGGCATCTTTCTTTAAAGACATGTTTTTAATTGAAATTTATGGTACAACTTACGTCTTTAAAATGTTTTTTGTTAGTCATTTCCATTGGCATTGTATTTTGCTAGCACATTATTTAACAAGTTGTTTTTTGCCTACTATCGTAAAAATTGAGAGCACTTAAAAATAGGTTTACTTTGTCATTCTGATGAAAACATGTTAATCTTCTGCCTCTGAGACTGAGTTCCTTTGGAACTCCCTGTAAACTGTATTTATTATAAGAACAAACAAAGTTGAAAATTTGAAAGTAGGAAAATAAGAAAATGGAGATAATCAGGATTCGTTTTCAGACACCATAATTCTAATGTGATAACTTATACTCTTCTGTAGAGTTGCCAATTGTAGTGTCTAAATTAATGCTAATTTGGCAACTCATTTAATGTCAACTAGTGAGAACTAAGGTAGTATTTTACGCTTTGGGAATCTTGAATGTCAAACCTGTATGAATGCATGTAAAAATTTGCCTTTCTCTTTAGACACAAAGTACAGCGAGTAGTGTTCTGACACATATGTTTCTTTGGATGTTAATAACCCCATGCCATCTGTTGTTCCTGAACAGTCTTTTATTTTGTTCTTTAAACAGTTGAGAGCATCTATTAGTAATGCTTTAAACATCTTACTGCCGTATATGTCGTGCTGCAGCACTCTAGTGGCCAATCCGGGAATATCATTTTAAGTRTCTGACATCACTCAGTTTGCCTCACAAAAGTAAAATGTATTAATTTTGTTCTTTTATAGAACTAATTATATCTTAAAAAGAACAATTACACCACTCCTGGGGATTTTGTTGAGGTAGTGGACTTGTTTTGTAACTATGAGTTACTTATGAATTTGACTGTAAATTTCAAGAATTTTTTGTGCTCTGTTTATATGARAAGTGTAAATTATCTGAATTATAAAACTAATATTTTAAACGAAAATATTAAGGTATCTATCTCACAAATGGTCGGTTTTGTAGCTGCAGAACTTCACATATGATAATCTTATTTAATAGATTTCATATTTAGAAACTAATCATAGAAACTTAGTAGTRGAGATAGTAAATTTTGTAAGAGTTTGCAGTCTTAAATACGTATGTAGCAATTAATTCTGTTTGTTTTCCCTAAAGTCAAGAAGAAGAAAGTGAAGATGAGGAAGACACTCAGAGTTCTAAGTCAGAAGAGCAACACRTGTATTCCAATCCTATTAAAGAAGAAATGCCTGAATCCAAGTCATCAGTCAAATATTCAGAAATGAGTGAAGAAAAGCGTGCCAAACTCCGAGAGATAGAGGTCAGCATGAGGTGTTTTGTTCCACTCTTCTGTCCACTTGCAAACTCCCCTGCCCATTTTCCTACATACAATAGGGAGTTATTTTTAAGTTTAGTCCTATTATAGAGGACCTTTTCAGTCTGATGTATTTTTATAAAGGTGTGTTTGTTTACAGCCTTGCCTTGCCTTGTTTTGATTTAAAAAATAATGCAGGAAAAAAAGAAAAATTTAGTCAAGGAATATTGCAGTCTGAGAATTATGCTCTTTTTTCAGTGTCCTTTTTTTCTGTACCATTGGCAGCCTTAGCTTCTTTGGATTCTTCTACACTTTCCTGTTTTTTGGCAAATGGGGATGACTTTTGAATATGGCCTTAGTCCTACACCTTTCATTTTCTCTCTGTCTTTTGCCATGAAGTCCTTGTGTCTGTATTTATTACACTGAAAAGTTGTTCTTTAAACTATCTTAAGACAGCAAACAAGGATGCAGCTAAGCCAGGTGATTGTGAAAAAGGTGCATTTTAATTGAAGACTTAAATTCGGTTTATAGTGCTCACTTGTTCTTTTGTCCTTTCTCCAAGCATAGGTGTTAGCATAGCCRTTAGGGCTGGTGAGCAAAGATTCTTATGCCTTCATTACTGGCTTCCAAGCATGTGGTTGTTGAGCGAGAAGGTGACTAGAACTTGAATTTGTTATGAACTCTGTCCAGCAGTGAAGCCTTTTTCTTGTGCAGTGCTGTGCAAAAACATGTTTAAAACTGCATGCTAATTTCCAGCTTATTTTCAGTATTAAAACCCACGATATACTGAATACTGACATTTTTGTACCTTCTGTTCAATGCACTGAAATGATATTAAYAGGCTGCTAAGCTATTTGTTGCAGTTATAGCATCTCCAAGTAATAGATTWTAATTTGGGTAATGTTTTGAACGTGGAAGTGTAACTAGTCATGCTACAACATACTAGTAAGTTAGACTGACAAACTCCTGTAATATTTTGTAAAGATTTACAGGCATAATATTTTAAAGCATCACAACCTTTGTTTCTTCCARTATGCTTCTGGTTAATAGTTCCGATTATCAAAATTAATGGGCTTTAATCAAGCAAGTATATACCTCTTGCATATCAGTTTGAAAGTTCACATGGTATATAGCTGTTTGAAGTGAGCAAACTCTGAATTCTTTGGAAAAAGCTAAATAGGGCTTGATTCTGACTTGGCTCATGGTGGCAGTAGTTTTGTTTAAAAAAAAACACACAACAACATAATGTTAGACTAATGAAAATACAGGTGTAACTAGTTTTCATTTTGCTGTAATAATGACTTTTATTTATGCAAATGTCTCTGTTCAGTTTGTGTTTCTGTTTTATAAAAGTTATCCTAACATCCGTTCAAGCAAATTAGGAAGTGGTTTACTTTAATTATTGTCAAATTTACACTGCAGCAATTTTAAAAGCTCTTTTGTCAATGTATCCCCTGTCTGTAATAGTCTTAGCTGGTAAATGTTTCCGAGTTTTTCAAATTCATGYTGCCATCTTTATTCTTTGTGGTAAGTAAATTACCATCTCAGTTTCAGACTTGGAACCACCAGAAAACAAATGTGAATTCTTCATTTTCAGAATATTTCAGACACTCTGTAGGAGTACTTAGATTTTAAAATTTCTATTGCCTTTTTTCATTGACAGGAAAAAACTGAGTTTTGTTCTTGAGCAGACTTATGATAAAACTTACTCTCTGTACTACTTTCAATCATTCACACTCAAAGTTTCTTCTTACTATGTACGCAGTCCTTGCCAAAGAACATACCCAGTAGTAAATTCGAGGGGAGGATCTGAGAAAAATCTAGTGACTAATTTTAACAGTTGCACTATCTAATAGGCACTGTTAAAAATGTTATCTAAAATCTTTTGTAAAAAAAATGGCTAAGTCTTATTCTCTAGCAGTTTACACTGTGACTACTGGGACAGCTGAAACACATTTTTTCATGCATTTTCAGGAGACTTATGCAATGTAGACAATTCTCTTTCTCTTGACAAAGTTAATAAATTTGTCAGTTGGAAGGGGGAAGCACAGTAGTAAACAAACTTTTGCCCTGTCAACACAGGCTGCATGTAGCAGAGACTGGTACCATCGGAGTGAACTGGTATTAACCCTTTGTTTGCTTCTCCCCCTCCCTTCSCCTGTTAACCTTGCTGACGTATGAATTCTTTCCAGAATTTAGCAAGAGTAGAGACTTCTTCAGAACACTGAAGAACAGTGATTTCTTTACTGTTTTTGTTTAACTGTGGAAAGATTGGCGTCTGCTTTTCATTATAACTCATATTTCAAAATGGTCTTTAAAGTGCTGTGTATGTGTACCTCTCTCTCTCTGKCTGTCTCCTTCAAATATTGTCATTTTGAGGCTGTAGTTGACGGCAAGTAGTGAGCTTACTACATGTGAAAAAGGAAATGTAAAAGAAAAAAGTATTCCTTTTTTGTGAAGAGGACTCTGTGCTGTCTCTTTTGACCCTGTGCTGTGAAGTGTTAGAAAAAAGGGAATTTTACATTGCCTAAAAATGTTCATTAAGCCTGTTTCCTCACAGGGTACCAAAACTCACAGACCATGTCCCAAAATAAAGGACAACAGAGGTCGTCTTTCTTAGACATTTCTCTAAGGTTCTTGACTTCTGTATCCAACTTATAGAAAGACTTCAAGCTCAAAAGTCCATGCCCATCTCCTGTAAAGTGTCAGAGGCACCATCTCCTAAAAATCTGCTTCAAGAATTAAGTTTAGAGTTTATTCTTTCATACTTCTGACATGCATCAAACCGTTTTGGTACACTTAACTAATGCAAATCTCCTTAGCTTTAGAAGTTGGGATTACCTGAAGACCAGTTTTCATCCCTTCAGAACACCAGCAGCTGTTTTGTTAGCTTTTTTTTTTTTTTTTTTTCCCCTGATTCCAACTTGATGTTGCACATGGTAACTTTTCTGTGGTAACTGTTGTGGTCTTAAAGGCTTTCTTATTATGGAGTTACTCCTTTTGGAAGGTGTGGTAATGTCTTTTCAAACAAAATGACAAGGTGCTGAAGTCGTTAAAGATTACAGATCAGTTGGGTGCTCCATAAGGATTTTTAATTCTGTCTTGAGAAAGTCCCAGTGCAGGCTTYGTCTGCAACAGGAGGCAGATACCTCATCAATCTGGACATAACAGCGCTTTCAAAAGCCCCAATGCCAGAGGAGATGGCTGTCTTGTTTAGTAAGCTGCCATTCCTGATCATTGCTTTAGTCACCTATGACCTCAAAGCTTGCTTAATTTGAGGTTAAATCAAAGACTTCAAAGATTGCTTAATCAGAGGTAGAAGACAAATGGTCTTCAGTTTTCCTCTACATACCACTCAGCTCCAGAAGGTAGGACTGGCTTCTGTTATATAGTTTCTGCTCTGTCTGTACCCCCTCTGCCCTGTGCATAAACACAGACTTGTTTCACAAAAAAGCATCGTGGTGTTTGAGGTACAATTTATTTTTCCACCAAAGAGTTTTTTCCTGCATGTCACAAAGGAAAGGAAGTTACTCCCTTTACTTCGGTATGAGTTGCTGTAACCAGACCAGATTAAAGGTCCTCTAGTTTAGTATTCTGTCTCGAACAGAGAATGCCTAGAGCACAATGTAAGAACGTAATCCCCAGGAGAAGATCGTGATCTGAGGCCTGTTCTGGATTTAAGGACCCTCTATACCTTTATCAAGAAACTGAAGTTCCGTGCAGTTTCCATTGTTTCTTTTGCTGAATTATGGTGCCTGGTGTGCAGAATGCTCATTTTCAGGTATTTTTTCATCGAAGTCATAGGAACTATCTGAGGCTTGTAATTTCAAGTCATCGTTATAACAGTGTAACCCTTTGATTTCTTTACAGTCTACTGAGGCTTGCTTATCTAGCTGATTTGAGGCCACTGCAAAATGGCAAAAAGATAGCACATTAAACATCTTACGGGGGCTTAATAATAACAGATGAGACAATTTGTCTTTTGTTGGACTGGTGATTTTGTTATTTATTGCAGTAGTTCTCCCTAAGAAAATGGCTATCTTAATTCAGCAGAGATTTTGGTCCATTTTAAATCTTTGAATCTACTTCTGTTTTACAAAGATTAAAGTGTGGAATTGTTTAACTGCAAGACACATGACATCCTTTGTGTGTGATTCAGCATGCCAGAGTTGTTCTCTTAAGGCTGAAGAGGTATTTGAAATCTGTACATCAGTATAACTGTCATCTGTTAATAATACTGTAGCTGCAGAAATTCCATTGCCCTTAGACTCATCAGAAAACTCGAGTTTTCAAAGCAATTTTTTGTTCTCCTCTGCTGCTGGAGAAGTCTAGGATTTGTTGCAGCTATTGCTGGACTGAGTCTATTTGAAGGAAAAGTAAAACACTATGGTCTGCTCAGAAGTTTATCCTGTATATGATCATTCTAGATATGAGTGCAACGATACATCAAGTGAGCTAGAAATTTGTCGTCGAAAACGTGGTGAATAACTTCCTAGGTAATCCTAGTGTATAATGTGCACCTACTTTACTTCAAATAAGTTGTGATTGAACCTGGCCATATAAGTTATGAGGCTATATAACTGTGGAATAACGTCTTGTTAAAAAAGCCTTTTTTCACTCCTAAGAGCATTGTTTATTCATGCAGACAGTATCAGCAGAAGATCATAGAAAACCATGAGCAGTCTTTGAAAACAGATTCATTTTAAGCAAGTGAGGCTACCCACAGAACACCTGTTTGTGTCAAAATGCAAAATGCTACAAGCAGGGCTTCAATTTCCATCAGTCTGTGGTTTCTCTGAATGGTGGTAGCAAGAAGATGTTATTCTTTTCTGTAATTTGCTAGCTTTTACTGGTTGTTCTGTAATCAAGGCCTCAACTTCTAGGAAAGCTGGATCTTTTAAATATCTGTTTTACTGAGTTTGAGCAGAGAGCGGGGGAGAATTTCAAGATGAATATTGATAGGTATGAGGCATGTTATTTTTGTTCCCAGATGAAGCTGTTTCTCTAGAACTTATATGGGATACCTCCTCGTGTTTAATGAGAAATGTGATCCCTGTGTTGAAGCATTTGGTAGAGATTGCTCACAAGAACTCCTATGTTATTTGACATTTCCGCATTGCAGTCTCTGTTAAGAGTGATACTGCTAATGAAAACCTCTAAACTCTATGGTGTGGGAGACTGCAGTGCCTAAAACACAAGCAAGAAATTAGTATTTCAAAGTTTTGGCACAGGGTTTTGAAAATTTTTCCTCTTCCATATTACCATGAATATTAATCTAGAGATGATCTAGACAAAGTCAGCAAATCTCTATCTATGCCTAGGGACAAATGGGCTTAGTAGTTTTTGTCCGTTGGACAGTAATAGTTAAATAAAAGAATAACCAAGTCAGTGAGTATAAATTAGTTCTCTCTGAATGCAAGTTTACTAAGTGGAATACTTRCAGCATTCATAGATCAGATGCTCAAGCAGACTTAAGCCTAATTTTTAAGAAYCTCTCTCTCCTAGAGGAGAACCTGCAACTGCATGATAGAAGTATAAGCATCATACACCCTACAAGGAGGTCCATCAGAAGAGCATTGGTTACAGCCAGTGTGCTAAGAATAGTGAATTGGTGAAGGGAGATGATCAAACATTAGAAGTTCATGTGTTAATTCTGAGCTGTAGGATTCTTCTGAGAATTCTTTTCTGGACTTTGGTACCCAAGTCATTCTTTTTCTTGTAGAACACAGGTGCTGGTGTTCAAGAGCATTTGCCCAAGATGGCGCAATATTCTCAAGAAGAGAAAATTGCTACACGTCAGGCTGTGGGGTGAGCTGATCTGATCTAGCTGCTCACCTCTGCTGAAAAGGGAACATCCTGGTCCTAGCTGTGAGCTCTGGCATTTGCTGATCCTGTCTGAGCCAATACTACTCACTAATTCACCAAAAAAAACGTGGAAGGTAGGGGGGTGGGGAATGGGCTTCTGCTGGATCAGTGAATTCATCTGGCTCAAGGAAGGCTCAGACAAGCACTGCAACTGGTGCAAAAGGGAAGGGTGGAGAAGGAATCCTTTGCCTGGAGCAGGGGAATGGAGAAGAAAGATGGAAGAGAAAGATCTTTCTGTAGTGAGCTGTTGATACCATCTCAGGATTTTGTAGCACTTAGTTTCCTCTTCCAAGGGAGGCAGTAGACCTGATAGACTTCTTGTAGAAAGATGCTGTGGATAGAGGAGTCTACATGGGTTCAAAAGGAGATACGGCAAATATGTGGAAGAGACATCCATTGATGGTTGCTCTGTAGAAGACCACAATTGGCTCAGGAAGCACTGTGATCTTAACATAGTTGGGATCTGGAAAAGTGCTGGGGTAGTGGTTGTTGTATAAGTTTCTTTTTTCCTCTCTTCCCTAAGCATCTGCTAATGGCCACCCCCAAAATTTGTTGGAAAAGTGACACAATGACATGCAAGTCATTCCTCTTGGTGTTTTGTATTTCATGCCAGCAGTGGATTGTGTGACATGCATGTTGAACAGGCTGCTGAAGTTCAGCATTTTTTGTATCTGAATTAGTTTAATGATCTCCTGAACTATAGCAGAGGCCTCAAGGTTGTAGTTATCCCTGCTGTCTCTGTCTTCTTTCTGCCTGTAGGTGCCGCCAACTGTGCTTATATCAGAWGGGTAATATACCCACCAGAGTTTCTTGCTGGGAATGATGGTAATTTCTTTGCGTGCTTGTTTGTTTATGTGGAAGTCAGGCCACATAGTACTCCTCCGTGATGACCATGGTCTTTCTTCACACGGTCCGTGTAGTCAGCACCTTGGTGACAAAATACTGGCCCATGCAGACCCTTGGTCTGAGCCAGCRTGGCCATTCTAAGGTTATGTTCTTTCTGATGCCGGAGGTACTAAGCTACTGTGAGGTGGGAGCCTTTTTCACTCATGTTATAAATGTTACTTTGCAGAAGAGATTAGTAGTCTGCCTTAGAGAACAGGGAAAAGAGAGGGATGGGTTCTGGTCTAAATAGTCTGTAAACTTTGTTTAATTTAAATCAAGTAAAGCCTGTTACTGAATTCCTAGTTTTGCTTCCATTTAGGTTACTTTGAGCTGTACAGTTATGCTTCCTCATTTTCAATATATGGTTAAACAGTGGTGGTCTTGTAGCTTTGTTGGCCTAAACATGTAAAGAAGTCAAGTCTTGTAGGGACTTTTTTTTTTAATTAATCTTTGAGATTTATTTGGGAAAAGAGAGTAAAAATCCTGTGGGCACGTTCATTCCATGTTACTCCAAGAGGATCAGCTAAGCTTCTTCTGTCCTCGTGTTTGGTACTGAACATGCTAAGAAGCTAATGGTCTTGAAGTTTGCTTGATGGTAGAGCATACAGCTGATCTTCTTGATTTCTTACCAAAACAAGAGAAACAGGTTGACACTGAATATACTGTTTTAAGAGGCCTTCTAGCTTTTGAAACTTCTGCATTTGTAAAATGACCGAGGACTTCTCACCTTTATGGAACATTGAATGGTATTTGGCAAACAAGGCAGTGATGCAAGTTTTCCATAAATAGGGGTTTCCTGTGACTGGCTAAGCTGTGAACAAAAATGAAGAGTGTTCAGCTGTAGGTAAAGCGTGCTCTGTAGGTGARGGAAGGAAGCAGAACGTTTGTCAGAACCTTACAGTGGCACCTGCAAACAGCATGGGAATACCAGTTTTTCAAAAGAGGGGTTTCTCCATCCTGTTCCTGATGAAATTGAAAACTGTTGCAAGGTTGGTGCAAGCCCTGTAGTTGAAGGGGATCCTGCTTAAAGTAGTGTTTTTCTTGCATGTTTTTTTTATGTTCAAGATATTTGTTCTGTGATTGGTTTATTTCTTTAATACCCTTACTTTCTGCTCAGTAATGAAGTATAAGGACTGATTAGAATATATGGTAACTTCATGTCCAGTCTGGCCTGCTGCTTTTGAGAGGGAAGAAAAAACCTTCAGTATTAAACATCGTGCCTACCTTATGTTAGGAAATTGAGGATTTGGAGAATAAGAATCCTGTTATATAATCAAAGTGGACGCAGTTGGAAGGTTTTTTTTTTCCTTCATGTGTTTTCAATGTGGAGGAGTTAAATATTTCTAAAAAGAAAAGTATTTTGCATTTTGACTCTAAGCTTAAAATGAAACCTCAAGCACTGGAAAACCTACCCTTGCATGTAACGATGCAGGTCAGTGTTGAAAGAGGAAATGCAGCAGGGTCAGAGCACAAACATTTGGAAAAAGCTTGACAAATACAATCTGGCTTATTGCCAATCCCCCCCGCCCCCCCAACCTCAAGAACTTACCCCTCCCAAAATCTTTGAATGGTTGTAAGAGGCCGTGTCAGTTGTGAAATCACAGCAAGAGTAAAGGATTAGCAAATGATAAGAAACGTGAATGAAGTTTTATGTTGTGAATCAACTTGGAAAAGGGTTTAGTACATCTAGGAGAACAAAAATTCCATGTGGAAAAATTGTGACATTTGGTTAACTTTGTGACTCAGATGGGGATGTTATCACAATAAATTTAGTGTTACATTTAGCAGCACTAGTGAACTGAATTTTGTTCTGAAGCTTGATAGCACATGAAAGAGTATTGTTATAAAAATCCTTTTTCAAATCAGCCACTCTGACTGTGCAAACCACCCTGAAGAGAAGACTYATTGGTTTTATGTCTTAACTATGTCAGTCATTCGATTTTAATCTTTTAATATTTAGGGTTAAATGGAAAAAAGCTGGTTTCTAAAGGAAAATTTCTAGTAGACAAGAGAATTGGAAACAGAATATATTAGGACACCTGCAACAAATGATCTCATTTTGAAAGAAAAATGCAGATAATGATCTAAGAAATGTTAGGGTGCAGTGTTCTAATGATGGGAACAGAATTTAGTAGATTAACGGAAAAAAATCCCTTTATTTTTAGTTCTTGTTATGTCTGTAAATAACTGCAGGTGCCTGCAGACCAATATGCGGTTTTGTTGCTTTGATCCAGTTAAATAAAGTTAGTATCTTTTCGTGTACAAACTTGTATGGAAAGAATGAAGTACACACATTATAAATTACAGAAATTTCATTTTCAGCCACCTGCCTAACTGGATAATAATAAGCCCAATAACCTAATGGTCAGTGTTATTTTCACAGCTTAAGGTGATGAAGTTTCAGGATGAGTTAGAGTCTGGGAAAAGACCCAAGAAACCAGGCCAGAGTTTTCAGGAACAGGTTGAACACTATAGAGACAAGCTGCTCCAGAGGGTAAGAAACATTCTTTATGTTTGGCTCTGATTCTGTGATAGGCTTTTATTGAGTTTGTCAAATGTAAGGTGGCATTAAGTGTAACAACAAATGGTTCTAGTTAAAATTCCATTGTAATGTCAAACTGCATGACTAAATCCAGGTGCTTTCTGCAGAGTAGCTATAATCTCTTTTTTTTATCAAAGTAAACATAACATTTCAGACCTCATGGATGAGTATCGTTAGAATGCCAGAGGATATTGGAAACCTTAAGGGGTCACTTGGGGACCTAGTATACAAAGCAAATCATTAGGTGCGGGCAAGGCAGGGAGAGCTGTCAGTTGAAGATGTTCAGCAGACTTTCAGGTTTACTTCTAGTAAGGAAGAGAAGGAATAGTATTAAGTAGCATATGCACTTCTTCTGATTCTCCAGTGTCTCTGATTTCCTGGCTAATTCCAGCTCATACTGTCACCCAAAGGTGAATAATCCTGTGCCATTGCCATTTTCAGTAGTCCTCTCTGGACTCTGAAGTCAGAGGGGCTTTAAACAGTAGTGTCAGGTAYGTGATGTGATTTTTGAATCTTTGAAACATAACCAAAAATGTAGGTTATGTTTGGACAGTGTGTTAAGTGAGAGAGGATAAGGGCCAGTTGCTTCTTTGATCTGGCTTCACAACCTGACAGATCAATGATAAAATTACAGAAATATTGCTTCTGGCATGTTATCAGAACTAGAACTATCTGTGCAGTTTCTTTGAAGCCACAAACAAATACAGCAGGTTTCACTAGGGGGTTTTCTGTCACTTCTTCTTTGGATTATTTGGTGCTCAATATATGGCTAATTCACTGCAATAACTTTTGCACAATACCTTGCAGAAAGAGACCTGTAAAAATTAAGAAAGTTGATCCATGGAGCAGATTTACACATTTGGAGCTTGATGGTAGCAGTTAAGGCTTTAATTCATATGAGTATCTTTTCTTTTAAATGTAATTGTATCCTAAAAGTTCCCAGAGAAGTGATTTGTGTAGTAAGCACAGAAAGTTTGGCAAGTCAGTCAGTTAAAAAGAACACACATTGTAATCCTGATAGCTTTGTTAGATGGCTTGTGTTGAATTAATTCAACCAGTTTTCAAATATTATATACTTTTAGTAATTATCTGGCTTTTCTRTTTTCATTTTCAATGATGAAATTAATGTTTAGTTACAAATATCCCATGATAATTATAACTGGCATTCCTTACAACACTAATAATTCCCCTGTTAGTGAATAACTGGTTGTGTTTTGCATTACCTCCAAAATAAAGATAATTTTGTATAAGAATAATAATGTGATACTGATTCTGATCACACTTTCCACTAACTTAGTGGTCATCATTTCCTGTCTATTTTACTATAGAATAAGCTTTCCAAGAGTAAATTTCCTAGTAGTGTTATATATTGTTTAAGAGACTAGGAACTTACAGTTGTTTAAAATATGTTTGTTCCTGTTTGTCGAGATTAAAAAAATTAGTCAGTTATGCTACCAAATGTACGAAGTATATCTTAAAAGTCCATTGATTTTAGTGGAATGCAATGGTAGCTTATAATGGAAGGTATGATGATAAGGGACTTTTGTAAGTTTTAATTGTAAGCCTTCCATATTAAGAAAATTTGCAACTTGTAATATAATGTAGATGTAATATAGCTGTCCTGATATTTCCTGCACTTGTATTAATGTCTTTTTTTTCCTAAAAACTCTTCTTCTGTTTATCTAAATCACCRGTATTATGTCTTCCCTTCCTTATGGGATATGCAATAGACATCTCTTTATTTATTTGTTTTGCCATGGGGGAATTTTTTTTAKTGCCAGTATTTGAAGAAGTGCATATTTCAGTGTCTGTGTTCAAACTTGCGGATAGTCTAGGTTTATTTTTGTGTAATAATTTTTCTAACTCTTTGACAGACAAATAAGTGCACTTAGGTGCATATTTTCTTTTAAAGTGGTTCTGTTGGTGAACAGAAATGGAACATGTTTGGATTTTTGGACAGAGTAGAAGTTGCTGCAGAACCTGATTTGTGTTTTTGTTTTGTTCTTAAGCATCTGGTAGTTATAAGATTGTCTCAATTTTCAATCTGGAATCATGAAGATGAATGCATATGTTTAAGTAGAAAGAAGTTCCTGATATTCTCAAATGTTTAGTTTAAAAATCTGTTATAGCTGTACTATTTCCCTGAAATTTGTAAAACTGGGGAGTGTTCATTTCCAATTAGATCCTCAGATATGCTTTGTTCTTCAGAGAGTGTCATTTTTTGTCTTTTGTCAGAGTTTGTGTTACGTTAAATATTTCTCTTGTTTAGCAAGCAGCAGTAAGGGTTTGGAGAGGGTGTACAGTGTGACCATTACTTCCTTCCCAGATTAAGTGCTATGTTCTGTTAGTACTCGGTGCTTTTTCACTGTTTGCAAATAGCGTGGATATCTTTGCTTAATGATCAGTCACACCTCCTCTGAAACGATTAATGCTTCTCATAATTCAGGAAAAAGAAAAAGAGTTGGAAAGAGAACGGGAAAGGGACAAAAAGGACAAGGAAAAATCTGAAACCAGGTCCAAAGATAAGAAGGAAAAGGAGGAGTGTACACCAACAAGAAAAGAGAGGTATGGCTTTCCTTGTAGTAAAGTGGATGGGAGGAAAAACCTCACAGTTAATATCTTTGTATACAATGGCAGGCTTGAAACCAGGTTGTGTTACATGTCTTATTTGAAAAAAAAATTGCTTTGGATATTAAAACATATTTCAAAGTTTTAAATGAATTTGCATTTTTATCCTGTCTCAACTGACTTATCCTTCTGAATAGAATCCTCTTTTGTTTCATTTAAGCCCTTGAAAAAACATGATAAAATAATGACCAACTGAAACCAATGTATATTTAATTATGGTTTTTAACAGTAAATTAACTGCARTGTATTGGTCAGAAAACTGCACTGAAATCATGCTACTTTAACAAAATAATTTGTGCTGGTTTAAATATTATTCATCTTATAAAAATTTTTCAAGACAACTGGTTTAGATAGTGTAATCAATCGTACACTGTGATCCTTTAATACTTGTGTAGCTGGAATCTTCYGTGGTTTCATTAAGCATGGCTATGGTAAAATACCTTGCTTTGTCAAGAAATTATGATGGAATGTTTTTACGCTGTTATAAGCAAAGATCAGTCACAGGCCTTAATTCTTTTAACTAGAGAAAGTCTGCTTCTSATGTTGAAACTGATTTTTCAGTAATTAAAAAGCCCACTACTTTTTAGTTACTTAAAAGGGTCTTACATTACACTGGCAAGAGAAAACTGTATCTACAGAAAGGAATCAATTTTTTCAATATACATTTTTATTTCTTTGTRTGTCTGTGTATATATGTACATAACTGTATTTGCTTTCTTTACGAAGGAAAAGACGACACAGTGCTTCCCCTAGTCCATCTCGCAGCAGTGGCAGTAGACGAGCAAAATCCCCATCACCAAAATCAGAACGCTCAGAGCGCTCTGAACGGTCCCACAAAGAGAGTTCACGTTCCCGGTCGTCGCATAAAGATTCTCCCAGAGATGTCAGTAAAAAAGCCAAAAGGTAAGTTGGCATCTTCTCTTATCAGATTGCACATAAGTCAGGTGTGTAAGTCTTTTTGATCTTAGCAGAGCGTGTTGGTTACCCAAGTATTTTCTCTTAAGGAACTATACTGCATGTTCCTCATTAACATCTTTAGACACTTGGTGTTTAGATGTATACAGCCTTCTGTCTTGAGAACTAAAAAATGTTGTTTTCTATGTTCTTGTTTACCTAATTACTGATAACTTTGAGAAATGCAGCTTAAACCAAATCAACCTGCTGCTTTATTAGTTTTTTATTTTCATGAAGCTTCTGTGGCCCATGGAAGTTTTAGAATTATAGTGAGCATGCTGTGTTTGGGCTTACACAAAGCTCCTCTCCCATGGCTTTTTTTCATGGAAAAAAATCTAGAGTAGATACTGCCCAATCTCCAGACTGATGCAAGTATAGGTCTCTAGCTAATGTTAAGCCCGAGGTGAGATGATTATTCTATTGGTGCCTTTGAAGCTTTAAATACTTTGATTGATGTTTCTGCCTTAGCCAAACTCAAAAGTTCAGCTTCCGCTTCTTTTAGATGTCTAGAATATCTTATTGCACAGACATGCTGAGGAAATTCYTGTAATGCAGTTGTGAAAATTGTAGCACAGACTTCCAGCACAAGAATCTGATTACTGTAAGTTAGCAATTCAATGAGAACTAGAAAGGTGTTTGATATTGCTAATTTTTTTTTGTCAGCATTAACATGGTGGTCATATTCAATTTAAATATGAGAGATTAATGCATTAGGTGTGTGTTAGATTACAAAGTTTATTCACTACCCATTTTTTTTTCTCTGGGGTTAGATCACAAGCTAAACATGTTTGGTGAGAGTCAAAAGCTTTTCAGCACAACACAGTTAAACATAATTTCTCATTTCTCTTTTCTTCTATATTCTATATCAGCTGCTATTAACACAAGAGCCAAGGTGGCAGAGGCATATGTGGAAGCTTATAAATTGCTTAAATTGGTTTAAGAATGGCATGAGTCAGTGTTATTTTTCTTGTAGGTTCTGAGCACTGAAGTTAAGCCAAAATGTATTAAAAAGCTTATGCAAAAGTTGCCTTTTTATCAAAAACAAGATGCTAGTCTGTCATTTCCCATTACTAGTGACAAAAATATTTTTACCTAGATTAGCTCAAAAAAATGAATGTCAAATACTTGTAGAAAAAGTTGGTGTTATCAATTAGTATCTGATATAAAACTTTATTTTCCAGGTCACCGTCTGGCTCCAGGACACCCAAAAGATCGAGAAGATCACGATCCAGATCCCCTAAAAAGTCAGGGAAAAAATCCAGGTCTCAGTCCCGTTCTCCTCACAGATCTCACAAGAAGTCAAAGAAAAGCAAACACTGACAATGTTAATATTTTTTATGATGCTGTCACTTACTGGAAATGCGGTTTTGTTTTTGTGCCTGAACAGTCTGTTTAAAAACAAAAAAGCATTCCTGAATTTTTTTTTTTTGTGAATGCACGTGTATACTCATGAGTATCTGCATCTGTAGACCTGTCATTGTTTTATATTGTACAAAATATCTTCATTGTGGCTATTTCCCAAATGAAACATTTTTGTGTTTAGAAGTTTCATCAAAAATGTGTGTAACTGATCTGCTGGCAGTAGTGATATTTTGTTTTAGAATGTTGTGACATAGCAGAAATAACTCAAATGTTCCCCCTTTTGTAGCTTTGACAATTTGAATTAGATTTCAAATAAAATCTGAACAGAAAATTAAGATGTTGTTTTCTTGCCCCACTGGTGATACAGATCTATAAAGGAATTCATAGTTTGTTTGGAAGTACTGTGTATTTCAGACATACTATGGTGTTCAGATCTTTCAGTATAGCACTAGTTCTGTTCCTGTTTTCACTAGCTTGACTATCCAGATAAAAAGCACCTTTTGAATCCAGTGGATGGGTTTTTTTTCCTCTCATGGTATTTTACTGTAGGAACAGTTGAAGAGTTTGGTACCTACCATGATAAGCTTTAAAAGTAAATCTTGGCTTAGTGGTATTTCTTCATTTTAATTGCAGGGAATATTTCTGAAACCAGAGTAATTATTTTGTTCATTTTTAAAATGCACCTCTGCAGAGGTACATCATATGTATATGTATATCATATATATATGATGTATTAATAATGAGCCATATTTATGGCATGCACTGGGAACAATATAAGGAAAGCAAGCCTGAGACTCAGTGACTTCTTCCTCAAGTATAGGTACAATAGTTGCAACCTACAGTACATTCTTGTTTTCTAAAACTGATTTTTACTCCAAAAGGACAGCTTTTACATTATTTTATTGAATTTATTCTTCTGTTGTGGAAATTCTTCAAAATAGAAGAAATTAAATTTTTATTACATATTTTATTTATTAATACTTTGAAATCAAGAGGCTGTTTAACTTTTTTTCAATGTTAGGCTTTCTCTTCTCCAAACCTGTTCTATGTGTTAGACATTGAAGTGGCTTTAAATCGCTTCACCTTGGTCTCTCTCATGCAATTTTTTTTTTCTGGGGTGGAGGGGGGAGAAATGGGGAGGGTTCAATGTTTATACTTGGAGGTGTGGGCAGATTGTAATAAAAAAATAAAATTAAAAGGGATCTGGCCTCCTGTGAACTGTTTCTAAGAGCAAAAGCTGTACCTATTACAGGCACGGTGCTGGATGATGGCCTGCTATTATACTTGTGTAACTACAGGTTTCATGTTGTTAGAATTTTGTAAATGTGACAGGGAAAATCTTATCTTATGTATGTATATAGCCTAAAAGGCAACACTTTACGAAGCAGGATCTAATATGTCTTTTGAGAAGCCTGCATATTTAATTCAAAAAAAAAAAGTTTTCTCCAATTTTTCCCAATGGGAGACTTTGTTACAATGCTATAAAAATTGTTGTAAATGTGAGAACCAAGTGAAGAATTACTGAAAACTTTGCTAAGTAAGAACTGAGAAGATGTTCTGGAATACTGAAAGCATGGAGAATACATGTTTACTGTGAAGAATTCCTTGGAGTGAGTTTTGAATACATGCATTAATAATGAGAAAAGAATACACAATATATCTGTTTATATTATGAAGAATCTGTTTTAGAAATATCCAGAGTTTATTTTTTGTATTTTTCTTTTTCTCTGTAGTGTAAGTTCATTTTAGATCCCGTTGGCTTTTTTAAAACTATTATTTTTATCTTGGGACTGTTATTAAAGGAGTTAATGGAATAAGAAATTATGATGTTCTAGGTGAAATGAGGATAGTTTTTCACAGGAGCATCGTATGTTCAGAATCAACCGTGTATTTCATTTGATAGTTCAAAATCCTCAGGGTGGAAAATCACTTAGCATATAGGTTAGCCATACTTTTCAATAATTAATTCTGATTTCAACTTTTATGAAATTCTCATCAGTGGTTATGAAAGATTCAAGCAAAGGAGCTATAGGAGCACACTCGTTAGACTTTATTTTTTAACAGCTTTATTCTATAATAGCATTTATCAGTATCTTTATTCCTTAAATACCATTTGTGTGACCATTCTCTTATCTCGTTCTTTACTTTGTATCCCTAGCTTTAGAAAAGCTGTTTTGTTACTAATAGACTTTCAAGAGCTATTAAGAATCTGTATACTTAGCCAAATGCCTGTATTTTTCTTCTGAAAATAACATCTTTTGATCCCGTTTCCTCTTTTTATTTTGTTCTCTTCTTTTATAAATAGTTTTGTTTATAGCTTGGCTTTTCTGCAAAGAAAAGAAGGGGCGGGGGGATGAGTATCTGGAAAAAAATCTTTTATAAAAGAGTTCAAATTACTATTGAAGAATGAAAATTAGGCTGCCTGTGAAATTTATTTTTCGTTGGTAGTTGGGTCATGTTGCAGTGCCTAGGTGTAGTCTGAGCGTGCCATTGCTGCGTGACTCGTTTCTGCAGCGTTTTGGGGTGAAATGATGAAAAAGTGTCTACCCTATGTAGAGTAGGAATAACTTACGTATCATTGATTTGGCATTTGGAAAGTAGCATTGAGGTGAATCCTCCTGAAACAAAGCTCTGAGCTGAAGAGGTTTGGTCCAGTGTTTCCAAACAATTCTTTTGTGACTCTGTAGGGAGAGAGCTCATTATCCTTGAATATTCCCCATTCAATGGGGCGTCAGACCCTGCGCTTTGGAAGGGGGATGGGAGATGAACGGCTAAGGGGTTTCTCTGTCCTGTCCTGCTCCTGCCCTGCCTTATGGATGATTGCAAAGGTAAATATTCATGCTTTAATTATTAGGTTTATGCAAACCGGAGGAACAGAAYGTTGCTTGCTGCAGTAGAGTTCTAGCCTGGCTGAGCAGCGCCCGAAGCCCGCGATGGCAGCTGGTGAGGCTGATCTCAGTGTGGCGTGTGCGGGGCTTGGGAACTGCAGCTTGAATGTGCGTTTTATGCTCCCAGTTACCTACTGGAGCCTGTCATGCTGCTGTGTTTGGGTGAAGCCTGCCCGCTTGCCCGTGTGCTCAGCGTTACGGGACCTTCTGGTGTTCAAGCAAAGGCCACCCAGGTGCAGAGCTGCCCCTTCAGCCCTGTTGTTTCTGCACCAGTCCCGGCCTGGGTGCGTGTTTTGTAAGAGTTAGCCAGATTGCGCTTTCAGCCTGTCGGCGGTATCTGGATGGAAAAAAGCTGCTTGGTTGCATAGAGCCTCCTTCCGACAATCACAGTGTTGTGTTGATGAGTATTAGCAAAGTGTTTATAGTTTTAACTTGTCTTTTTAAACTCTGCGGCTTCCTTTGACTTCTCTGTGCACCAGCTGTGCACACCGTTTGTCGTACTGTTTGAAGAAGAGCTGGTTTCTGCAAGTCAAGTTCACTTAAGTTTACTTAAGGCAGTAGTAGTCACTGCATTAAAAAAAAAAAAAAAAAAAAAAGATTTTTGAAGTGCAAGACTAAAGCACTTACCATCAAGGGTAACAAATTATACTTTCCAGAACATATGTTCAGAATTGTATCCACTTAAAGGCTTAGCTAGTCCCTTCGTCCCAGTGACAATGTATGAATGTACTGCTTCCTTTTGCAATCATAAATCACCTGCTGCATTAATTTAACAGTTCTACCTAGGTGCAAGTGAAACCCTTTAAAGGTGCTGGATTATTATATTCATTGTGCTGTTTTTTTTCTTCATGTGTAACTACTCCCATGCTTTTTCAATTATGTACTTTATTATTCTGCTAGCTCGTCTTGAAGTGACCTAATTTATTTTTTTTTTTATAGAGAATTCTCATAGGGTTATGCTGATACTGTCCTGGATGAGACTTCTTTAAAAAGCCGATAATTTGAAGTAGTCAACCTCCAGGTAGAACTTGACCCCAATAGCTTTCTCCCCTCCCCCCACCGTCTTAGTTTTTGAGGAAATATATTGGGGTGTGTTTCCTCTAATGTTTTCCCATCGCTGCTGCTGCTTTTTTTTTTTTTCCATCTAAATTTCTTGGAAGAAAACCAAGATTTTTATTGCCTTAAAATGCACTGGCAGTTGCCTCAAGACCTCAAGACTGGATAGTTTTCAGACTTGTACTGATTTTATTTAATAAACTTCTCAGGCAGGTTTTAAAGCTAAAATTGTCTAAAAATTGTATCAAAACTCTTATCTGACTTGAGACAACTAAGTTACAGAGCACTAAAATGGAAAATCCAGTTTTATATTTAGGGATTTGGGGGGATTTAAGGAATGCTCTTTGCCTGTTAAAAGAAGATACTGCTTTCCTGGAACTGTACCTATAAGAGGAAAGTATCTTGAATGCGTTCCTGTAACATTAATTGAAACCTGTAGCATCTTGTATATGCAAAAAGCAAGATCAGCCAAAAAGGGCAGATCTATTCTGAGTGTCTTTGATTATTTTAGGCAGCTTTTTTGTGTTTTTGTCCTCCTCATGTGCGTACAGTCTTTTGGAGGAGTTAATGCTTTAACAAATAAGAAATAGAAGCAGTGTGTGTAGTGTTTCTGCAGATGTCTTAAGGTCTGAATTTTGTGTCTTATTCCAGACTGCTGGCTTGCTGAACTGTCCTATAGGCACCTGAGGAATCYGGGGTGGGAGGTTGTTTCTTTCAACTAGTGTGATTCTATACCAAATACTTGCATAAAAACATAGATATTTGACACCATTAAGGCAAAAGTAGTTTTTGAAGTGTATTTTAATGGCTGTCCTTTTTGTAAAAATTTGGTCTAGTTTCTCTATATTTTCTTTGTTTAAAAAATCTAGAATTTTGGGCGGTTATGAAGGTCCAGCAAGAGAAGTGAATTCTCTATAGCTGAAGACAGCTGCAGTGGAGTCTCCTATGTGAGAAATTTGTAGGGTTTTTTTTTTTTTTTAAACCTGATGTTCAGTATCCTGAGGTTTACCAAATTATGAACTTGATTTTAGGAGCCAAACCCTGGAAATTAGCTCAGAATTTAGTTTCCTGAACAAGGCTGTAGAGTTCCTAAGTTTAGCAGATTTTATTAAAATGACCCATAGTAATATTTGGAAATTCCTTTTTGTTCTCATTACTGCATGAAATACTACAAGACTTGTAGTATATTGTTAGCTCATGCTGTTACTGATATTAGTGAGTAAGTCACTTTTGTAAGAATCATAACTAAAATGCTGATTTAATTTTGTTCAGATGTATTTTTCCTGTGTAGGACGCAGAAGTCTGAAACAGTTGCGTACTATTTTCCYTCCATCTGCTTCTGTCAGAGCACAGTCAATTTTCATGGGTGAAACCTGTTGCATTTATCGCTTCTTTCTAGTGTCTAATCTTGTACAGGGATGTTTTACTGTGTAACCCTGTCATAAGCTGGAAAGTTTTCAGTTTGTGGTTATTTAAAGAGGAAATGATAGTTTCACATGAACTTTTTTGTCTTACTTGCTTTTGGTTTTGTACTTTATGCAGAAAAATTTCCAAAGGACATGGCGACAATAAAATTGTCAGTTTGTCAATATTTGGAAATGGTTTTATTTTTAACGTGGAAAAGAGCGATGTTGGTGTATGTTATGCTAACAGCAGGTTCTTGGCCTTGCCAGCTTCTCTGTTAGCTGACCCCGATTTGTGCCTGTGTCGCCAAACTGGCCGACTGCAATTGCTGCTGCTGGTCTCGTCCTGTCAGCACTGACCTTTTGGTTTCTCGTTGAAAGGTTTGGGCTGCTCGCTTTAGTGCCTCATGTGATCCTCTCTTGAACAGGGGAAACCTCCCACTTGGAAACACTGCTTAGATGTTGAGATGATGGGCGGCTTTGCAGTACCTGAACCAGTCTGCTGAACTTTAGCCTGTTTAGCCTGAGGAAACGGAGCTGATGTAGTGGCATAGTGTGAAGTTGCATGTCATGGCTGAGCTGCTGTCGCGGTGTGGCCGCTCTATGGTGGAGGTCCTGTTCTTGCCTTCTCTGTGCCACCTTTTATGTTACTTTTGTGTCATCTCTGGTGATTAATCAGTTCATTAAGCAAAAAAAAAAAAAACAAAAAACTGTTTTCACTTGGTTGGCTTTCCATTGGCTTAGTGAGTTGAACTGGCTCCATGCAGGGTCCAAAGCAGCCGGGGGAGTATGTGTCTGGGAACATCCTGGGAGCAGGACGGTCTTGGTTTTTGGTACTGTTCACTTGTAACATGTAACATCATCCGTGGTGTTTTCACCGGAGTGTCTGATTTGATAAGATGGGCCAAGGTGCTGCTGCACTCTGCATCCCCCTTGCTTCCCCTTTTCCTGGTCACCACCTCCTGTCACTTTCCCTCTGTGAGCTCCAGCTCGTGTTTGACCACCTTGAGGACTGAGCGAGCTCACTAAACCTGGAGAAGGATAGCCTGGCACAGGCAAGCCGAAGGAGTCATTTGGTTGCTTCAGCGAGCTGAATCCCCTTGTGGAAAGATACGACCAGCACAGGGGTGGGCAGGTTTATGTGATGAAGTGCGTGGGAGGAAGGAAACGTGGGAACCAGGACCACGTCATGCAGCAGCAGTGAGCTGGTAGATGGGCTGCGCCTCCCCCGCTCTCCCAGGAGGTTTGAACCCGTTGGTCAATTCCAAGCACATCTGAGAGGAACAAAAGCCTTCAGGGGAATTGACTTTCCACAAGTTCTATGAAATGAGGCCAAAAAGAGGAAAGAGACCTTCTAAATGCCCCCATATGATGGGAAAGGCTGGAAAATGAACTGTTAGACTGTTAGAGCCTAGAGCATCCATTTGGGAGCGATTGAGTGTCCCAATTACTAAACATCTTCACTTAGAGCTCACAGTCCTGAAACATGATAGCTTGTGGTATTCCTGGAACTACTTGCTCTATATTTATTTTTACTCCTCTGTGGACTGGAAAACTTCCTGTAGCTGCTTGCCTAAAAACCGCCTGTCAGTTTTACTCTTGAAGATCTTGTCTTGTATGAGTTTGCTGGCAGTGGAATCCGTTGTCTGTTCCATGATTCTGCTACTCTGGCTTCTGGGCTGGGCCTAGGTCTGAGACTTTGGCCATTAGAACTTGTAAGCTTAGTATGCTTTTAGAGAGTGTGCCTGTAGAAAGGAGAAGGGCCAAGCACAGGGCCTGTGTAATAGGTCTCAGAAATCTTTTCATGAAAGATTTAATGGAGGAGGAGTTTGGAATTCGTGCATGCAATTCAGGTTTGCAGAAAATGGATCACAGGACTAACCTGTGCTCTGGATTCAACTTCCAAGATCTTTATTAGAGATCAAGATGATCACCAAAGTCATCATCATCAGCAGAAACCAGTTTTGGTCTCTTTAGCCATGGTAAAAATGTTCACCTTTTGTTTCTGCAGTGGTTTAGCCAGATGTTTCTGCYTGCTAGGTACTGTGGAGCTAACATGACACTGTGCAACAAGAGAAGCTCAGAGACTGGAGATGAACTTTGAACTTATTATGGCATAGAGATGTTTATTATCACTGATACTGGTAGTTTTCATCAAAAAATCCTCTGGGTTGCTGGTGACTTATTTATTCCTGACATTTTAATTTATTTTCCCTGCATTATGGGAGAAGAACTGTCTGCTAATTAACTGAATGAAGAATCTTGCCTTGGGCAAACTCTGGAAGAGAATTGGCTATAAAATTTAGGACAAGAGACTGGGATTGAATTCTGGCCATGTTGTGAATTGAGAGGCTGGGGGTTCTTTTTCTCCATTCTTACAGAAGATAATTACTAGATAATTAGAAAAAAACAAAACAAAAAACCCCAAGTCCCATTAAAGCCTAATTTCTAGGCACTTAAGTTTCACTGGGGGATGTTCATCTTCTTGCCAGCCTGTAGGAAGCCCTCACTGTGTGATATGGAGTAGAATTTGATAATGTTATAGAAGGAGAGTCCCTTGTTCTCAAATCTTGAAGATTAGTGATTAATTTCAAACCCGTCATTTCTATGCAGTCATTTATAGCATGTTGCACGTTAGCTACATAAGAACCACTGAATTCTGTTTTGTCCAAAGCTAGGCTAGTTGGATTTGTGTTTTAAGGCAGGGATTGGGGAACCTCTGCCCTGGGCCTGGATGAGGAGCAGCTCTTTTGCTCCATCTGACTGCGTGCGTCCAAGGGAAGGACGTGCAGCTTCCCTGACCCCCCTTGCTCGGTTAAGTGGGAAGGGGCGGGGGGTCCCCAGCAGGGACGGGTGACGCAGTGGGGTGTACGTACCGCTGCGGGGTGGCTGTGACGGGGCCCTGCCTGCGGATACCGTCAGCGGGGAGAGGCRAGCTGACCGGCTTAAGAGAATTAGGGGTGAGGAAACACAGGGTTCCTGGGCACTGCAAGCCTTGGGGTTGAGGAGAGAAGGCTGCTAGGACAGTGTCGTCATGTGGGTCGTGGTTCGACGGCAGGGAGGTTCGGGATACCCTAATCTGGGCGTGGGGAGAGCAGTGCTTTGACTGGGGAGTGTGGCTAAGGCGGCTCTTAAATGTGACCTGCCGAAGATTTTGGAAGTCCTTGATGTGAGAGTATGTTGCCTTTTGTTTTAAGGTGTGCAGTTGTAAAAGCTGAATCTCTTAATTTAGTTTAGAGCATAAAAGAGTTACACAGCAGCTGAGAAAGAATTTTTAATTTTAATAAAACTCGAATAGCGACTTAGCTATGCTGTATGTCCTCCGGACATTCATAAAGTTCTGGAATTCCTTCAGCTGCACAAACAGGATTTTATAAATATTTATTGAAATCAACTTTGTTGCAAATATCACTTATGTAACTGGAGGTAAATGTAAAGGAGAAATGGAGGGTAAGGGAACAGCTTGCCACAGCTGTCCACGTTTTTAAATACTTCTGTTTTATGACTAGCTACCAACTCCTGTTTTAATTTTGGTCCGTGCCGGTTGTCGTGCAGCACGGCTTGTGCACGCGCGGCGCAGAGGGAGATGCGGGGGAGACGGGTGCTTTCGAGGGGAGGTGGCTGCGCCAGTGGCTTAGCTCAGCGCCTGCTGAAGGCTGGAGCCGCGGTGCAAACGAGGGCGCTGCGGGGGAAGTGAGCTGCCGCCGCCGCCGCTGCCCCGCCGGGCACTGGAGAAGCTGTTAGACCTTAGCCACGGTGCTAAAGGAGGGGTGCGAGATGTAAACGCCTGCAACGYTGAAGGCTACTGCACAGGCTCTTGTCAACCTTCTGTAGTGGTAATGCTCAAATACGGTATTAAACAAATTCACAGATCTCCAAGTTTGGGTAGCTACTTAATTTTATATAAATCCTGTTCAYACTTTGAGGTCTATAACTTGAACTTTAGTTTTAACAATCTCACCTTCAAGCAGTGTTTGAGAAACTCAGCATCCGTGTTTATCCTGCATAGATTAGGTTGGATATGGATGCTTTTATCAAATTCTCACGCCCAGAATTTACCATAGTCTAGGTGTAAAACAGTGTAAACCTTCATCTTTCATCCAGAAGTAGTTTATCTGAATAGATAAAATCGTGCTGAAACTTGACGTCAGAAAAGCCGCTGTTCCCGCTGCGGCCCTGGGAGGCTGGGAGAAAGGCAAACCTGGCAGCGCGACAAGCGGAGCCCGGAGGCGCTGCGGGGAGGGGGGAGCCCTTTGCCAGCCCCCTCGGCTCAGCGGAGACAGGGTCCTCTGGGAACTGCGGAGAATTCTGGCTGAGAACATAACTTAGCGGGGAGGAATCACTCAGCTAGTCCCCACTTAGGTCATGTAAATATGAAATGTAAAGATCTTAAATATAATTATTGACTATAAAATATTAAACTAACAAACATAAAATATTAAACTAATGCATAAAACATTTATGCGTGAAATGCAAAAATGCATTTTTCTCACAGTCTGAATTAGGGGGCTTTGATCACTGTTAGTTAACCCTCAATTTTTACATTGCTTATTGCAGAGTTTGAGGTAAATATAGCTGCCTTCTTTATATCTGAGAGATGACTGGATCATCGCATATGAATACCAGCATGGGAAAAGATGCATTTTTCCCTGCGCCATCATAGCAAACAAGATCTAATATTTAAAAGTTAAGCTGAACAAGAAACAGGCAAGTTTGGTGTTTTTAATGGTGAATTTTCCTTACTGAAGGACGGATAATGTCATTATTGAATGTGCGTGTTCTAGTATACTGAATACTAATGAGSCTAAATTAAAGTAGCAAGAAGTAAAACAGAGGGTGGAAAAATTACAATAAAGCAGCTGGACAAATCTGTGAAGGGTTGTGTCCGCTCGGCTGCGGAGGTTCCTCTTTTGCAGAGCTACGGTAGCTAACGCTGTCGCTTGCAGCTTTTATTGTGCTGGTTTTGGCGTAGGCGCGACCCGAAGGCCGCGGCRCGCCTGAGCCGACCTGCGACGCGCTCGGCCGCCTCGCTGCGCTGGGGTCCAGGGACTAAGCCAAGTGCTTTTCCCTAGAAGGTGTTTGAAAAAATAATATAACTCTTTCACTAYGCTGTTGATTTTAGTGCAGTTTTCAACTGACTGCAGTCAACTGAAGCCCATGATTAAAATCAACCAAATCCTTAAGCATTTCACTGCTTTGGGGCTCTATTTTACGACAGCTTTTTAAAAGCTTTAGGGCAGCCTTCAAAATCATGGAGGTGCATCTCCAAGGGGTGTAAGTTATCAGCCCTCCCTTTGGTGAGGGTCTTGTCCCTGGATCTGTCATAAAAAACCCTGCTGCATCGCGTTCCTTTATGTTTTGTGTCTGCCATAGTCTACCTAAGGGTTTTGTGGGTTTTTTTCCACTTCAAGTGCAAAAACCAAGAGTTGTTGTTAACTGTCAGCTGCCTGAAGATTGTTGTCAGCACTTGGAAATAGATGACTGATCGGTACAATCTGCACATTTTTACAAGTCTGTCTTTTGTTTTTGAGCTCGGAGGAGGGGGGYGAGCTGCTTGGGGGAATTACGATGATGCTGCAGCCCGTTGCTCTGCGCCCTGCTCGTGTCTTGCCGAAGGGCCGACCTCTGGCAGCTGGCACCGCCGCGCGAACTCCCCTTCCTGGCTCCCAGCTTGCCATGGCGGTTCCCTRCTTGCCTACTGACTTATTCCCAAAGATCAGCAAATGCTTTAAATCCCAGACTGCAGAAGAAAGAAAAAAAAAATCCAAATCCCCTTCAGGAGAGCTCTTTGGAGGGAGCCTTTCGGGAGTCTTTTATACAAGAACATGGCCCTAAACGGTCTGTTTCAGATCCGTGTTTTTCTTTTTTTTTTTTTTCAGTTTATGCTTAGAATACATAGATACCTCTCTATATGTGTGTGTATATAYRYATWTWTATATWTKYGYGTGTGTGTRTRTATATATATATATTTATAAAACATTAGATGTGTAGATGATTTAAAAAAGCAAGCCCCAAACTTGGTGTGAGTTGAAAGTTGGCTGCATAAACGTTCTGCAAATAAACTTATTAAATATTCATTGATATTGAGTTGCTTAAAGTGATAACTGAACTACAAGGTCTGAAACCTGTTCCGGGAGGATCGAATGCTGCAGCTGCACCGAACCCCATTGATTTCGGTTGGGTTCTGCATGGGTGCTTGAGTCCACCTGCACAGAATAAATACATATAAAACTCCTGTTTTGAAAAACAAGATTCCGTTCTGCAGCGTGTAGGTCAAATTCAAGAGCTGCTTGGACCCGTGTTTTCCTCAGCAGTGGTGGAGCAGCGTGACAACGGCAGCGTTGCTGCCGGTACTCATACGCTCCCCGATTCGGAGAGATGCAACTGCTATGTAACAGCAGGAGGGCACAGAATCCAATTACAGCTTTTAATGTTTGGGTTTTCTGATTAGTTTTGCCATTTTAAATGTTTTACTTGTAGTTCACGTTCGCTTATCATTATTTGTTACTTGCTAAATTTTAAATTGTACAAGAATTGGAGACGGCTTTGTAGCTTCTTATAAAATTTCATACCTGTCTTCAAGCAAATGAAATGGAAAGAAGGGATTAATTCAAACTTCTTGGTATTGTAATGACTTTCACTGCGAGGAATTGTTTTAGCTCCCTGTAGTCTCTGCCCTTTGTTTCATTAATGCTGCAGTGCGATATTGGCGGGGGATACTCTTTTATGAACTGTGGTGTCTCAGTACTGACATTGGTATTCATGATTTAGTATTGCCTAACTGATGCTATTAAAGACCTTTCCAAAATTAAAAATAAATGTTTCTGTTTTAGCTGGGTGAAGGTCATTTCATTTTTAGTGAGCATGTAAAGGAAAAGAAATATGAGATCCTTWACTTTATCAAAAGGCTGTAGCAGAAGCCTTTTGTAGGCAAAGAACTTGAGGATTAGAACTAAAGGATAAAAACTGCAGGATTTTTATGCTGCAAGATGCTTCAGAGGTGTATATGCTTTCTCATTGTAAATTATRTCTCAGAAGTTACCAGTCAATTGTTTTAATCTCTTTGAGTTGAAACTTTGCATTCATTTTGCCAAAYATAAGATGCAAATTACTTTTGTAGAATGTGGCTTTAAATGCTTCACCTGGAGTGYGCGCAGTAAAAATGTCTCCTCCTTCCCCCTCCTCGATAAAATATGTACTTCTCTCAATACTGAGTGATTCTTTCAATTTTGCTRTTAACAAGCAACTCCCATGAGAAAAGTTATAGTAACATTTTAATAATACTATCGGTATCACTGACGGTTTATGAAATAATTCTTCTGCGTTTGGTGGGGTTTGAGCGTTGCTTTTCATGCAGATAGGACGCAATCTAGATGGCAGCAGTGTCTCAGTGCCCGGCGCTCGTCGCCGGTAACCCTGGCGCTGCCGGGCCGGAGACGGGTCTGGCGCCGAGCTCTCTGGAAATCCTCGCGGCTGCAAGGGCCGGCCCAGGAAGGGCGGCGCGCTCCTGCTGCGGCGTGACTCTTCGCTTTGGCGCTGTGCTGGGCGCCTAAGCCTGGCCGGAGGAGAAGCTCGGCTCTTAATTTTCCATGTCCCCCACCAGGATTTTCCGATAGAAAACCTGGGAGGAACATGAGAATCCTCTTGCTACGGAATATAAAGGTTGCTCATGGCACGTTTAGCTCCTTGACTCTGCTGTACTGTTTTGTTCTGATYTTTTTATGCAGTGGTACAAGACATACACCAGCCTTTCTGTTTTATCTGTGAGCTTGAAAGCATGTCCCGTACTTCTCAAATCCGTGCCATTCAGGGAAGAAACGCTCCACAAAGGAACGCTGGTCAGCTGCAGCAGCGGCAGAGCCGGCCGCAGTCCCCGGCCGCGCGGTCCCCCGGCCGCCCAGCCCTGGCCCCCGTGATTAGAGGTGGCYGCAGAGACGCCCTGTGCACGAAGGGGAAGGACGGGGGGAATGCGGGAGCTGCTGGACAGGAAGGACCCACCGGGTGCCTCTGCATCGCTCTGCCCGCCCCGGCCCCRTCCCGCGGGAGCAGGGGCGCCCTGGGGGTACCGACCTTGGCGGAGCCCTYGCCCGCGGCTCGGAGCCGGGCCGTGCTTGCCTCCTGCTTCGGGGCTGCGCCGGGGCCTCGGGCGGGCGGGCAGACCAGCCGTCCCGGGAGTGACAGGCTTTCGTGACCCTTAAATTGGGTTAACTGCGGAACAGTCAGGGGTCAGTTATCCTTGCAGAAAAGAAAAATGCCCTCCAGATGCATCTCTGCCACCTAATCCTGATAAATGGGGAAATAAAAATAAAAACAAAATAATCAATTTTCTTTTGGCCAAAAAAAAAAAGTCCCTGCTGGAGCGCTGTGTTGTTTCACTGGCTTCTCGCCTCTGTGCCGCTGCCGTGTGCTCAGCCCCCTTCCTGCTTTGGGGAAGAGAGCAGGGCAGGGAAGTCACAGAGACATTTCCTCTGTGGAAACTGTTTACACACCACATCATGTCCGATGCGGAGACGGCTGCTTTTCGCCCTCGTCATGCAGCAGCTGAAACCACTTCAATACTCTTCTCCCTTGCTGCTGTGGGAAGCCCTGAGCAGCGGTTCGGCAGGGCCGGAGGGACGACGGCCCCGCTGGGGCAGAGGCGGCCGCCGAGCCCCGCTTCCCGGCGCGGGGGGCGTTCACCTCGCGAGGAGCCTGGTGCGCCAGGTTTTACCCAGTGGAGCCATCACTGTGCAAACGGTAATTTAAGCAGCGAGGCAGCTTCAGCTGGCCCAAGCGCTGTAAAGAAGACAGGCGCGACTGCAAACGGCGTCTGGAACCCGTGCTGCGGGAAGCCTCGCTCGCGCCCGCCGGCTCCGCGGCGCTGGTGGGCTCCGGCCACRCCGTCGCCTTCTGCCCCGGCCAGCGGGGTCTGGGCACGTCTGCTCTACGGCGATCGCTTCCCAGGTGTATCAGGCGTAGCCTGCTGCCTCTGGCCTAAAGGACAGCGTTTCGGGTCCCAGGGGCAAGCTGCAGCGCTGCCGCGGGCGGGGGTGGCGTCTACCGCCGGTCCCGACGGAGACAAGCGGGGCCGAAGGCGGGGGAGCAGCGGTGATGGGGTTGGAATTGAGCCTCTCGGTGCTCGCTACTAACAGCAAACTCGTTGTAATGCCGTAGTGGACTGGCTGCTCCCAGGCAATCGTGGTCGATGGCTAATAATGAGCAGGAGTGCGGCRCCTGTGCCGGAGGAGCCCTGTGCCGGCAGGTCCCCAAGTGCTTCGTGAGCAGGTTGGGCGAAGTCGCAGCTGCCGTCCAGGCAAACAGAAAACTGCAGAATAACTTGTTATTTACAACGGGTGTAAACTATTTTTAAAAACTGAAGGAAGATGTATTTCMTTCCATCTGAGCTACATCAGGAACATCAAGTTTGGGGGGGTTTTGCTTTTTTTTTTTTGGAGAACTTAGTCGAAGACCTTTGAGAAATTTGAGTTTCTGCAAATATCAAGTTAACAATGTAGGGAAACTGTATAGGGGACCCTATGCTTCAAGCCTTTCATGATTTTTTTTTTCTTTTTCCTCCTATTTTTCCTGTTTCCTGTAACCAATACACCTTTAAAATGTCAGGAACATAACTAGTAAAATCCTCAGAAGATGGAGCTTGATCTGTCGAACAATCAGTAGTCACGTTATGGCTACATGTAAAGCAGAGTCAGTGGAGGGCAAAGTCCTGTTCCACTCTCTTCTCAAGGCTCCCTGCCCTTGGCGGGTTTTGCCCGCTACAACTTTGAGGGATGCACATCCGCTGCGCTCCGCGCCTCGGGAAAACGCGCCGCTTCTTCCTCCCGGGAGGAGCGAGCCAGCAGCCCGGCAGAGCGCGGGCACCACGGCGAGGAGAGGAACGAGCGGCTGCCAGAGCTCTTTGACCTAAAGAGCAGGAGAGTGAAAAAAAAAGAAAAGGGGGGGCGGGGGGGGCAGAACCCCCCAACCTCGCGGCCCTTCCGCAGCCGCACGAGCCCAGCGGCTTCTCCAGCGCCGCTGGCAGCCCCCGGCCGCGGGACGGCGCCTTGCCAGGGAGGTTCCCCGGGAGCCGGGAGCTTCCCCCGGGAGCCGGGATCGCCTCGGGGAGCAGGGATCGCCTTGGGGGAGCAGGGATCGGCCCGGGAAGCCGGGATCGCCTCGGGGAGCAGGGATCATCCCCGGGAGCAGGGATCGCCTTGGGGGAGCAGGGATCGCCTCGGGGAGCAGGGATCACCCCCGGGGAGCAGGGATCGCCTTGGGGGAGCAAGGATCAACCCAGGGAGCAGGGACCGCCCCTGGGAGCAGGGATCGCCTTGGGGGAGCAAGGATCAGCCCGGGGAGCAGGGACCGCCCCCGGGAGCAGGGATCGCATCGCCTTGGGGGAGCTGGGATCGCCTCGGGGAGCAGGGATCACCCCCGGGAGCAGGGATCGCCTTGGGGGAGCAGGGATCGCCTCGGGGAGCAGGGATCACCCCGGGGGGCAGGGATCGGCCCGGGAGCAGGGATCGCCTTGGGGGAGCAGGGATCAGCCCGGGGAGCCGGGATCGGCGCCGGGGTGCGGTGCGGATC
>NW_020450983.1:1876128-1885214 GCF_003343035.1 Apteryx rowi
CCTTCTTCGGGGAGCTCTTCAACCAGAACCCCGAGGTCTTCTTCCTCTACGAGCCCGTGTGGCACGTCTGGCAGAAGCTGTACCCCGGCGACGCCGTCTCGCTGCAAGGGGCGGCCCGCGACATGCTGAGCTCCCTGTACCGCTGCGACCTCTCCGTCTTCCAGCTCTACAGCACGGCCGGCGCCGGCAAGAACCTCACCACGCTGGGCATCTTCGGCGCCGCCACCAACAAGGTCATCTGCTCCTCGCCCCTCTGCCCGGCCTACCGCAAGGAGGTGGTGGGCATGGTGGACGACCGCGTGTGCAAGAAGTGCCCCCCGCAGCGCCTCAGCCGCTTCCAGGAGGAGTGCCACAAGTACCGCACCCTGGTCATCAAGGGCGTCCGCGTCTTCGACCTGGCCGTCCTCGCCCCGCTCATGCGRGACCCGGCCCTGGAGCTCAAAGTCATCCACCTGGTGCGCGACCCCCGCGCCGTCGCCAGCTCCCGCATCAAGTCCCGGCACGGCCTCATCCGGGAGAGCCTGCAGGTGGTGAGGAGCCGGGACCCCCGCATCCACCGCATGCCCTTCCTCGACGCCGGCCACAAGCTGGGCGGCAAGAAGGAGGGCGGGGGCGGCTCGGACTACCACGCGCTGGGCGCCATGGAGGTCATCTGCAGCAGCATGGCCAAGACCCTGCAGACCGCCCTGCACCCCCCCGACTGGCTCCGGGGCAACTACCTGGCCGTGCGCTACGAGGACTTGGTGGTGGAGCCCATCAAGACCCTGCGGCAGGTCTACGGCTTCGTCAACCTGGCGGTCAGCCCGGAGATGGAGAAGTTCGCCCTCAACATGACCAGCGGCCCGGGCTACTCCTCCAAGCCCTTCGTGGTGTCGGCCAGGAACGCCACGCAGGCGCTGAGCGCCTGGAGGACCGCGCTCAGCTTCCAGCAGATCAAGCAGGTGGAGGAGTACTGCCACCAGCCCATGGCCCTGCTGGGCTACGAGCGGGTGGGCAGCCCCGAAGAGGTGAAGGACCTCAGCAGAACGTTGCTCAGGAAGCCGCGGCTGTGACGGGGCAGCGCGGGCGCCCGGCACCGCCGTCGGGCAGACAAGCCCATCCTCTTGGCTTGAGTGAGGGAGGGAGCCGGGAAAAGCAACCTGGTTTCTGATTTCTTCCAAAGACTGCTGAAGGGTAACATACAGTAATGTGATGATTTCTTTCTTTTTTTCCCTTCTTTCCTTTTTTTTTCTCCTTTCATTGGGTTAGATACGATTAAAAAAAAAATAAAGTGGAACTGAGCATATATGTAAAGCCCCTTTCCCCTTCTCAAAATGCCAGGTGTGATTCTGTACCAAAATCTTGTTTATGGAGTTCCTGTTGGTTTGAGGCTGGTAACAAAACTCTTGCACAATTCCTAATACATCTCCCGTGGTGCGGAGGGGATGCCCTTGGAAGGCATAATGCTGAAAATCAGACTTTTGTATGAAAGTAAATGTTCAGACATGATAGTAATAAAAAAAAAACAATAAATGATATTCATTTTTATAATTACCTCAATTGTTTGGGAATTACAGCATTGCTTATGTACAGCTTACAGGGGAGCTTGCTTAAAATAGCMACAAGGACTCTTTTAAGGGTATGGGTGGAGGGCTGGAGTGCAACATTTGACATGTTTGAAGATTAGAAGCTGCTCTTGCACGAACAAGTACAGATCTAGTAAATGTAGTGCAGGTTTTATGGCTATATCAAAGCAGATTTCTATTTAACTATTGTCTCTTTTTGTTGTATTTAAAAAGTCTTTGAAGTGCTGCTGTAATAATGTCCTAAGAGTTCTAAAACATTTGCCATCACAGCAGTATTTATTTTTGTCTTGACGTGTATGTCCTGGAGTCACTGTCAAATAGAGGTGGATCTACAGTGTGACAAAAAATACAGGATTTAAAAAGACATTTATCATACTGGAAACCTTAGCATGTGTGAAAACTAAAATAAAATTATATATTGTGTATATTCTATAGTGCTAACAATAGACAGTAAGATATTTAAGATACTTCTTGATGTTCCTTGGTAGCAGGTATAACAGGGAAGCATTGAAAAATGCATAAAACCATTTATTTTTTCCCCTTTGTGTAAGTGTCGGAGAGTATATTTATGTATAAGGAAGGAGGAAACGTACAGATGAGGATTCATAGCTATAATGGAGTTTTTATGGAGTCAAACTAGCATTCGATTTCAGACAGCATTGGTTGGATATTCATTTGTTGTGAATTGTCATTGCTCCGCGATGGAGCCAGATGGTGATCTGGCTCTTCCTTTCTGGGAGCTTTGCCTAAAGAATCTGTCTCATCCATTAAACTTGATAAAAAGAGGAGATTTTACTACTTCTGCTTTTATAATTTCCTTTAAAAAGTCCCTATTTATTAAAGGTTAAGTGATGTGTTGCATAGGAGAAGTACAAACACCTCAAGTACTTTTTAATCTTGGTGGCGGTGTTCTCTAATGCTCTTTGAAAGACTTACCTTGAAACTTGAGTTTTTAAACAAAAGTGGATTTGCCAAACTGTTCTCTTAGGAGACTATTGACTTTTCCATGGAAAGTACGTTTTACATTGCCTATCTGGGTGTTGTGCCTTCAGCAAATGTGAAGAATATGAGTAGGAAAAAGGAAACTGATTTGTGAAAATAAATTGATATAAACAGGATACTGATAAGGGTGTGTGTGTGTGTGTGTGTGTGTATGTGTGAATTTTGTAGTGATGTGTAATATGTCTTTCTCATATTAGTGTTTTAAGTCAAACAGGTGGTAACTGACTGCTAAGGTATTTGAGTCTTGATGAAATTTTGGCATTAGATGTTAAACTYGTTCTGAAAAGGAAATAGACATTTAATAAACTAGTTAAAAGATGATTGCATAAGGCTGCCTATGCACCGTTGCTGAATAACTGTGTGACACACATCCATTCCCTCCGTTCATCACTGCCGGCAGCAGAAATAGCATTAGTAATATCTGTCCCTGAGAACTCGTGTAACTGGGCTGTTAGGATGTATTCCCAAATCCCAGATAGCAGTGCTAAAAATGGAAGGGATAGTTAATCTGATCATCAAAATGCATATTAAGGTACTTGTGTTTTTTGTGGGATTAGGTGTTCTGTGTTACCACTGCACATCCTCGGATGCGATGCCRAATTGATGGCAGGCATCTGGGTTTGGGGCAAACCCTGTGCTTTGCATTTGGCGGTTGCACTGTCCCGGGGCAGCGTTGGAAAATTCGGGTCTACTTTAGATCACAGAGCTTGCTTTTCGCCCACCCGCCGCCTCCGTGGCGCAGCGGCGTGCCCCACAGGTGCGGGACCGGTGCCCCCGGCCCGGGCTGCCGCCGGGGGTTGGACCCCGACGCGGTTCCTGACGGGGCTTTCTCGTGGCGGCGCGTTGCAGCAGCCGCTCTCCTGGCGCGGGGCGAAGGGTGGCTGCTCCCGTGTGCTACCTTCCCTGTTCTGAGAGAGTTTAAGGGGTGAGCAAAGTGGACAGGAATTGCCTCTGAGCGTGTGAAGTGTATCAGCCTGACGGATTCAGCTTCCAGAAGTGCCCTTTGGGTCCTGATTACATCGAAGAGCTCTTTTCCCTCGTTCTGAGAGAGCGCTAGCTGCTCTGTTAATAGTGGTGCATTGCAAGCGTCGGCTTCGCTCTGYCGGTACGAACGGTGTCAGTGGAGTTACAACATCTGAATCTGGTCCATTATTTGAGCTCCACCTACCACATTGCAGCAAGGAGTTATTCAGCGTACTGTGCGAGCGTACCTGGGCACATTTCAGTGGGCAGAAGGAGCAACGCAAGGCTTGTTTCCTCAAAATAAGGGAATGCAGTTGTGTTTTAGGCAAAGCTTCAGGAGAAGTGAATGGGATTTTGCTTGTGAAATGCTGGTCGGCTAGGCCCTGTGTTTAATGTTGCTTTGTTAAAAGATAAATATGTAAACAACTGGCAGTTAAGAGGCTATTTTTAGTCCTTTTAATCTTATGTTTTCAGAAAAGAGGATTAGAGGAATTTAAAAAAACCCATGATAATTGAAAAAGAAATGAAGTTTTAAATCTGGAAATAGAGAAAATAGGATATCAGAAAGTATTTGGACATGGTTATGAAAGACCTCTGCCTATTGTGGGGAGAGACATCTAGCTGGGATCTGAATACTTGACTCAAATAACATCTCACRCTTGAAAAACAGTGCATGGGTTTGATTTCTGTCTGATTTAATAGTGACTGTGTTCTTCTTAAACTGAAGTTAATGCTTGCGTTAGTGAAAAATCAATAGGATAAACTGGATGTGGAGTGCACTAAGCTACACTGAGCTGGGGGAGAGGGTATCTTAGAAGAGCTGGCGTGGCATTGCAGTAGAGCAGAAAGCCCAGTGCTCAGCTATGTGTTGTTTTCTCCTGTGAACAAATACAGAAAATGGTACAGGTATTACTATGGGTAATGATGATCACTAAATGCATGAAAACACAGGAAAATCCTCTGTCCTCCAAACATTGAATCAACTTAAAACATAAGTGTAAAAGTGTGCAGGGATGTTGCAACTGACCTAAACTCTGATAAAGAAAACCAGTTTGGAACAGTTCAGGTGTCTCTGAGGCTTTCTAACAAAAAGAGGAAGTTCTTCATTTTTCAGMTCTCTTCATTCCTTGTCAGGTGTTAAACTTCATCCCCTGGCTGGGGATGGGGAGGAGCATAACTGACGAATTTAAAACCACAAACCTTGTTTTTCAGTTGTGATTTGAACTCAGGTCTCCGGAGAGGAAATCCTGGTGGTTATAATCAATTCTGAAACAAGTATTTTTCATTCTGTAGGTCATAAAGAGTATTTTTCTCATGTAGGCCATGAGGAAAAAAAAGTGGCATTTTTCTTTAACACCCCCCCCTTCATTTTTAATTGTTGTGGTGTGTTTTAAGTGTCCTTAAAGTGTGGGGTGTTTAACATTAGCTTCTGCACTCTGCGAGGGTCCTGGAGGTTGTTCCAGTTTTGCTCCTGTGCATACCTTTAAATGCAGGTGTGGGTCCCTGTGGAGCTGCAGGTGCCAGTTGTGTCAAACTGTGCGGGGCTGCTTCGTGTGCACAGGCTGACACTCGGGGACGTGCTGCCTGCCTTACTCGGATGCTTAACCCTAGGGATGTCAACGGAGCAAAACTGTTCTTATTCTCATGCCACTGAAATTAAAGGCTTTGCACCCAGGATAAATATTTCTCTGCTGGAATTATGAACGTGAATGAAGCAAGTAGATCTAATACGGAGACTGTAAGTGAGGGTGAGACTGTCTGCCATTGAGGTATCCACCATGGATGGTCAGCGCTTGGTGATAATCCTGGCAGTCGCTCGATGTGGTTTACATTTTGTATCAGAGCTCCTGAGAAAGATCTTGTGAAAATGTGTGTGTGTGTGTGTGTGTGTGTGTGTTTGTGCTGTAAAATGAAAAATACATGGAGTAACATTTCACCAGTATTCACCATATTACATACATTTAAAGAAGAAAAAAGAATATTGTGTCTATTTTGATTCTTTGTTAGCAAATGAGTTGTGTTAACATGTTTAAGTAACAGCTCTTGGCTGTCATGATGTTTGTAATTCTTCAAATAAGTAATCAGTTCTGCAAAGAAAGTGCATAGATTCTGTACAATACAGATTGTTTTAACTTTGCAAGTTAGAAAACTTCCTTGTATTTATTTTTCTTTGGAGCTTGGGGTTACTGGCATCATGAGATCATGAAAGGAAGATGCATCCGATCCCAGAACGAGCCTGCATTATTGAGTATTTAGCATTGGGGCCAATGCAAACCCAATGAGAATCAGTGCAAAACGTAAAATGTGCTGTCTTCCCCTGATGCGTGAAGAGTCAGCGTGTAAGTCAGGACACCCARCACTCCTCAGTCACATTACTATCATGAAAGCTATGAAAATAAATAATTTATAATATAAATTGCATTGCAAATGGGAGAACTAGGATTGAACAGTCGTCTTCTGCCTCTGCAGTGAAACAAAAGCAGTAAAATGTGTGTAAAAATACATGGGACATTGCTTCGCAGAAGAAAATCCTGCATGTGAGGAACCCATTTACACCACGGGGGAGGGACCTCCTAGGGCCACTGATGCTGGTGAGAGCTTTGGCATCCACTTCAGAGTCCGATATCTGGAATACGGGTGTTATGAACAGGGTGGTGGGAGGGGGACTGAGGTTGGATAGTAGGTTACCATCTCTCTGATCCTGTCATGGAAGTTCATGAGCAGTCTGGACAGCCTGCGGGTCCTGTAGTACAAGATACCACAAACTTGTCTCTGCATATAATGGCATTATTCTGGGGAGGTTTGACTGAAAATAGGGCTTTCCTGCTGAAAAATAAAATTTCCCGCTGAAAATCAGATTGGAGAAACTCCCCACATGGAAAATTTTTAACAAGAAAGTGATCTGAGCAAGGCAGGCCTGTGTGAGCTGCTGAGTGGCCTATTTCTGATGGCATCAGTGGAAGCTGGAGTTGCTAACTGGAACAGGCCCTACAGCTAAAATGTTTATGAACTCTAGATGTGCTGGTAGGCTTTGAGTGGGATTTTCAGGAATGCCTTGGCACGTCATTTTCCCTGGAATGGGAATATTATGCAGGAGTAAGTCAAATTATATTTTAGGGTGCTTCTGAAAATCATGGACTCATAATTCATGTTGGGAGGGACCTCAGGAGGTCCCTGGTCTGACCTCCTGCTCCAAGCAGGGTTGCTATGAGATGGGAGAGGGTTGCTCTGGGCTCTATCCAGTTGGGTCTTGGGAACCTCCAAGGATGGAGCTCGCACAACCTCCCTGGGCAACTTGTTCCAGTGCTTGACTATCCTCATGGTGAACCATGATGCTTGTGCAAAACCGGCCCCAAGTTGCTAATTCTCTTATGTAAATTTCTTGTTCCTTGATTCTGGTTTTTGCCTATGACTGCTAATAGGGGTTATGTCCTTACTTCCCCTTAGCTGCAGTAGACATCAGCTGCAGCTCAGCTGTTGCAAAGGGTCAGCAGCAAAATGGTTAATGAGCAGTGATCTGAGCGGAAAAAATGTGGATTCGTAATTAGAATGCTGCATCCAGCAATGTCCCTTGTTTTACCCGAGAGTGATAAAGAGGAGAGCAGAGGCAGAAGAAATTCATTTAGAAGAAAGGAAAGGAATACAAAGCACAAGTTGCTCTTTCTCTGCTATAAGAAGAAAGAAATACTGTTGAGGAAGACAGAAAGAAACGAATGATACAATACAGCAAGGTTAGAAGAGGATGAATAAAAGCATTTGCATGTTAAAAACAGGATAAAAATTTAAAGGATATAAGATAAAATATGCTGATGCTGTAACCATTTACAATTAATCATGCTATACAGAAAGAGTTCTTCACCTCAAGTATTGACCATTTTAGAAACACTGGTTTTGTTCATCATTTTAAGATGAATTTCAAACAGGGATCATTTTTATAATTATTTGGATACTGTTGGTTTCCCAGTCTGCTTTGGGTATAGATAGAAACAGAAGAGCCGACCTTTTGTCAAAGTATTTCTTTATTCAGACCTCTGTGCATAAATTCTCAAGAAGCCCCCTAGTTTATTAAATTCTTGGCACCATCTTATTTTCCATCTACCAGATGGTTCCTTCTCCCACCAGCCAGGACTATCAGTAGTTATCTGTTTCAAGGCATGTGCATGTCTTGCAATATTTTATCACATGAGAAGAAAAATGGAAAAGGGGACATACTTAGTGTTTGTRTAATGTTCAGAATCACTTCTGACAGCTTTCAATATTGTTTGCCTCTGACGGTTCCTGTGGGTGCTTGCTGTACAGGTCTGGGATCACATTGCCTGGTCCGTTTACTAAAATGCCAAGGAGCCAAGGCACCTTGGATATCTGCTTGCCCTCTCCTTCGAGTTAGATGTGACGGCTGCATCAGACCCTGCCAGTGCCACCCCAGTGGTGACTGGGAAAGGTGGGACCTTGCCACCTGCAGACTAACCCGCAAGAGCAGGGCTAAGGCTTGAAGCATGCCGGCCTCTGTGGTGTCACGTGCTTTTCACCTGCGTCCACTATAGCTCCAGCTCAAAACATCGTGCTCTGCTGCAGAGAAGTGGTGGCACGTAGCAGACAGTGTGAGGAAGGGACACTTACCTCTGGAAAATCCTGCCATCATGTCTTGGAGGTGATTAGCGCTTGGTGGGGATGGTGGCACCTTGTGTGCTTTGCATGACCATGGGGTCCGTCTTGTGGTGGCTCCTTACAATTAAAAATCACCCTCCATCTTTTCCTTTTCCAGCATGCTCTCAGAGTGCTTGCTGCCCTTCCCGTGTCCATTAACTCACTGTACAGCCCCTTCCTCATTTCCCAAATCGGCTGCCCTGCTTGCTTTTCAGTGACCGCAGCAGTGCGTATGGTAGTCTTTGCACACTGTTCCTCTGTGTTCCTGCTCTGAAAGAGCAGTGGAGAGAGCATTGCTAGCGTGGCTGGTGGTGCTAAAGCATTCCCGTTTCAGAGAGAGCCGTTGGCGTAACGGCCAAGTAGATGTGGTGAGCAGGAGTCAACCGTGCTTGTGCGTCCGCCACGGGGGCGAGGGAGAAGCCGCCAGGGCTGCCCTTAGCGCTTTGAGCTTGCAGGTGTTTAGCACCTGGGCAGTAATCTGACCGCAGCAACCTCTTTCATGCTGAGGAGAGGTGAAAATCCACAGCATAAATGTTTAATGGTGTGGCTGCTGCCCAGGGGATATTTACTGTGTTGTTTTGCCCCAGATCGCACACGTCTCTGAGCTCCCTCAATTTTCTTTTGCCTTAAATAGACAGTCATGTAGCTGATACCGTGCCAGAGACGTAACTGCTGACCCTCCGTGACCGCGGTGCCCGGAGGTGCCGGGCAGGGAGCTGACGGAGCGCGTGGGCAAGAGGCACCACGAACGGCTGAGGAGATACGGTGGAAGCTTTTCCCCTGCCAAAAGCAAAAGACTGGGCAAAGACAGCCATCCCCCTGCTTCTGTGTCGGTCTAAGTGCCCCGCTGGTCTCTATTTTCATTATTATTGTCATGTGTGTTCTCCCCAGCAGGTCCGACGGGCTGGC